>NC_057724.1:17984806-18057368 GCF_004010195.1 Chiloscyllium plagiosum
GTGTCCGTGTGTCCGTGTCCGTGTGTCCGTGTCCGTGTGTCCGTGTCCGTGTGTCCGTGTCCGTGTGTCCGTGTCCGTGTGTCCGTGTCCGTGTGTCCGTGTCCGTGTGTCCGTGTCCGTGTGTCCGTGTCCGTGTGTCCGTGTCCGTGTGTCCGTGTCCGTGTGTCCGTGTCCGTGTGTCCGTGTCCGTGTGTCCGTGTCCGTGTGTCCGTGTCCGTGTGTCCGTGTCCGTGTGTCCGTGTCCGTGTGTCCGTGTCCGTGTGTCCGTGTCCGTGTGTCCGTGTCCGTGTGTCCGTGTCCGTGTGTCCGTGTCCGTGTGTCCGTGTCCGTGTGTCCGTGTCCGTGTGTCCGTGTCCGTGTGTCCGTGTCCGTGTGTCCGTGTCCGTGTGTCCGTGTCCGTGTGTCCGTGTCCGTGTGTCCGTGTCCGTGTGTCCGTGTCCGTGTGTCCGTGTCCGTGTGTCCGTGTCCGTGTGTCCGTGTCCGTGTGTCCGTGTCCGTGTGTCCGTGTCCGTGTGTCCGTGTCCGTGTGTCCGTGTCCGTGTGTCCGTGTCCGTGTGTCCGTGTCCGTGTGTCCGTGTCCGTGTGTCCGTGTCCGTGTGTCCGTGTCCGTGTGTCCGTGTCCGTGTGTCCGTGTCCGTGTGTCCGTGTCCGTGTGTGTCTGTGTCTGTGTGTCTGTGTCTGTGTGTCCGTGTGTGTCCGTGTGTGTTTGAAGGTTTTCCAGTATGTGATGGTTCCAAATTGACCAATAAGAAGATGTTCGACGACATTAGACATTGGGAAAAGCAATTCCTGAGATAGGGCACTGAGATGGAATGATGCTAAGGACCATTTCTTAAATGGCAATCGATTTAGGAATAGGTTCTTCTATTTGCAGTGAAGTGTCAGTTGTACAACTATATGCCCTGTGAAGGGTTACCTTTTGGTTCCCCTCTCACTATGTGCATGGTGAGTGGTAACTCCTGACTTGCAGCACTTGACAAATGGGTTTTCTAAATGGTGCTGACACTGGGAATCCAGGTGGTCCCAGCACTGGTAACTACTTCTTCCTCTGGCAAAAAGGAAGATAAGGGGGCGCCTTAGAGGCAAAGTGCAGTGGGTTTCAGAGATTAGCATGAGAACTCAATCTCTGGTAAATTCAGACTTTGTTTTCTCATCCTGATTGGACAATCTGGATCATTGTGTTCCACCTTTCAGAGTGGATGCGCCAGAGAGTCAAGGAGTTGTAACTGGAAATGGTTCATTTGTAAGTCACTGTGAATTTATGGAATTGTGGCTGCAGCATAGAGTTGCAATCAAATCTGAATTATTTGCTCTCCATTTACCTCGGCCTTGCACTCATCTTCCGTGAGCACAAAAGAAAAATATGAGCTTCATGTATATATTACTTACAAACATAAAAATAGCAAATATTAAATACTATACTAAATAGTACAGATACATGTGAAGAAAGGAGACAAACTCCCAAACTTACACTCTCTGTATTGCATCTAAACAATGATATGATTAAAATATAACTCCTAAATTGTTTCTAAATTCCGGAAACATTTAAAATTGAAGTAGGCTATGCAGTTCCTCAGGCCTGCTGTGCCATTCGATGAGATCAAAATGGAACTACATCTCAAATGCACTTATCTACATCTGATGTGACTGTGACAAAGACAAACTTTCCATCCTGCCATATCTCGATGTGATCCTACTCTTTGAAATGGTTGAGCACCCCATCCATGTCCAATGTCTCTCCACAGTAATTAAGCCATGCAGGATTGTTCCAACAGTCAAATCATATCACCACTTCTTCCAAGACAATTAGGGATGGGCAGTAAACAATGGTACAGCCAGTGCTGCCCACATGCTGTGAATGAATCACTGGCAATAGCTTCTCTTTTTGCCCCTGCCCTGTTATCCCAGTATCTATCCTTGACTCCTTCCTATTTCTTATCCATACATCTTCTTAGTGACATTACCTGAAGGCACATTGTATAATTCTCACTTGAATACGGTGTTGGCACCCTGCTCTACATTATCACCATATCTCTCAACTCCCCTACTTCTGCTAAGTTATTAGACTTCCTATTTGACATTAAGTACTGCATGAGCAGACATTTCCTCCAATTAAGTACTAGAAAGGCTGTAGCCATTGTTTCAGTCCTTGGTCCAAAAACCATTTATTCACTATGAATTCCACTTTTATCCCTGTGAACAGTCTGGGATTAAATCAGTGAGTTCACACGCTCGTTATGAAATTTGATCCTTAGATGATCTTCCAAACACAACCTTACTATCGTAAATATAATTTATTTTCACTTTGGGTAACATCGCCTGACTTTCTCTCTGTTTCAGACCACCTAATGCTGATATTTTTATTTACACGTCTGTTCTATCTGGACTAATTCAATACACTCATGGCTAGTCTTCGACTTTCTATCCTTGAGAACATCCAAAATGCAGTTGCATGTCTTAACTTGCAGTGAATGCCTTTCCAATAACACCACTGTCATTAACATGCATTGCATCTCACAAATTATGTCTTGACTTTAAAATTCTTATCCTTGTACACAATCTCTTGCGTCTTTACCTTTTCTTGCTCCTTTCCATTTTATCATGTTTCACGGAGAGTTTTGCTCTGTGAGACCTAGTGGGATTTCTCGCTCTACTTTACCAAGCTCACATTGTAAACTACCTAACCTTTCCCGATGGTAGTGCTCTTGCTTTATTCTAACCCCATTCAAAAACTTTCTCCACTCAGGACTATTTGCCACTGCCAGGATATTCTGGAATGGACTGTCAACCCTGGAGCTGGCACCATCTTTAAAAATCCATTGTACACCTGGACAAGATTCATTTCAGCACTGGACATAGCAGACAAAGGAAAATTTGCATCCTGCTTTTTGTGCAAGTTTGACCTTAACAATTCATCGAGAAATTATATCTGGGGATCATAAGCCTCCCTTTTAAGTTGTTTTTCAACTGCCTAAGTACAAAGTTCACCATGGACTACAGAAGCAAAATGTATTCAATGTGGTAACTGTGTTTACAATATATATAAAGATTGCTACGCTTTTTTTTTGTGGAATGTCATCTGAACAGAAGTCAAAGAACAGATGACAGCAGGAGAACCGGTACAGTAATAACAGGATCAATGAAAGAGAAATATGTTGGGACAGATAAGGTGGCAAGTTTTAAAGGTCAGAGAAGCAGAGGTACCAACAGCAAGTATTGTCAGAGAAATGGAAAATGTGAATGACGGGGGGGGGATGGTGGAAGCGGTCAGGCATAACTGAACAAAAATGGGAAGTAAAGAGAACCAGTACAATAAATTAAAAGGACCCAGACTGAATGTGTGTCGAGGTTATTTTACATACTTAGTATTCATGCTGAATACAATCTTTTTCTTTAAGAGTTGAATGGTATTTAGGATGCATTTATAGCTCAGAAATGTCAATAACTAACAAGCAGGCAATTTGGGCGCCAAACTTACTCCATGAGCAATTAATTCCATGCACTGCAATGTATTGCAGGTTATAAGTAACTCTTTAATACAGCACATGAGAGTTAGTTTCCAGAGGCAGAAGGGGAAGAGACATTTCACGAAGAGGTGCCTCCTTTACTTCCAAGAATGCAGATCCTCCTACGAATGATTGCTGCCATATTTCTTCTACATTGTCTAGTGGCCACAGGAAGTTAGATACAGTAAGAGAATGTATTTGCAAGCTGGTCCCTCCTTGTGGTTCCAATCATTGAGCAGTTTAGATGTAGGAAGAATTAAACTGTCCTTTTGCAGCAGATGTGCATCGCCAAAGCATTCAGTTCAAACTGGAGTTGGTGACACTGATGCACATGCCCTCACGGAAACTGATATTATCATCATTTAAAATGGAATATTAATCTCAGTAACAGCTATGATTATGCTATCAATAATTTATAATTTATGAGTGAAAGTTTCATTTTACTCATAATTCTGAATATTTAAATTGAGCATTTTGTTAAATGTTACTTGTTAGTATTTTGAATAAGAATCAACAGTTTTAAGAGGCAATTTTTGCAGATAATCTGTTTCGAACAATCACAAAGAGTCTGCTTTGAATGTTCCATTCAAAGATAATTTCTGTAACAGGATGAATTCATGCTGCACCAGATATCAGCAGTACAAATGCTTTCATTTATTTGTCAAATACAAAGGCATTAATGCTTTCTCCTTCAGTTATAAAACCAATAACACATTATCATTGAAATACTTATGCATTCTTTTAGTCAATGTTTTCCGTTCTGATTTTATAACATCTCTCTTCATCATCCTTTTCTTTTCCTCAGAAAAAGGCTGCATCTTGCACAGAAGCTGACAGGAAGGGATGAAATAAAATTTTGCTCTCAATAGTTAAAATCCTGGTCCACTTTCTCAGTTAATCTTTAGCTGGGGGTGTACCTGACAATCTGCAGCACCTTACTGTGTATTTGCATCCTTTTTAAAAAAAAAATTACCAACTACCTTTGTACTTTTGGCATTACATTAATGTTAATGCAATGGAATCTATGCTGTTCACCACAGGTAATTTCTCTTTCCCTCAAGCAAACACATCTTTTCTCTGTTGACCTCCTTCATGAAGAAATCTATTAATTCTTCAAAAGAAAATTTCTCTGGCTGACATCAATAGTTTCAATCATATTTCAGCCCTGAACCTAGCGTATCATTACTTCTGAGAAGTACCTGCCTTTTCCAATTCTTCAAAAGACACCTTTTGGACAAGATGCATGCACCACCAACATGTGCAAATCATCAAACTATATGAAACCTGATGAATAATTTTACGTTTTGACAGTTTAGCAGAAATTTGCATGTGGATGAATTTTCTGAATTATGAAGTGACACAATTTGGGAGGAAGAATAAAGAGCGATGACAAAAAGAAAAAGGTGAAAAAGAGTTTTTTTGGGGAGAGATTAAGGGGATTGACAGTCCTCCAGGGGCTAAAAGACCAGCTCGCCGTTGTGTTTATGGGAACGCTATATTCTAAAGCTATTAATAGAGACCCTGTTCCACCTCTATGCATTTTGTCATGGCGAGGAAGGAGGTGTTCTATTATTGCTACCTATGCATAATTGCCAGGATCATCTATCAATGGATTCTCTGATTGCTGTATGGTGGAAGTGGTGCAGTGGATCCAACAATAAGTGGAATGATGATTAACACAATGCTCATTGTTTAAAGGACGGAAGAAATACTATCAAAATACAGTTCAACAATGATGTAGCAAAGCCATATGCTACTCTATTGCTGTTAGCTTCAGACAATCCAATTTTTTTTTTGCTGCTACTGTACATGCCCAAAGCCAAGCACAGAAACAAGAATATAGCTTGAAATGGGAAATCTCTCAGCTCATGACATCAGTGAAGGGTTTAACACAGCAAACATTGCACCAAAACCTCTAATTGCAGTAAGAGGGCCATTGATTGAATTGTGGGTTGGGAATGTGCCCATCATTGTACTTTCAACTTGCAATCTCTCAAGACTTATTCTTTGTGTGAAAAGACGATAATTTCAAAGACCAATTCTGACTCCAAGGAGAGTGCAGAAATGATCAGCTTTTGACTGTCTTTGAACCATCAAGTTCCTATTATGTTTTGTCCACTTATCATATATTCACTCATTCACTCACTCAGTTACTTACTCACATACTCACTCAAAAGCAAAAATTCACATCAGGTTAGTATTGTGTAATGTGAGTAGAGTTCAAAGGTATGTCATGGATCAAACAACTTAATAGTTGTTCTTTTTCAGTCATTTTTGCCTGAATGAGCATTTTGTTGCAGTGCCAGTGATCCAGAAAAAGAAAATGGCTCATCGCCCCTTGCATTACTGTCATCAGTGTTTGTAAGCATTAATCAATCCCAGTAGATGAAACCAGGAACTTAGCAAAGGAAAATCCTGCATTTAAAAAACACTTTTCATGACCTTAGGATATCACAAATTGTTCTACAGCCTATTAAATACCTTTATGTTGTAGTCAGTTTGTAAAGCAGGAAACAGTGCAACCAATTTACTCAAAGCAAGTTCCAAAAACAGTAACGTGATAAGGAACTATTCTATTGCTTTTAGCTATTGAGGTATATTACTAGCTATAACCATCAGAATGAAGTTGCTCACCTTCAAAATAGTGCACTATGAGTTTTTACATGAGGCAGCAGAGAGGGGTTTGACTGCATGTCTGAACCAAAAGATTGCATCTTTGACTGTTCAGCACTCCCACAGCACTGCACTGCATCAATCACAATGCACAGGTGAAGAAGTGCAAGTGCTGGTGTTAGATGAAGAGCAGGAGATGATACTAGTCATTAACCTCTACTTTAGGAAATGCAGCAACACAGTGATTTTGAATAGTTATGTTGTGGAACTGTCACTGTCCAGTGAGAAATAAAATAAAATCTTCTGAAGAAGGGTCACTGGACCTGAAACGTTAACTCTGATTTCTCTTCACAGATGCCACCAGACCTGCCGAGCTTTTCCAGCAGCTTCTGTTTTTCTGTTTTTCCAGCAGCTACTGACTAATCAGTCAGCTCTCCAATCAACAGATAAATAACAGCATGTTGGCTAGTTCTGAAGGTGATTTCAATCTTTCTTGGAAAGAGCTAGAGAAAAATATAGTAAAACTCAAGAGTGCTGAT
Organism: Chiloscyllium plagiosum; assembly: GCF_004010195.1. Lineage (NCBI taxonomy): Eukaryota > Metazoa > Chordata > Chondrichthyes > Orectolobiformes > Hemiscylliidae > Chiloscyllium > Chiloscyllium plagiosum. The sequence goes on from NC_057724.1 coordinate 17,991,465, forward strand.
GACTTTTAGTGATACTGCCATTTCTATAATCTAGCTCACATGGAACTGCCCCTTTAAGAACAAAGGGGCAGAAGTTTGGGTTTAGGACTAGGCTGTTCAGCAAACATATTAAAAGACAGACAATCTATTGTGGTTCTATGTTTACTTTTCACAATGTTACCAACCTCAAAATGGGACTGGTAAGTTGAGTGTCGGCTCTGTTTATTTGAAGATATATTAAAAGATCTGAATCTCATTATGCTATTAGGTTTAGTGCAGCTGAGGTTAGAACAGGGCATTATTTTCTTTTCTAGTTGCACTCCTCCCATGGTCACGACAAATTTTAAATTGAACCATTTTGGTAATATAACTAATTATAAGGGTCACAGATTTGTCAGGTTCAGTAGAAGTTCCAGTCAGCTACGTTTTTTTAGGCAACAATAAATTCTTAGTTTGTTGCAAAAAATCAAACTTATTCAAACAAAGATGCAAAGACTATTGACAAACAGTTTGAACTATGCAAAGGCATACAGATATGAATACACTTGGAATCTACATGAGCAGACACATACATACGCACACACAAGTCTGAGGAGAAAGAAAAGGTCTTGAGCATTTCAACTTCAAGTCTTTTGTCCAAGGACATTGTGAAAGAAAAAAAGTCATAAATTGCCCCATGTGGTATTCTGATTCTAAAGCTGATTTGCACACTCAAGGTCCTGCCACAACAGTACATTCTGGAATGTTTATAGTTGGTTGTTGCTGGAGTTTGAGTTGTAGAATTCATTAATTCCTTACCAGGAATTCTCCACAAGTAGTAAGGATGATTTCTTGTTGTTGTTCGGTTCTCAGTTTTATTTTTGAGAGGAGTTGGAAAGAGAGAGATGGAGTAAATGAGTTGTTGCTTCTGTCATTACTCAAACTCTGTCTTCCTAAACTCAAAAAATGCAATAATCATGTCAAATTGGGTCAAGTGATCTCTCTATAGAAATCCTCCAGATTGAATTACTATATCCGAGTTCCCTGCTCCTTTGCAGGTGCTACATTATTGTTGCTCCACCAGAAGCCTTTTCCTTAGCAAAGTGCCCTTTGTTGAGAAGTTCAGGATATACCTATACAGGGCCAGATTAGCTTTCTTAAAATAAGACTTTGGATCACATCTCTTCATATCAACGTCCTGACATCAAGAATGATCAATTGAATGTTCTTCGCTTGTAGGTGTGTTTCTGTCTTGTACATTGTTCAAAGGCTAATTGTTTTCATGGTGGTCTTTCACAGTTTTATTCTTGAACACATTTTGAAAGTGTTCTGAGGCACAGCTAGAATGCTGGATGTAATACAGTAGACAATTCCCTGAGTTCACTTCTTCCTATTCGTGTTGTGTCCTCATAGGGTTTAGACTCTCTGCATACTCTAATTATTTCTGCCAGTGACCAGATAGTGACTTAGAGCAGGATGAAAGGTTTGAAATGTTTGCCCTGTTAGACTAGACGTTTCCATACCTGTGTGTCAGCCATGCGCTGTCTTCATTATCCTTTGTGGTTTTTTTTGAGATACATCTCCGACATTTCTGAGAACTTGGACGAGTGAATGGGCTTTGTAAGATTGTCCTAATTTGTTTTCCAAATATGATATTCTTTGGTGACAGTATGTCCAAAATAGATATGTTTCTCTTAGGTGTAGCACAGCAACACAAAACGTTGTTGGCTGCTTGCACTTCATGATTTTTGTTTTCTTTATTCATTCATGGGAAAGGGCAACTGAGAGTCAACCACATTGCTGCAAGTCAGGAGTCACAGAGTAGGCCAGACCAAGTAAGGATAACAGTTTCCCTCCCTAAAGGACATTATTGAATTAGATGATTGGTTTCCCAAAATTCAACAAAGGATTCATGGTTATCATTAAATTCTTCTGTCCAGATTGTTTTTTTGTTAAATTCAAATTCTACCATTAGGATTCAAACGCAGGTCCCAGAACATTATCTGAGTTTCTGGATTAATAGTCCAGCTATAATACCACTGGACTGTCACCTTCCCATGTTTAATGCCTTAATGCTGTGAACCATTTATTCAGCAAGACCAATAAATCAGGGAAAGCATTAGGAGGTTGTCACATGGGTCTATGCCCCATTTAAATACCCATATCCTGAAAAGGCCTGCCAGTTTATTGGGGCCCATTGTTTGATCTGATCTCTTCCAGTGTATCAAACATATTAAATGTTTTGTTGTCTCTGATCCTCTGGTCTCTGAATAGTCAGAGACCAAATGAACTCTGAAAGACATATGTTGGGACCATATGGATGCTCCACTGGACTAGCTGCCTAGCAGTTGTCTGGTAATTTTTTTTTTAAATGCCCTTATTTCTGATTTAAGTGGTGAAAACTTCAGATGAGTTCAACTGACAGACCTGAACAGTTGCCAGAAAAAAAAACAATAGTTAAGGCATTAAAGTCTGTTTAACTGATTAATTATAAAATTGACCCCTCAATCAGTCAAGAGGAGAAAATGAGGACTGCAGATGCTGGAGATCAGAGTCGAGAAGTGTGGCACTGGAAAAGCACATCAGGTCAGGCAGCATCCGAGGAGCAAGAGAGTTGATGTTTCGAGCATAAGCCCTTTATCAGGAATGAAAAGCTTATACTCGAAACGTCGACTCTCCTGCTCCTCGGATGCTGTCTGACTGGCTGTGTTTTTCCGACGCCACACTTCTTGACCCTCATTCAGTCACACTGACCAATCGCGCAGACAAATGAGCCCTCACCCCCAGCTCTGGAGCCAACCTAATCTCCAGCCACCAGGCCTCTAATGCACATGGCAATTGTATCCCTCACCCACACATCCGTCTCCTCCCTCTCCCACCTTATACACATCTTGTCTCAACAGTTGTTGAAGTGCCTTCAGGTTCTTTAAATGGTGAAACAGTGTAGCTAGTGTCATGAAAAAGGAGTGTGATATCATCACTAATACATCACTTCACATCAAGTGCTAGCCTGCTTTAGCCAGGAAGGCTGTTGGCCCAGAAAATCAAACAGGGAACTTGGACAACTTGTCCACCTGGAAAGGTAAGTCAGCATTCTTTTTATCCAATCAGAATCAAAAATAAATTTTCTGACCGCACTCAGAGAACAGGCTCACTGTAGCATCTGCAAATACACCTGATGTGTCCTTTGGTTGTGTGATGATTGGAGAAGTAGTCAGTGGCTAGCAGAAAGTAATTGTTATGAATAAATTTGTTGCAATTTTGGACCAAGTTTGTAATGAGTCTAAAAGTTCTTTGTGTTGATGTGGCTGGTAGGTCTATCGTATGGTGAGAAGGTTGAGGTTTGTTCAAGTTGGTAACTATGCAACTGCTGGTTCACACATGTCCAACAGGTAAAATAATTGCGCTTGCCATACAAACTATGCTTGACTGTATTTCACTGTAAATGTGTCATTATAGGGAATGGCTGGCCCATTGCATGTTGTCAATTTGGCTGTCACAGGTTGTATCATTGATATCCAATGATCCAGAGTTATATCATTCAGGATTCTGACTGACAGGAAGTTTCTGGTCATTCCCATGTTGATTTTAATTGCGAGCTGTCGAAGTACAATGGCTGCCTATCACATGTTCTGCACTCTGGTCATTTGAATTCCTTCTTAAAGTTGTGATACAACAGAGCCAACGTTAGTAAATGGAATTCAGATGCCCATCAGCTATAATTTAATTGAATGGAGGAACTGACTTGAGACACAGACTAATCTACTGCTATTCCCAAATTTTTAGCTAATGGTGCAGTTTTTCAATTGGAACTATGCTGCTGCAGTGGCTGTAATAAGGCTCTGGTATGCATGTAAACTGAAGGTATCACATGCTGCTTTTCTTTAAAAGAGCCATGTTAGTTTATATTGTTATGTGTGCAGGCACATGAGGATTTGATCTAACATTCCCATCTGAAAGATGACATCTCTGATATTTAGTAATATGCAGTCAACTTTCATTATGCACTTGAGTTTTGAGAGTAGATTAAAGGGTTGTTTGTATGTGCATTGTGATGGCTTTTTTTTATTAATGAATATGTATGTTCTGGAAGTGCATTTCAGTTCTTAGTACCTGTCATTTGTTAATAGGTGAAAAATAACAATGACAAATGATACAAACATTGGTTACATTGGCTACTGAATTCAATTTTGTATCTCATAAACTAGTTTTCATCAGATGATTATTGCAGTTAGTTTTATTTCTTTTACTGTGGCACAAATTTCCTCACAAGCTGCGCAACCTTTGTGTAGAACTAGAAAATGGTTTCTGATTCCAAAGATACATTTCTTTCAATTGGAGAGATGGCAGCGGTGGTGGCGAGGTCAGCAGCGCCAGGATCTTGACTCTGAGTCTTGTCCATTCCGACCGCTTCCATCTCTCGTTTCCTCTCTTTTTAAAAAAATGTTTCTTTTTTTAAAATCTTTTTACTGACTTTTTGGAGAGAGCTTGGTCGTGGAGGCAGCGATGAAGCATGGTAGCAGCTGGGGCCCAGTGCGAGCCCAGACAGCAATCTGCAGTGAAGTGATACATCAGCTGGCAAGCGTGGGTGGGACTTTGCCTCACATGGTGAAAGCATGCCCAACATGGGGGGTGAGGGGGTGGGGATTATACCCTCATGGGGAAGCCCAATGCTGAGCGTCTGCAGGCCCATGGATTAAGAAAGGACTGTAACGTTTCATTTCCAACTCTGTTTCTTTCTTGTTTTACTTTATACTGAAAAGTGCTGTCGTGATGAACCTTTCTTTAACTTATTTCTTTAATTATTCTATTTTGTACCGAGGCATATTTGTACCTAAGGTGACACCGGGAATACACTTTTCACTCTACTACTGCACTTAAGGGAATGTGACAATAAAATCGAAATGCAAATCTAAAATATGATTGTTTCTATATTTTACTCACAAAACTCTGATCCTCCAATATATGGGCTGTTTTCTCCGACTTAGTTTTTTTTGCTGCCGAGCAGTGACTCTGTTGTCAGCAATCTCACTATGGAATCAGAAGATTGTCGATTTAAATCTGACTCCAGGGTCTTGAACAGAAAAATCAAGGTTGATATTCCAGTTCAGCACTCAGGGAGTGTTGCATTGTCACAGAGTGTCATGTTCAGATGAGATGTTAAACTAAGGCAACAACTACATTCTCAATTGAACATAAAGAATCTCAGGAATAATTCTGAAAATGAACAAAGGAGCTAATGTAACCAATGCTTGCAGCATTTTTCATTGTTAGTTTTCACCTATTAACAAATAAGTTATCTCTATCATTAAAAAAAGAACAAATTAACTAGTCAATATGATGTTGATGTTTTTTGGAGGTTGCTATAGAAAATTGATTGCTATTTTTCCTATGGTTTAAAAGTAATTATACTCCAAGATTACTTCATTGACTGTAAAGCATCTGAGATCAAGAAGGGTTTAATGTAACTTTTATATTACTTATTTGTTTACTGAACAAATTGTTTTAGCAATATTCTGTGCTGAAGTAGACGCAATAGCATGAATGGTATGGTTTTCCTTCTACATCTTAAGTGATCAAGTAATGACATTTCAAGAACACCCAATGATATTAAGACAGCGATATTAAGTGACATGCATGATAACCCCAAATGTGCGGCTAGCTTGTCAGCTCCTGGAGGGTTGGGATTGACCAGTAAAGGCCTAGTGTCTGATCAATGGACTGAACTGGGTGGGGGGGTGGGGGCTGGACTCACTGATAGCCGCCCCTACCCTTGCTGTCAATACATCTGTAACCATTTCCATATGATAGCTACCCCACAGAACTCCTCTCAACATTACTTAACACTCCCTGTGTCGCTCTATGATCCTGGCACTCTGAAGCCTGTCATTCAGGCAGCATTCATCTGTTCCACTGTGGCAGTACCCTGACTGGGTACACCAAAATTTCCACCTTCGGGTCTTGATTCCAGGGAATGGCCTCTTCACTGCCTGTTTAGCTCATGGTTAGGTGATCTTCTCAAAAGTAGGCAATGTAGCCCTCTCCCTGGCTCTGTAGCTGGCAGCTGAGGCCCCCCAACCACTCAACAAGACTCTGCCCATTGTGTTATCATTTAGATCGACAGTAATGTTGTAGATTTTCAGCAGAACTACTGTCAGTAAAACGAAGCAGTTAAAAATAGAATTCAGCCCTGAGCTTTTAGCAATATTGTGTTGAAATGAACTATGCGGATCTTGAAAGCCATTGCCACAGTTATGTATGTACTTAACCTTTCTGCTGGAATAAATCATGGATTTAGATAAGAATATAATGCCTCAGGGATATTGTAAACCTATATTTGGCTTCAACTTTCCTTTTATTGTGAAGTCAATAAATAGAAAGTACACAATTGGGAACCACTGAATGCCCAATTTATTCCATGGGGAATTGAAGCTGCTAATAAATTATACAGTTTCTTAATGAATGGGATAATTTGACTATTTCACTGGGCTCTGTTGTTTATTCTGTTAATCTAACAAGTGGGAAGACCACAAAAGCAGAAATAATCATTTGTGAAGGTAATTGCAAGGGAGTAACATATACTATAATCTACTATATTTAAAATCTAACCCTAACCTTGCTTTAGACACGACTAACCATTTGAAAACAAAATCCCTGTCAAGTAATTTGCTACAAATCTCAGGCGCTGTCACAGCTGAAATGGTGTCAGTGATGCAGGAAGCCTGTGTGAATATTTATCTCTGTACAGCTCAATGCGAAGAGAAACAAAATTCAGGTAACTTCTCAATATTCAATTTTGCCTGCCATATGTCTGCTCTTCCAAATATAATTTTATACAGCAGTGTATTAGTGCAGTCCAGGGTAATATTAGTTATAGTACCTTAAATACACGACAGTTACTGAAAGAGAGAAATGAGTCCAGTATATCTCCTTACCCACCAAAATAGAAAGATTTCCTTGTGTTGTTTCTGGCTCTGTTGTAGATTGATTGCTAGTCATTTGATAATGAAGTTGTTGATTCTCAGATTGGAAAACTAGCCTGGCAATGCTCTTTCTCTTGTTTTGATTTGTACCTTTCTTGTGATCATGCAGATATGTAAATGTTTGTGTTCAGTTTGCTACTTCAGATATACCTAAAATGAACTTATTTGCCACAGCAATGATTTTCACATTTGCAATATCTGTAATTCTGACAACCAAATCTCTATTTGAATGGTCTACTCCAAATGTTCTTCTGATATTGTTGACACATCTAGTAGCCTGGAAGAATCATCACAGATTGTTAGGGGATTAATGGCTTCCTGGATGTTGACTTGATGTTAAAATTACATCATGACCACAACTGCCATGATTCCACAGGAGCAGAGAAAATAGACTAACATCTGAATTACATGTTAAATAGCCTTGGGCCATAATGCCTGAGCTTCCCCTCTGCCTACATCTCTCCCAAGGTGGAATAACTTTAAACTCAGAACTAGGCAATTCAGACATGACATCAGCAATCACTTCTTCACATAGTAAAGAAAATGTGGAACTTAGTCCCCTCAATAGCTAGTGAGGGTATGTCTGTTCTAAAACAATTTTGAGAATTAAAGTTGACAGGTTTTTGTGAGGAAGGATATTAACAGCAACAGAAACAAGCTGGAGTTAAAATACAGATCAGCCATTATCTGTCTGAAGGGTGGAATGGATGTGAGGGGTTACTCTTGTTTCAATGCTCGTCATGCTACAACTCTTGGCAAGATGATCAAATAAGTTAATGGCAGTTAATACAGAGATTCAAACTCAGAGAGTTGTTTGATTCTCAGATGTTTAGCTGCTTCATTCAGGTGTTCTTTGAAAAAGATTTATGATGTTTGAAGGGTGTTGCTGCATGACACTGAGTGTTCACCAAGACCTCTGTTAAGCTTGGCAATGAAATGCCAGTAATTAGATTCTGCATTTCAGGACCCAGATTGCTGACATGGTTAAAAGTAGCAGCATCTTATTTGCCAATTAGGGATCAATTTAAATTGAATCTACAATAATTATGAATAACGGTGCTATAATGGTAGTAATTTTCCCCACAATAGATACCATTTCTGTATGAGTATGATCTAACGAATTGCAAATAATTCTCTTTATCAGGAAAAGCAGAAATAGCACATGTTGAGGCAGAAAGGTGTTTTTCACTTCTTTGATGCTTGTGTCATTATTAGTCAAAAAGATGTTTTTGCATTGAAATTAGTCTGCAGTTTTATCAGATACATAAACCAAGGGAGCTAAATGTCGATAACAGAGAAAAGCACCAAAAAGTGAACATTATTTTACAATTAAATGACAATTGCAAAGTAGACAAGTTAATTAACAACTAATACATTGTGCGAGCAAATCTCAATTCAAGATTATATCAATCTTCAATCACACATGACAATTAATGACAAGCATCATAGCAAAATATGATCCATAGTTTATTAATGCAATAAATTATGCATAATGGAGGAAGTAGCTTAAGTATCCATTTCCCCCTATTGTAATCCTATAATCAGTCAGAATCCACGCGGATGAAATAGACAAAAAAAATTCAAAAGTTGTTTATCATGAAATCCCACTGATTCAACATAATTGTTAACATATACATCATACTGTGTGTAATCAGGCAGGATCTTAATTGTTGAGTTTCACTGGGATATGAGAGAAACTAATCTGAAGTTCACCATCTTTCTCTCTGCCTCCCAACAACTCAGACCGGTTCATTAATGGATTCCTTGAAGGCACTGCAATCCTCAGTGTGGAAATGCAAGAACATTTTTAGAAGCAATTTATATTTTGCCTCTCTGAGTGCTTAGAGCAGTGAAAGGTAAATGGAAAGGGCAAGTGAGCAAAGTGTGTGGAATCATGTCCATAAAAGACTTGTAGAAATCATATGCATTAAACCTTCTGCATCAGATCCAAAATGTAAGGGAGTTGGGCCTGCACCTGCAATCCTTACACAAATGAGAAAGTGAATAATTTTGCTCACCACATCATTTTGCCTGTTATTTCTCAAAAGTATCATCATCAACTTTAAAGTTTGTTGTAACTTTTCAATGGTTATTGCTGGGATTATGAATTATAAATGAATTATTAATGATTTATTGTCACGTGTCTTACAGTGATAAATGCAATAAAATACAGTGAAAAGCTTTCATTCAACACAAACAAGTATTAAGCGTTTTCTACCATTTTAAAAGGAATGGTTTATCAGGGGCTGAAGGACATTTCCTGACTTCAAGGATTTTGCACAAATCAATTACTTCAGGAGATCAGTGTAGAGGAATGTTTCTCTTTGGAAGGGAGTATGACTAGGGGAATGAGAGAGTGAAAACAGAGCTCAATGAGCTATGAGAGGATGGAGAAAAAAAGGAGAGTAGGGCTCTCAGCAGAAGGCCATAAGTGCACATGATCTTGAGGGAGAAATTCTATGGCCTCAACCCTAATGAGGGACAATGTGTTCCATTTCTGCCTGCAGGAAAGATACCAGAACTAAGATTTGATAGCTGCTGCTGCCTCATAGCAGAGCTAATGTTGGTGTTGCCAGCAACAGTGAGGATGATCACAGTTATTTAATTATATGTTTTGGATTCATTTCTCACTGAAGCTGGAGATACTTGCAGCATCTCACAGTTTACAATCACTGATATGAAAGATACCTGACTGACACTCTCTACTCAAAAAGAGTTGGTTGCATTTCTTGCCAGTGTTGCAATTGCTGGACGATCTGAGGATTTCAGGTTTCCTGATGGACACACTTTGCCAGCAATGCATGTCAGCTCTGAGATGGACCAAACTTAATGGAAGTTCCAGAATTTTGACTCAGTGACAGTGATGACGTTGCATTTTAGATCCAAGTCAAGATGATGTGTGATTCGGTGGGGGTGAGGATGAGCTTGCAGATACTTGTGTTCCTATGTCTGTGTTCTTCTGGGTGGTAGAGATCACAGATTTGGAAGGTGTCATCATGGGAGCCTAAGTGACTTATTGCAATGCAAGTGTTGATGGTACACTTTGGTGCCACTGTGCACCAATAGTAAAGGCAGTGAATGTGAAAGTGTTCGATGAAATGCTACGAAACGTCGAATCTCCTGTTCCCTGGATGCTGCCTGACCTGCTGTGCTGTTCCAGCAATAAAGTTTCAACTAGTGAAACAAACTGCCCTTGTTGGTGTTGAGATTCTTGCATGTTTTTAGAACTGAACACATTTCGGTGAGTGGGAAGTATTCAACCACACTCTAGACTTGTGCCTTGCAGATGGTGGATAGCTTTGAGAAGGCAGGAGGTGAATTATTTCCCACACATTTCACAGCTTCTGATTTGCTTTTGTAGCCACAGTATTTGTCCAGCTTATCCAGTTCCATTCCCTGTCAATGGTAATACATAAGCTATTAATAATGGAAAATTCAGTGATGGGATGCCATTAAATAACAAGGGTTGATGATTTGATTGTTTGACTCCACCACCCCTTGGCCGAACATTTCAACTCCCCCTCCCACTCTGCCGAGGACATGCAGGTCCTGGGGCTCCTCCATCACCACTCCCTGACCACCCGACACTGGAGGAAGAATGCCTCATCTTCCACCTTGGAACACTTCAACCCCAGGGCATCAATGTGGACTTCACCAGTTTCCTCATTTCCTTTTCCCCCACCTTGCTCCAGTTCCAACCTGCCAGCTCAGCACCATCCTTATGACCTGTCCTACCTGCCAATCTTCCTTCCCACCTATCCGCTCCACCCTCCTCTCTGACCTATCACCTTCATCCCCACCTCCATCCACCTATTGCACTCTTAGCTACCTTCTCCCCAGCCTCGCCCCCTCCCCTCCCATTTATCTCTTCACCCCGGAGGTTCCCAGCCTCATTCCTGATGAAGGGCTTTTGTTTGAAACATCGCTTTTCCTGCTCCACGGCCTGCCTGACCTGCTATGCTTTTCCATCACTGCTAATCTTGACACTGGGTTTGATACTTTCATTTTAGGGATGGTCATTGTCCTGGCACAAGTGTTTACTTCCACTTATCCTAAATCTTAACGTTGCCGAGGTCTTGGTCTATTTGAACACACAGAAACTTAAGAGTAGGCCTCTTGGTCCTGTGAGTTGCTCCACCATTCAGTATGGTCAAAGCTGACTCTCTGTCTCAACACCATATTCACTCTTTCTCACAGTACCCCTTGATACCTTTAATATCCAAAACTTTTCAATATCTTCCTTCAATATATTTACCAACATGGTCCTTGTAGTCTTCAGTGACGGAGAATATCACAAGTTGACACCGTCTGAGTGAAGAAATCTTTCCTCATCACAGTCCTAAATGTCCCACTCTATATTTTGAGTATGCAATTCCCAAATAGCATGCTGGCCTTCATAACAAGAGGGATTGAGTATAGAAGCAAAGAGGTTCTTCTGCAGCTGTACAGGGCCCTAGTGAGACCACACCTGGAGTACTGTGTGCAGTTCTGGTCTCTAAATTTGAGGAAAGACATTCTGGCTATTGAGGGAGTGCAACGTAGGTTCAAGAGGTCAATTCCTGGAATGGCAGGACTACGTTATGCTGAAAGACTGGAGCGACTGGGTTTAGAAGACTGAGAGGGGATCTGATTGAGACATATAAGATTATTAAAGGATAGGACACTCTGGAGGCAGGAAACATGTTTCCGCTGATGGGTGAGTGCCGAACCAGAGGACACAGCTTAAAAATACAGGGTAGGCCATTTAGGACAGAGATGAGGAGAAACCTCTTCACCTAAAGAGTGGTGGCTGTGTGGAATGCTCTGTCCCAGAGGGCAGTGGAGGCCCAGTCTCTGGATTAATTTAAGAAAGAGTTGGATAGAGCTCTCAAGGATAGTGGAATCAAGGGTTATGGAGATAAGGCAGGAACAGGATACTGATTAAGGATGATCAGCCATGATCATATTGAATGGTGGTGCAGGCTCAAAGGGCAGAATGGCCTACTCCTGCACCTATTGTCTATATTGTCTATTGTTCTAGATTCCTCAACCAATGAAAACATGCTCCTTGCACATAGTCTGTCTAGCCCTGTTAAATTATGTATGTTTCAATCAGAGGCCATCTGATTCTTCTAAACTGGAGTGAATACATGGACAGTTCAAGCAATCTTTCCTCTTGAAACATTTGTGCAATCCCTGGTATAAGGGGGAGGTGATTACTGCAGATGTTGGAGATTAGAGTCAAGATTAGAGTGGTGCTGGAAAAGCACAGCAGGTCAGGCAGCATCCGAGGAGCAGCAAAGTTGACCTTTCGGGCAAAAGCCCTTCATCAAGCATGACTCATTCCAGACCTGCTGTGCTTTTCCAGCACACTCTAATCTTCACCCATCCCTGGTATAAGCCTGGTGAACCTTTGCTGCACTGTGCATTTCTGAGTGGGTGACATTGTTGCATCTATATATGAATGGTATGACAGGCACAACTGGTTCTGGAGCGCAAGCTTTCAGCACAATTGGTGGAATGTTGTCGGGACCTGATGACTAGTGAGCGCATGTTCCACCTCCATCCAGGCTTGTTTGGTATGCCAGATAGGTCACCTCTTCGCACCCTGCAGGAGGCTAACTTCCAACTGTTCAGCCTTGAGGAGGTCACACGATAGGATAGGATGTAATCTTCGAGGAGAAATTGAGGTCTGCAGATGCTGGAGATCAGAGCTGAAAATGTGTTGCTGGAACAGCGCAGCAGGTCAGGCAGCATCCAGGGAACAGGAGAATCGACGTTTTGGGCATAAACCCTTCTTCAGGATTCCTAAAGAAGGGCTTGTGCCCGAAACGTCGATTCTCCTGTTCCCTGGATGCTGCCTGACCTGCTGCGCTGTTCCAGCAACACATTTTCAGCTAGGATGTAATCTTGGCTCAGACATCCTGGAAGGCAGTTGTTGTTGAATTTGTATTAGAAGACCTGTTTATTGACTACACTGGGTTTATCTTCAGAGTGATCTTTGAACAATGAATTTGTTGAGGTAGCTTAGTTTTTGAGTGAAGCAGTTTAAAAAAGAACCAGAAGCAATATTTTAGCTTTAAACAGGATAAAGGAATAGTTCATTACCCAAATTCTGCTGTAGTTACTCAGGTAAAATGACAAAGTTATTAGTTAATAAGTCCATAAACAAAGATATACGGAGATAAAAGAAGGGAAGGGTATTAAATACTTTATAAAAATGAAACTATGAAAGGAAGAAATACTTATAAATAAGAAAGTAAGATCAGTCTCTCAGATCATCACAGGCTGATCACTTGCTTGAATATTCTCTTTCTGAAGTGAATCGATAGAAAAGATTAAGTTAAAATTCAGCAACTGCAATGGCATCTGTAGTCAAGCATTAGGAGGTTTACTGTTGCTGATGGCTTTAGTATTTATAGAAACGTCAGTATGAAAGAATAAGTCCCTTTTCTTCACTGGTTCTGCTGGCATGATACTTGAAATCCGTTTGGAGTCCTTTTTAGGAAATCAGAAAGGCATTGCTGGACACCTTCATCTCTGAAACTCATGGTGCCTAAGTGAAAACATAACTATTAAATGCTGCTTACAGCTAGTTCAGCTGGAGCTGGAGTCCAGAGCTCACTTCACAGATTCTGCTGTGATCTCTGCATATAGATGGTTGCTCACAATCTGTCCTATACAGACCGAAACTTAAAACGGCTGGTATCCCAAAATAAGTATATTATAAGAATGAGGTAGAAAGCAAGACTTGGAATAGGACATTCAGCCCATCAATGTGCTCTGTTGTTCAATATCTTAATGGGTGACTTTCTATCTTAAAACCATTCTCTGTCCTCTCCCTTTACCTCCATCATGATTCCATATGAAGTATTATGTTGCCTAGGCTGGGTCATAGACCCTATCCATTGTTTTAACAGTCAAGGTAACTGACATTTCAGATATCTGTAAAAATAATAGGGTTGTAATAATAGGGGATTTTAACTTTATATACATAGACTGGGACTGTCACAGTGTTAAGGGCTTGGATAGGGAGGAATTTGTTAAGTTATGTACAAGAAAACTTTCTTATTCAATACGTGAATGTATCTACTAGAGAAGGAGTAATACTTGATCTTCTCTTGGGAAGTAAGGCAGGGCAAGTGAGTGAGGTGTCAGTGAGGGAGCAGTTTGGGGGCAAGGGAAGGCTGTGGGTGTAGAGAATGCTGGATGACTAGAGAAATTGAGTCTCTAGTCATGAAAAAAAAGGAGGCTTATATCAGATATAGACAGGTGGAATCAAGTGAATCCCCAGAGGAGTATAAGGGCGGTAGGAATATACTTAAGAGGGAAATCAGGAGGGCAAAAAGGGAACATGAGATAAATCAGGCAAACAGAGTCCAAAGAGATTCTGTAAGTACTTTAAGGGCAAAAGAATAACTAGGGAGAGAAGAGGGCTTGTTAAAGATCAACATGGCCATCTATACATGGAACCACAGAGATGGGTGAGATACTAAATGAGTATTTTGCATCACTATTTACAGTGCAGAAGGATATGGAAGCTTGGGAACTTGAGGAAATAAATAGTGATGTAGAGAAAAGAGTTCATATTACAGAAAAGGAGGTGCTGGAGGTCTTAAAACGCATAAAGGTAGTTAATTCCCCAGGACCTGATCAGATATTTCCCAGACCTTTGTGGAAAGCTAAGGAAAAGATTGCTGGGACCCTTGCTGAGATATTTGTATAATCAACAGTCACAGGTGAGGTGCTTGAAGACTGGAGGTTGGCTAATGTGATGCCATTATTTAAGAAAAGTTGTAAGAAAAAGCCAGGGAACTGTCGACTGGTAAGCCTTACATCAGTGGTGGTAAATTGTTGGAGGGAATTCTGAGGGATAGGATTTACATGTATTTCAAAATGCAGGGTCTGATCAGGGATACTCAACATGGTTTTGTGCGTGAGAAATCATGTCTCACTAACTTGATTGCATTTTTTTGAAGAGGTGACAAAGAAGATTGATGGAGGCAGAGTGGTAAACATTACCGATCTGGACTTCAGCTAAGCGTTCAACAATGTTCTGCATGGTTGACTGGTTAGAAAGGTTGGGTCAATTGGTATGCAGGGGAGCTAGCCAATTGGATATAAAATTGGCTTGAATGTAGAACCTCGAGGATGGTGGTAGATGGATGCTTTTCAGACTGAAGAATTTAATTTTGATGAATATGAGGATTTGCATTTTGGCAAGGCAATCCAGGGCAGGACTTGTGCAGTTAATGCCAGGGCACTGGGAAGTATTGGTAACCAAAGAGACCTAGGGGTGCAAGTGCATAGTTCCTTGAAAGTGGAACCACAGATAGACAGGATAGTGGAGAAGACGTTTGGCACACTTGCCTCCGTTGGTCAGGAACATTGAGCATAGGAGTTGGAACAGCATGTCACAGCTGTACAGAAAATCAGTGAGGCCACTTTTATTGCCTACAACTCTGGTCACCCTTCTACAGGAAAGATGTTCTTAAACTTGAAAAGGTTCAGAAAAAAATAGTGATGCTACTAGGACTGGACGGTTTGAAGCATAGGGAGAGGCTGAATAGGCTGAGGCTGTTTTCCCTGGATCATCGGAGGCTGAGGCTGACCTTATTGAAGTTTATAAAGTCATGAAGGGTGTGGAGAGGATAAATAGCCAAGGTCTTTTTTTCCAGAGTAAGGGAGTCCAAAATTAAAAGACATAGGATTAAGATGAGAGGGGAAAGGTTTAAAAAGGACCTGGGTGGTAATTTTTTCACACAGAGGGTGGTGCTTGTATGGAATGAGTAACCAGAGGAAATGGTTTAGGTTGGTACAATTACAATATTTAAAAGCCATCTGGATGGATACATGAATAAGAAGGGCTTAGAGAGATATGGGCCAGATTCTGGCAAATGGGACTAGGTCAGATTGAGATGGATGGTTGGTGCGGATAAGTTGGATCAAAGGGTCTGTTTCCCTGCTGCATGACTCTATGACCTCTATTATACTTCCTCAAATTGCAGCAGATTTGTGTGAACAGGAAGAGAAAGTACATAGGCTTCGCAATGGGACACTTTACTCCTAACATCTTTCCCATGATGCTCCAGTTTATGCTCTCACAAAGTGTTTTGTCGTGCCACAGGGTCAAAGTGATTCCATATTGACATGTTTATTGTCATCAACCTCACAGGATCCTGGAGGCATGTACTACTGCAGGGCTACCTTCAACCTGATCATCCCTCTCAGGCTCTATGGAATCTTTAAGGAATAAGGAATGACCACAGTTAATGTGATAACCACCATCAGACAAGCATGCAGTGACAAGCACGTATGTGCAGGAGCATAGCATCGGCAGCACTGGTCCCGACTGCAAGGGAGTAGCATTATGTACCAAAACTGTGAATTGAGTGCAGGAAGTAGCTTAAATGATTAAAGCAAGCAGTTAATCTTCTGAATCAAACTACATCATTCCCCTGGTTCTCAATGTGGGAAATACTGTATTGCTTTTCAATTGCCACTTCAACTAGTGCAGTAAAAAGAGATCAATTCAAAGTTTATGCTGAGTGCGATCCGTTAACTCTGTAAATATTTCTAATAGAAAGTGAATGGCATGGCTGTTGGCTGCTGGATTTGAGTAAAACTGCAAAGAAAACTAACAGGAAAGAGCAGGAGCCTACAGCTGTAATTTAATCAGCTTCGATTAACAAATAGGATAGTTTGAACATTCAAGAAATGCTTATAATAGAAAAACATTTCAAGTGTAATTCTGACTTTGGCCAATAATTTAACATGGACAAGATTAAATCAGCTGTCAATATATTGTTTGGATTGATTTTCATGTTCATCAAAGTCTATGGAAATCAGTTACCCCTTTAAGTGGTAATATATAATTCCTCTCTCATTCATTTTTGTGAAGCAATTGATAAATTTACACCACCATGAAAATAACAGAGTGAAATTTTGGTGACCATGTTAAAGATTCATAGACTGGCACTATCACGATTGCCAAGGTGAAATTTTGCTTCCTTTTCAATTTCTTAAATGGTAACACATCCCTTCTTTCTCACTCCTTTGGTGTGATCTCTTGAGAGGGGCAATTTTCCTCGATAATATTTTTGATGTTCTAATGAGATCCAAAATAACACTGCAAGTCAGTCAGTCAGTCATGACTAAACATTCCAGCATCTAATGGAATTACAGTGTGAAAAATGAGTCTGCAAGGGCATCACTGATATTTGTTGGGGGTAAGTGGGTGGTCAGGAAGAATGGATGATAGCAAATTGGCTCCATGTTTCAAACCTTTGTGGACTCTTGTGGTACAATGGTAGTGTCCCGATTTCTCAGCCAGAAGCCCTACCTGCTGCAGAGATATGTCGTAACATTTCTTATCAAGTTAATTCAAAAATTTCTAAACCACTGTTGAAAAAGACAAGAAAAGGTCAATCAGTCCAAAGTTGCTAGTGCAAATTTTTTTTTTTAAATCTTAACTGGGATTACGAGGTACATTTTGTGATTGAGTTCTGCTACATTTGATGTGCAACAAAGTAACTCATCAAAAACACATGACACCTCAAAACTATTTTGTTTATTCTTACTACTAATCATCACATTTGTTGTCAATGGTTGTGATGAAATAGAAATGTTTGTTTCCGGGATTGTGATCCAACATCAGTCTTTAAAAACAAATCATTGCTGAGGACATTCATTTAAGAGTCAATCTATTATTATGAGTTTGATGTTATGCATAAGACAAAATGAATCAGGACAGAATATTTCCTCCCATAAAGAACATTACCGAATTAAATTGGGTTTTAATGGCAATCCAGTAATCATGCAACTAATATGGAGGTGGCACGGTGGCTCAGTGGTTAGCACAGCGCAAGGGACCCAAGTTCGATTCTAGCCTCGGGCAACTGTCTGTGTGGAGTTTGCACATTCTCCCCGTGTCGGCATGGGTTTCCTCTGGGCGCTCTGGTTTCCTCCCACAGTCCAAAGGTGTGAAGGTTAGGTGAAGTGGACATGCTAAGTTGCCCATAGTGTTCAGGGATGTGTAGGTTAGATGCATTAATCAGGGTAAAATATAGGATAATCATTAAGAGGGAATGGATTTGGGGGGTTACTCTTCGGAGGGTCAGTGTGGACTTGTTGGGCTTAATGGCCTGTTTCCATGCTGTAGGGATTCTATGATAATATTGGGGTGTATTAGCTCCATTGGCCGGCCACCTGGTTTATAATACAGAAGGATGCCAACAGGGTGGGTTCAATTCCTGCACCAGTTATCATTAAGACTCTCCTTCTCAACCTTTCCCCTTACTTGAGCTGTGTGACCCTCAGGTTAACCAGCACCAGTTGTCTCTTTCTAATGGAGACTTCAACTTCATTGGTACCAGACACTTCTTTTTTATTCCAGATGAAACGAATTACCTTAATTCAAAATCCCCAGTTGCTGAGGTGGGATTTGAATTTTAGTCTCTAGATGACAAGTTCAGTCACACAACAACACTGTAACCATACCCACTACCAAATATAGCCAGATGACAACTTATATTTCAGATGATGATAGGGTTGAACAGATGGGACCAAGTTAATGAATGGCGTTATCAACCATAAATGGCCAAGCATGCTCAAGGGATTGAATTAGTCTCTTCCTGGGTTCATAACTATGGGAGGTTTAAATATGCAGGGCAAACATCTTAACAACTGATATAAAAGGGAACATAAGGCAGTTTTGCTTGCTTTTTATTGATGTTGGTAGTTGTTTTAAGTATCATTCATGATAATAAAAGGGAGAGAAAGAACTTTATTTTCAAATTATTAATCAGATCAGGAATAACATTACAAGACGGTCTACATATCCAGAATGATATTCTTGGTAGGAATGATAGTGTCCACACACAAAATTTAAAAAGTTGCTAGAAACTGTTTATTGAGTACTCTAAAGTGGCAGTAACTTGCTTGAGGGTCACCTATTGAGTAGATACACAGTTCCTGCTCCCTTCCCCAACCCCCATGTGGATCTTTCACTTCTTCCTTAGCTGCTGCTGAATTACCAGACATTAGCCAGAGTATGTTGTTCACTTGTATTTAAGATGTTGCAGGATCATCCATTCATACAGAGATATTGAACAACAACTGAAGAAACAGCAGCCGTTCTTTGTTGTTGCTGATACCTTTAGCACTTTGGTTATCATGAAGCAATTTACATGGAGATAAGGAGCCTCACAATCAATCACAGGGCCAAACCAACAAGGCTTTCATTTCTTCAGTGTGTCAGTGGCTGAAAATGCAAAATAAAGAATCTTTCAGGTTATCTCGTATTTGACTCCATCCTTAGTAGCTAACTGTAGCAATTAATAAAAATGCAATGATGGGTGAGGGACCAAAGAAACTAAGATCATGATGAGACTGAATAATCCACAAGCTGCAGCAAACTGTCAGTATAATTGTGAAACAGTTTCAGCTTTGTTGCAATTTTAACTTTTGATGGAAATTCTTCTGTGACAGGGGTATTAGAAAGTCTCTGTCATCCGGACAAACATCTCTACATTGTTGTTGAATCAGCTTCCTGGGAGAGTTTGGCATCAAACCTTGGACAGTTTACAACCAATTTGAATTTGTAGTACAGGTAGACGATCCTTTATCCGAAGTATCAAATTCCGAAAAGCTCCGAAATCCGAAGGTTTTGTGAAGTTTTATTTCTCATTTACAAGGTTGTTTGGTGTGCAAACAGTTAACCCAACTCAACACTCTCTCGATGCGTGTCATTCAGATGCAATGTTGGGGGCTGCGCGGCCCAGCACCAACAGGCCTGGATTCTCTCTCAAGGCCTGTTTTAATAAGTCTGCTCCTCCGGTAAGATTTTTTTAAATTTCACCATCAAACTATCACTTATTCTGAAATGTCAAAAATCCTGAATTCTGAAAAACAGCTGGTCCCAATGATTTTGAATAAAGGATCGTCTACCTGTACGTCATTAGGTTCCTTCTAATTAAAACTGGTGATATTTATCGTTCAACTCCATTTGAGCGATGGGTATCATTGTGTACTACCTATTCATTTGCTAATATGTTCATCTTACGTGAGCACAGCCTCTCTTAAAGAGTAACAGACATAATGCACAGATTGCTACTCTTTGAAAGCTACAATGTAATGCAAGAGGGATTTTGTCACTCTAGTCCAAGGTCACACTGTGACCAAATATCCAAGTTTACAACTAAAAAATGGTCACTTAAGTCATTACTTTCAATTAAGGAGAGGCGCAGGTCAAATCTTGAGAAAGAAATTTGGAGAGTGATATTAATGACGCCACATCAAGCACTACAACTTCCATTCTTTCTAAAGGCTTTTTTTTGTAGAAAAATATAAATAATTAGCGGGCAGGGCAATAACAAGAGTCAATTCACTGAAGTTGCAATGTACCTTTGCATGTCCTGCTTAAAAATATGTGCCCATTTTCAATATAGCAATCTCTGTGACAATCAAAATTATGCTATTCGTGTCAAGTCTTGTCTTTGCCCCTTGGAGATAAGAATAACAGAGATTGCAGTATAAAAACAGTAGTTGCTGCATGAAAACTGGGTGAGACTGAATTAGAAATTTATTTTCCATCTCTACTTGATTTTATTTCCACTAGTTATTGGAGAAAACAAGAAGTGATGTAAAGCAGCCTAAGTGACTCATTATCTGTAAATTGCTCAAAATCAAGTTATACCCCAACGTATTATAGCAAGAATTCGAGACCCACATTTGGATCCAGTGACTAGGAGTTCTTATCTGCAAAATCTGCATTTGAATTCTTCCAATTTACACAAGTTATTTCTTATAAATGATCCAAACTGAGATCCTCAAACACTGCAGACTTTATAGATAGCTTCAGATTATCTAATGACACTTACATTTTATCCTGCCACTGCATATTGCTAGTACACATCACTTCCACCACACCTCAGCTTCATAATTCAGTTTTGATTGATTGCAGAGGTCAACAGCATGTTTGCATTGCTCTGGCAGCTGTCTGATCATGGAGCGGTATCCTTCTTTTTCTCAAATTGCGATCGTCCAAAAGCAGACAATAAATGCTCTTAGTCTCAAGTCTTTCTTGAGGGGCAGAGCTGGGTATGGACAGATCCTAATATGAGACTCATTAAATGTAACATTGAAAGTTTGGCAGATCTGGTATGATTCTCTGCTGGGAATAGATGGAAAACAATAGAAATGGAAGAAGTTTTCCTCTTCAAAAAACCACCAATGGTCAAGCATAAAAATGAAAAATGGTGGAAGTGCTCAGTAATCAGCCTGCTTCGCTTAAAAAGGTTGACATTTCGGCATATATTCTAGATCAAAATTCATGAATGTATGCATATATGAGGATGGAAATGTCCCTTGGAATCCTCAACAGTAATTGGGAGCCAAGGAATCTCATGAATTCTCAATGCATCAGGTCAAACGTGATTGATGAATCTTTCTACCAACTGCTGGCTATTCTCATTTGACAAATCAATACCATGTTGAACACTGCTTGGAAAAATCATTCAAACTAGTAAGGGCATTGAATGTATTCTGTATAGGAGATGTTAGTCAGCATTTCCAAGAGTGGCCCAGTAACACCAATGCTAAATGTGTTCATCAGTCATCAAGGATTATTTGTAAGACTGAGCCTGTGATTGGTGGTGAGAAGATCAACAGGAAGAAAAATTGGTGTAGTCTTCAATCTATTCATCACAGAGCTTTCTTTTTTGACAATACATTTTTCCACAAACATATTAATAGGAATGACCAACACACAGTACTTGTGGAGTCAAAGTACTGTCACCATCATCTATTGTGCTATGTTGCATTAGCATTGTGAAAACTGGGATTGATTTATTATAAATCTAACAACTCAAAACTTGGCTTCCCCAGACACTGTATGCAACCAATAACAGTGCTATATTACATCATAATCTCTAACCTCATTGTCTAGCAAATCTCTCCATCTGCTATTATGACCAAACTAGATGTAGCAGAGTATTCCAGGCAACATCCAGCTTACCTAAAAATAAGGGTCCAGCCTCATTAAGCTATAACACAGGACTGATTGTATGTATGCTCAACAGCAGATTCAGCAAGCTATAGACAACCTAAATGATCTCACTGCCAATATATTGGGTCAAAGTTCTGTAATCCTAACACCAACTAGTTCTGAATTCCGATGGACTACTCAATAACATAGCTGGAGGAGGAAAACCCATGAATACTCTCATCTTCAATGATGGTAAAACCAACACCCAAGCATAAAAGAGAAGCATGAAGCATTTGCAACCACTGCAGGTGCATGGGAACATCAGCTGCCAGTTCCCCATTGGCACACATACCCAAACAATTTGGAAATATGTTGGCATTCCTGCATTGTTGCTGGGCCAATTCTTGGAATTGCCTACCTAACAGCTTTGTTGGTCTAGCTATACTACATGACTGCAGTCTTTTAAGGAGGAGACTCACCACTACTTTCTCATAAACAATTAGAAATAGGTAATCAATGTTGACTCTGACAGTAATGACCATTTACAGAAGAGCTTTTCAAAAGCTTTTCAAATATGTGAACTTGTCTGTTTTTTATCTTTCTTGCATATTTTCCACATTTGTTATATCTTCTTTCTGCAATCTTCACATAGATGTGCATTTTCTGCTTATAATTTCTTTAGATTTTGAATTGTGCTCATGCCTATTCATTGTGTCTGTAAAAATGCAATGGTATTGAAAACAATGAGATCAAAGTCAAACTGCTACGTCACAATTATTCACTTTACAATTAACCTCAAGCAAGAAGTAAAAATGTCTTGCACATTTCAGTCATGAGTAGCACACTGTGATCTATTTTCTAAGAGATTGAGAGGTCTGTTTCTAAATTATGGAATGCTCAGAAAGTAATGAATTATTTAATGGGTGTCTGCTTTGGATCGAAAACCAGAAAAGAAAAGAATACAAATCTCACTGAATGCTGGTGGGCACTTATTATTAGACTCTATTCTTAAGAATTTCTTAAGTCTGCTAAATGATTTGGAATGTCATTAGGGGATGATAACTAACTTTTCAAAGATTTAAAACAGAACATATTGTTCTGTACAAGGACAAACTATTTTGCTTCTTCTATAAACTACTATATACGTCTCCTTCAAAGGAAAGGAATTCTTTACATTAGTTGCCCCCTCAGGGCAAGGATAGTCTCTGTCCTCAACACTGATGGACTCACCCCACCCGTTCACTGGGACATACTTAACTGGCCTTGCTGAGCCAACCATGTTGACCTCCTCTCCTAGCCTGCTGCACTGCTCATGGTCGGATTCTACTGCGTCCTCACCCTCATTAATGCCAAGGAAACTGAAGAACTACTGCTCCTCTGATTAACTGGCAGCTCTTGGAGATAGAATTGTCACTTAAAAAGGCACAGGAATCTCACCTGGATATAGGGTAAGTGCCTAATTGCGATTTAATCCTGTCAGGAGTCCTGTCAGGAAGGATTGCCACCAATCTTTCAAACATTTGATAGAGTTAGCACCACAGTCATTAAATTCAGTCCAACACCTCTTTTGTGCATTAAATTTGGAAGCAGAAGAAGAAGAAAGCTACTGGGACCGAGAAGCTAACTATGCCAATTCAGTTCAAGGTGTGGATGTTCCGGCGTTGGCCTGGGATGGAAAAAGTCAAAAGTCACACAACATCAAGTGAGAAGTGAGCCTGATGAAGGAGCAGTGCTCCAAAAGCTTGTGAATTTGAATTAAACCTGTTGGACTATAATCTGGTGACTTCTGACTTAATTCAATTCAAATTGAATTCAATTGATTTTTCTATGCACAGCATATTGACACTACTGTAGGTTTAAACTGAGGGGAACATATCATACACCACACTGACACATAGCGTGTGCTTTTAAAGGTTGCAGACACACACTGTTTTAGCTGTGCACTAAACATTAGAAAAACAATGAGATTTTGCCCATGATTCACTGTACAAAGAAAGTAACAGACACGATTACACTGCCAACATTAACTGCTTGCTGCATGTTCACAGCCACACACAAGATGGTTGCCAATCTGGGCACTTGGCTGGTGCATATCTTTTCGCACATTCCTCATTTTAACATATGTCGATTTTCCATCAGATTTCAGAAGCCTGCAAATAACACAATTCAAGTAAACAGGTCACGAATCATCTTAGTTATGACACAGCTCATTAAGAGCAGAGAATCTAGTTGAAATTAAACAATGAATTTAAAAGCTTCTCCAAGTCCATGGCTAATGTTTTCATTTCTTATTCTTATCTCGTTATCTGCTTCCTCATGTATAATATATAATAGAATCCAACTGGTTCACCAATATTCTTTCATGGAACAAAACCTTCAGCCTTCCAGAATCTGACCCATGTTTGAATTCTATCCCACACCAGCCTGGTTCAGTCTTAGCTGCTTTCTGAAGCGGTCAAACAATACATTCAAATGGACCACACAATCACAAGGAGTGGTATCAGTGGTTAAAGAAAAAGCTCATCACCATCTTCTCAAAGGTAACTAGGAATGGAACATGAATGGTGGCCTTGCCAACGACCTCTAAATCTTGAGAATGAGTGAATAAAAACACCTTGTTAAATAAAGCATATTTAAGAGTTTCCTATTGCCATCAATCTGAAATATTGTTTTCCTCTGTTTCAGCAGCTGCATAAGAGCAGCTTATGTGATCTAGCTTTGTGAGTATATTAATGCATCACATAGCACTCGGTATGATTCACTCCCATAGAGGTAAGCACCAAGACAGCTGCATCGATACTATGGGAATCAATTAATGGCTGTCAGGAAAGAGCACTGCACCTACCACAGAATGAGTATGAAGGTAATTCTGTTCAGATGGAATTTAAGGAGCAGCAACCTGTATACCAGATGCCCAGTCCAAGAGCAATTTCAGCAAAAGGAAATCCAGAAATGCACTTTGGTAAGAATGCAAATGTAGGACAATGCATCAACAGTCCTCAGATTAGCAGCAGAGAGAACTCCATGGTATTTATGCAGTTCAGTGTTACTATTTGATTCAGTTAAAAATCCACAGCACAAGGTTATAGTCTAACAGGTTTGTTTGAAAGTACAAACTTCCAAATGAACCTGTTGGACTATAACCTGGTGTAGTGTGATTTTTAACTTTGTCTATCTATGTCCAATACTGGCACCTCCACACCATTTGATTCAGTCAGAGATCAGCTAAACCCCAAGTCCCTCTGTAGCAAAGTCTCCCATAAATGAGATCCAAAATCTAGGCACAAGTTTTATAACATTGTTCCATCATTGGGGCTTGAGGTATACAATGCTTCTCAACTGTCCAGAATCTTTCTACCCCACTGAAAATTGGACAGGTTGAATAAGCGGTAACCTAAAATATCCAGCTGTACTCAACACAAGACAATGATAGAACTCATTTAGTATTCCTTCTCTCTGTCTTCCAAATATTCCAAAGTTTGCCATAAACTCTTGGAGCAACAGTAGCTTCCATGTGCAATTCTATTGGACATATCAAGCATTGGTTACCTTGGCCTGTGTATGGGAATGGAAATGTAAGGGCAAGTTCTACTAGCTAGCCTAAGAATCTATATTATGAGTGGTGAATATCAGTCTTGTGAACAAATATGGACAAGAGGCCAGAGAACAGTCACCGAATTTGAAACTGTACCCAGAAAAATGTCAGCATGTTCAGAGAAAGAAAAACAATTGGTGAGAAAAGGTGGGGAACTGTCTAAAAAAGAATGTGAATCCTTAGTGGAGTGAGGCTGTTGTCAACAAGTGGAGCTCAGGGCATATGTCTCTTTCATGCAGTCAACTGGGGAAATGAAAACAGAAAGGAATTGTCATCATTCAGAGCTATTTTACAAGCAAATGGAGTTGCAAGCAAATAGCAAATTCCCATTGAATTGTAACCGCCATCTCCACATTGCCAACATATTCTTCTGCCTTTATACTATTTTCTGATATTGAGGTGATGAATCTGTGCTGTCTTTTCCCCAATTCACTGCGAAGAAAACAACACTGTTTTAAACAATTTGAAAAGGGCCATTTGAAGCATTTAAGAAAGAAAATAGTTTTCTTTGCAATGTTTATGCTGATTTTGAAAGTGCCTTACTAAGTAAATGTTATGAACAATAATAATATAAAAATGCAAAGGCATGATTAATACAGTTGTTTTGGAGGGATATAGATTTCTAACTGAAACTTTTATATAATCAGCATCATAAATAAATGAGGCGGATTGTGCTGCCAACCATTGATTATCCTTTGTATACCTGGTATAAAATATTCATGCTCTTTGCTGTCTGTTTTGCATATTGTGAATAATGAACCAGGTAAAACTCATTTAGAAAAAGCCACTGCTGGTATTAAATAAAACATAACACAGATGCTCATTGATGAAGTCTATCAGTAAACCCTGGGATAAATGGCTGCAGATGTCTTCAATCAATACTTAACTTCTAGATGCACTGTCATCAATGCTTTGCATAAAGTCTTGAATGCAGGATAGTCACCCTGTAAGCACCATTTATACTATGAACTTAACTGGAAATTATTTCAAAGCAAGTTGAGTTACTGCACTATCCACAGTGTATAATGAGTGGTGTGTGATATATGTAGAGAGTAATATCATTTTTAGAGATTGGATTTAAAATAGTTTAGTATTTTGAAATGATGTGGAGGTGCTGGTGTTGGACTAGGGTGGACAAAGTCAGAAGTCACACAACAACAGGTTATAGTCCAACAGGTTTTTTCAAAATCACAAGTTTTCAGAGCGTTGCTCCTTTGTCACCTGAAGTTACCTGATGAAGAGCTGCACTCCAAAAGCTTGTGATTTCAATTAAACCTGTTGGACTATAACGTGGTGTCGTGAGACTTTTGTTTTTTTTTGAAAGGCTTAAAAAATTAAGCTCGGTCAGAAAGTCATTCCAGAATAATGACCAAATTCATTGTGTGTCAGAGAAGAGTATTTCTACAATGTAAAGAGAAGATTGTTTATATTAAGATGGTTAACATTCAAGCTTGTTTTCAGTTTAGAATAATAAGGCATAATTCAAGTTTAGAAAAATCCAAAGTTTGAGAGTTTTAATGCAGTTCACAGGAGACCTGACTGGGATCAGAAAAAAGTATAGTCTCTCTCCTAGAAAAGAGATTTTTTTATTTCAGAATATTTAACAGAATATGTTACCTTCGTAGAAAAGTTTAGTTTATACTACTTCTCGGCTAAGAAAATTTGCAGAATGTGAGACAGCCTCAAGATTGAAAGCGTTCAGGTATAAAGACTTTGTGGTTCACAGGACACATTCTCTGGGGAGAATCAACTTAGTTGAACTTAATTGGTGAATGATCATCATGTGAACTAAGTGATTAAAAAAAAGTGATTTTTCAAGCTATGTTTTGAGGCTGGGTAGAAAGCACCCTTGAGTGTCCAGTAAATGGTCAAGCAAGGGATCCAAGTGGCTTTTGACCACTTTGAAGATTGCTCATTGAATTAAACCAAAATGAAGTACTTTCTTATGCAGTCAGTGATGCAATTTAGAAGACATGTTTATGGTCTCTGCTGGGGGTTTTGCTGACATAAAATTCCCGAAGTGGCTTTTCTGTTGCTGTCTTGTTGGTGTGCTCCAACTTCACAGGGAACATAGAAAATTGGAACAGTCTGTCCTTCAAGGGTGCGCTGATACTCAATATAATCACAGCTGATCATCCTACTCGGTACACTATTCCCATTTTCTCTCGACAGCCTTGCATCTCTTTATCTCTTTATAGTTAGAACTATATCTAACTCTTCCTCAACTATTTTCTGTGGCTCACCTCTTTGGGTGAAGACATTTCTCCTCATCTAAGTCCTATATGGCCTACTCCATATCTTTAGACTGTGATTCTGATTTCCGGACTTCAGGAACACCCCTTCCAAGTTTACTCTGTCCATTCTTAATAGAATATTTTAGGTTTCTATGTAAGCCCCCTCAGTCTTCTAACCTCAAGTGAATATAGTTCAAACCAATCTGGTCATTCTTCAGGCATCAATCCTAGCAGTTTAGGAATCAATCTGGTAACCCTTTGTTGCACTCTGTCGATAGGCAGAACATCCTTCATAAGAAAACCAAGATTGCATACAAAAACACAGGCACAGATTTGGGCTTCCAATGTGCCCTCAATCCAATTAAGGTCCTCAATTTTAAAGCTGGCAGGAGCAGTTTAGAAATGGGATAAAGCTTAACAGGTCACCTTGTTCAGATCTGTGATGCGAAGGGGATAGACACCTCCCTCAAAGACTCCCCTTCCATACCGGATGACACCCACTTCAAGATATGTCTTTTATGGCTTCAAACCTCCCCTCAACTCCAGCTTCACCCTCTACCTATCTTCTCATGCCTTAGCACTCCTCCTACCATGAGACCTCCTCTCTCTGGTCATGGACACCAGGATTTAGAATGAGGGGACTGCTGGCCATTATTTTACATCCTGCAGATGGAGATGAGGGTGATTTAACATCTGATCCAGAGGACTGTATCTTTGCTAGTGAATCACTCCCTCATTACTGCATTGAACAGTCAGCCAAGATATTTGCTTCAGAGGTAAAAATAATAAAGTTGATTCAAGTGAATAGTATATAGTTTGCAGATATAATTCCTTGATTAAACGATGAGAGTTAACAATCAAGACAGATTTTTTACTTATAAAACAATTGTTACAACCTTAAGATGTGCCAATGTGCTTTAGTGAAGTATGTTCACTGTTATGATGTAGGGAAATTTAACAGCCTATTTACATAGAGCAACATCTCACAAATAGAAAAGTGATAATATTTGGTGATATTGTATGAAGGCTAAATATTGGCTAGGTCTAGGCTGATCATACAGAGGCAAATCTAAGGCAAAGACACAGAGGCTAGAGGAGTTTAATTATATGGTTTTACAAAGTGATAATACTAAAACAAAGTTAGAATCAAGTGTCAATAGTGAAGTTATCATTTCCTTTATAATGTTCAGACATCATCAGGGTAGTATTTGATTGGAGTGCTTTTCTGGGGAACAGTGAACACTATATGGCTGTATTATCAAAACCGTGACAAGCCAAGTGAGAGAAGTGTGACTTTCGGATGATAATCATACCCATCAAACTTTATAACAAATACTGTTCAGACAAGACTGCTTGTTCACTGTATATGAATGATGAATGGCATATTTTGTAACTGTGTAGCAATGTAATGTCACCTTTACACAGGGAATGATGGATGTGTTTGTGTTTGTAGAAGACCTATCTTTGTAGTATCAACTATTTAAGTCTTTTTAAATTATCATTTGCCTGTTTATTCTTGTTTACTTTGTTTTGTTTCTGATTCATGTTAAAGCAAAAGGTACAAAAAGCAAAATTTTCTTGATAATTTCTGTATAGGAGGTCATTCAGTAAATTTAGTTATTTTGATGTATAGTTCTTCAAGGAGTTCATTACATGATGCTTTTAGTTGCCTGGATCCTAGGTTTTGGCATTCCCTCCCTAAACCTCTCAATTTTTCCAGCTTCCTTTTAAGTACCTCTTTATAACTTACTTCTATCCAATTTTCTGTCCAGAGGAGATTGGCCAGGATGTGGAGAGGAGAATTACACAGATTTTGACTGAGTTGGATATAGGGAAAGCAAATGTACAGAAAGCCAGCCTAAGACAGTCTGAGACAATGTTCTGAAAAGCCACAAGTTCCATTCCTTATATATATATACACCTCAAATCATGTGCACCCAGCCCTGACTCAACTCTAATCATGTGATCATACATGTTAAGCAGAAGTCTCCATGTCTATTTACTTAATTTCTGCAACGCATACCTCAGGCATTGCACTTGTTCATTCAACGTGCTATCCAGGCTGCCTTTTTGTCCATGCATTTTGCTCCAGTCTAATTCCTTATCTTGACTAGAGTATATCTGTTCATCTTTTGTTCTGCTGTTTTCTGCTCATGTCTTATTTTACTGAAATACCTTTCTAATTGTGTTGTAGACCTTTATGCCTCATGACAATGATTCTTTTACTGATTTTTCTTAATATCTCCTCATGTGGCTAAATGTCACATTCTTGTGAAATACCTTGAGAGGCCAGAATATTTTAAATATGCTATACAAATGCAATATCACTTGCAAATTGCAAAAAGTGGAGGGAGATTGGAATGCTCAACCCCAGAAAGCAATAGATATTTAAATAACACACACAGGCTGGTATCCTATCACTACATCACCCTTTGTTTACACATGGAGAATTCTTGACACTATTCAACTCCCTCTGAGTCAGGTCTCAGAGTGAACCAAACCTCTAAGACTCTTGCTCTTATTTGTCAGCCAGGGCTCCCTGGTGGGACAAGATTAACAGCCCCAATCAGGGAATTTATATTCTATGACATCCACCTTGCTGACCTCATTACAATGACTACAATATTAGCTCAATTAATAATGTTAACTCTGAGATTGATGTGTGTTTACTATTGAATGTTATTAAGCCAATGCAGATAAATTAAGTTTGAACTCAGACCAGCTATGCTCTCAATGGAAGGTGGGAGGGAGGGGTGGGTAGCAAGATTGAGGGGCTCAATTGCTTACCCCTAAATTTGTAAATTGTTTTTGATTTTGTCCAGCCTCACATTGGAAGAATTTTCTCCTGTGAAGTCTCTCTCTCTCTCTCTCTCTCTCTCTCACACACACACACACACACACACACTAACTTATTGTGGTCACCATGCAGTTGTGCACTAGATTTTGTTTAGCACTGACCTGCCCTTTTATGCAAAATATTTTAAGAACAGTTATAAATTAATTCGCATTCATTGTGAATGACCACAGTCAGTGCAAAGCAAACAATGAAGAGGAGCTGGAGATAGAACTGCAGAAAAGGATTAATAAAAACAACCCGAACAGCTTAAAGGTTAACAAAATCATTAGATCTATTCAGCAGAGTATGATGGTTTGGGACTCATTATTCTTTTGGTCGACGTTGTTACCTTGTTGCTATGGATATTATTTTTAGCACATGTTCAGAATATCTTGTTGGGTACTTCAAAATTCTGAATGTCAGTTTCATTATTCTTTAATGCAGGCTGCTCAGAGTGTGACCCCTACTTATCAAATCATAGAATTGTCAAAATTACAGCACAGTAGGAGGTTATTTGGCTCATTGGGCTTGCGTTGATGCTAGTTTGTTTCAATTTTAAAAATGTCAATACCTCTAAGTATGAAAAAAAACTAATATGTATACATCTACATTTACATATGATAATACAAACATAGTCAGCTTTATAGTCCACAGGTACCCATTATGATGAATATGATTTACAGTCACCTTAGCATAAGAAACCAGTGCAGCTATTCTGTATCAGGTTCATTTGAAAGTTTCCCTAAAACACAATGAGATTGCAACCCTATTGCTTGGCCCTAGCATCTGATCATTCAGCACAAAAAGATGCTACATGGCTATGCCTCATCCATTCTCTTGAAGTGCATTCATACTGGAGAAAGCTATCTGCTCCGTTTGACTGGTTTGAGTGTTTAGGTTAGCATTGAATTGTTTTTCAAAATGTCAATATACAAGTGTTGATTAAAGCTGCAATAACTCTATTATCTGTGTCTACCTCCCCAGAGAAATATCATTGTTTGCTTTTTGTGAGACCATTTGAGATCCTTGTTCTTATATTTGCCGATTCTGAAGATTCCAAGCATTGAGGGTATGATAGGTCTGTCAAGTTAATATCTGGAATTTTTTTTGCAACTAGTCCTTCCAAGGAAATCCATATGATTAGCAAACCATTCAAAGCACAAATAGTCAATCATTTCTGTTAGCTTGTTGGAAGAGCAAATAAATTAGTACCATTCTCCTCCTGTTTGCTTATGGCGTTGAATAATTCTCCTTTTAAATTTATTTCCAATTCCCTTTGAAAGTTACTGTAGAATCTACTTCCAACAACCATTGGTACATTCTAAGATACATGTGAAAATGCCATTTTCTTAACACACATGGTCACCAGTGAGTAAATTCATCTATTTCCTTATGGAAGGTAATAATGATGAAACAGCCTTATTTATCATCTCTTATCATCTGGCTGGACTCAATGGATGGCATGGACCATTGCAGTAAGTCTGTGTTGATATGAGACAATTACACAAAGGCCTTTCATTTTAAAAACAGAGGAGTGTTCCATTTCAGAAATGAGCAGCACATTGATGACCAATAGATGCCTAACAGGTGCCCACTATTCACGACATCTATTCAGATAAAGCCCAAAGTACAGTTTCAGATGTCACTTGATTCCTGGCTTCTATCTTGTGCTGATCGATTTTGGCCAGAAAACAGACCGAAGCTAATTTCTGCCTGACTCTCAGTTGCATTAATGATGTTTGCAAATGCTTCAGTAACCCACATCATGTACATGAAACCTTAGACACTGGGCAATGAAAATGTATATAGAAAATGTTGGAGAAGGCGATCAGCCCTGCCAGCATCAACAGACAGAAGGATTTAATTTCAAGTCCAATAACTACTCTTCTGAATTGAACCAAGGATGAAGACTACCATTACCTATGGACCTATTAGTTTGCACCTCCAAAGATTTGCTCAGTATCTAATTTTCCTGAGTTCCTTATTCCCTTCCATTTCCTAATTTACAGCTATTTTTGGAATGTTACTTATATCCTTTGTAACCTGATCCAAAGTGCCTTTTCAACTGATCTGCTGAATTCTTATTAATTCCCCAGGCTCACTTTCCCTAGGACCTATGCTCACTTTGTTAACTCAACTTTTCTAAAAATATCTACAGAAACTCTTACGTTGAGTGGATTTTTACCATCTTCTGGCTGAATGTGAATTGCTGTGAGTTTGTTGGAATAATGCTCATCGCAATGCTAAGAAAGTTTTCTCATTGTATCTCACCAAACTCATCGCTTTAATCCTGGTTTGAGCTCTTGTGGTCAAGATTCAAGCCATTTTTATGCCTATCTTATCATATGCTGTTCCTGAAGCAACTCATCACTCACTGGAGATTTTGGCATTGACCGGCATCTCTGGAGCTGGTGCCATTGTGAACATGGAGCAGCACTGTCAGTCGGGAACTGCCCTGCGTAGTTCCTGAAACTTGCCCTGGATATGGCAGACAGGGGGAAATCAGCACCCCACTTTCTATACTTGCATCTAAAGCTACTGCCGGACAGAATGATGCAGAGGTGAGAACTCATCTTTCTCCAGGAGCAACAGTGAAGACCACAACAACAGCATATGCCAGTCTGGTCTGAGGTGACACCTATGTTGGAGCAACTTCAGTTGGCTGGAGGAATTCACAGCAGCGTAGGAAGGTCAGTATCTTTCTGACAAAGTGCCACCATTTCTCTCCAACACCTCGCACTCTGTCTCTGCTACTGTATCTACCTACCACAGAGAGCTCCAACATCTTCCTGACTCATCCCCAAACTCCGACTCCACTGATCCTGCATGTGCTCTGTTCTGCTGCACCAATAGCAATAGCTGCGGCAATCTTACTTTAATAGCTACTTGTTTCTCATTCGAGAAGCAAAGCAACACATGATAGGGCAGAAAGAGTCAAGAAGGGTAGGTTGCTGTCTGTCATTTGGCTCCATGCCCTTTATGAGCAGATGATTCTTACTGTAACTACCCCAAACAAGGCCTGGATTCGCATCAGAGGCTTACTGTGTTGACTTACTGTGCCAGGATTCCCTGGGATAAGGTTACTATTCTTGACTGGACTGGGCCTGCTGTCAATCATGGCAAGCTTCCTGGAATCATACCTGAACTAAATAGTGCAGCAAGACAATGGTAACATGAGCCATGTTTCTCTGGCTAAGGGAGAAAAGTTCAAAAAGGCAAGGCTAAACAAGGATGCTGTAACCATTCAGGTAGCTGCAGAGTGAGTGAACACTCTGACAACACATTAAGAACCCAGAGATAGAGCCTGGTCCAGTCTATGAGCTGGATGCCTATCTCTGAGCACTGAGTGTCCTTGCCACAGCACACATGACAGTTGCTGGTGCAACCAAGATGAAGTATTGAAGTACAGAGATGTCTTGTAGATGGATTGGAGGTATGCTATGAAGGTTCTGAGGGGTTGGCACATGTCAGGTGGCAATGTCTAAGGACACTGGCCAGTACACGTGACGTGTACCCAATATGTTCTTGCCACGTATATAACATGGTGTTCTTTTGGAGCAGGTGGTGAACTGAAGCCCTCTCTGATTTCCATTTTGAGCTTTCCTGAGGGTTAGTTTATGTGGTGACTTTGATAAGATCACAACCTGTGATGAGTTGAACTCATATCAAGTCATTTAACAAAAAACAAAGAATGTTAATTAGGAACTTGCCAACCCCAGCTAGAATCCTGCCAGGCCACCTGAACAAAGTGGGAAGCTTCTGCAAGGTGATCTCAATGTTGAGACAACTATTTTACCCAATCCTGCCATTAATCTCCCCACAGCCAACCTCACTGAGAGCTGATAAGGTTCTGCCCTTTTAAAAACATTTCTAGCCAGCTTTCTCTTGTCATCCAATTCTTCCCTCCTTTATTCAATTTTTTAGTCATTCTTTGCTTTATTTATATATTCTGTGCAATCTTTGGACTTGACATCTTTCTTTTCACAAGCCCACATTTTTTTCTTGAAGTTTGATACTGTCATTATCTTCTTTAGTTAACCGCAAATATTGAGACAATTTCTTTCTCGCTGAAGCCTATCTACTCTGTGTATTCTGAAATATCTCCAATGTCTGTCACTGCATCTCTATGAACCAATCCTTTAACACTACTTGACCATTCATTTTAGCATGTCTGCGCCATTTGGTTCTAGAACGATCTAAGAAACAATGTCAAAAACATTCTAAGAATATCTGTGTCCTCCAATCTTAATGGTATGACGTTCACTCTGCTCACTAGATCCATCCCACTCGAAGTTCTTCTCCAGACTTAAGCAGATATCTCAAATTAGGCTTGAGGGCGGCACTATAGTTACTACCGCACTCTAGCTGTTAGCTCCACAGAACTGTATCCATCCCCTCACTATATTGTACTCGGTACCCACTGCATTCTGTTTTTCTCCCCACACTTGAATTCTGTTTTTCTTGCCACATATGGTGCAAGGCTCAATTCTCTTATCCACCTAACAGCTCCGATCCTCAACCAAATAAGTAAAGAGCCTCAAGCTTGTTGAAGAATTGCGATGGCTTAGACTCCTGTGCTCCTGCCCTTTGGATCTCCTTTCTGCCTCATTTTACAGTGCTTCATTAGAGTAATTTATATCTATAGGAACCTCAACACTGTCATGTCAAGGGACAGTGCACTATAGCTCTGAGTTTCTTTCTTCTGTACATGCAGTGCATTCAAGGCAATGCAGACACAGGAGCAAATGAGTATATCAGAGTGAGCAGTTACTGGGTACAAAGAATTTGAACAGGTTTCAAAGCAATGTCTGCATGTATCATTTTTCTTATCTTATTTGCCATGTTTTCTATATAGACGTAACCTCCATTTACCTTCCCTCACCATCAACCCATTCGCTACATGCTGCAGATTTCTTAAGACTAAGTATGATATGTCCTTTGGTCATAATGTTATATGGTAAAATTGTGAAGAAGGAGGATCAGTTAGAACATGTAGCTTTAGAATAATTACAAATGAGATTTCCAATTTCGGAGATGTACAGAAAAGGATGCCTCACTGAAGAGGCCTTGTCAACTACTGCACCTGGATCTGCAGCCATGCTTCATACACACTATTCTTCCTGTGGCTATTAGTAGTGCCCTGTGTGCTGAACATTTCCAGCACTGGCTTGTTTCAGGCAGCCACATGTACTCTCAGATAAATCAGGCAGGCTGTAGACATGCAGTACAGAAGAACTGGCAATTACTTTGACTTTATAGCAAGGAACCAGAGAGCTGGGACCAGTCAGTTTTAACTCAGGGCATATTTCTCCACCTCTCCCCCCTCCCTGCGCTCCAACCAAGGTCAGACTGTACTTGCTGGCAACCATGTTGCTTTCTGAGCTTGAACAGAAATTCTCCTCCATCACCTTAGCAGGAAGAGTTTCTGTTTCCCTAATGTACAGAATGTGTGTAGAGAATCCTATAAATCAACAGTGGATATCTTAGAAAGTGTCACTATGAATTTATCTTCAGAATGCAATCCTTCTTCAACAAAGAAAAGAACACAGGAACAGGAGTAAGTCCATTCAGCTCTGCAAATCTGTTCAGATATTAAATTAAATCGTGGCTGTTTTGTTTTAATCTTAACTCCAACTACTCACCTTGGTTTATGAGCTTTAATAGCCTTGCAAAACAAAAACCTATTAATGTTGAGCTCCTCAGTGAAGAAAATCAGTTGAATGGATATCTTCTGAAAGGCAAAGCTCACGTAGGCAAAATGCCTGTGCAATTTTCTAACATTTCCACAGCTCTGCTGCTTTAGGTACAATGAGCAAATGGAAGGTCCCCATGGAAACTCAACACAACAAACCACCCCCCACCCCCTTACTGTCATATAATTTCATCTTGCAAGGTAGTGCAGTCATGAGAGAGTATTGTTCGCTCAGACATGGCACTGTGGATAAAATATTAAATTGACGGCTTGGCTGCTGGCTCAGGTGGATGTGAATGATTCTATAAAATTCCAAAGAAGAGCAGCAAATTCTTCTGATATCCTGCCAGGAGGCACTACCAAAAAGATTCATTTGTTTGATGTTTGAAGGAACTTGCTGTGTGAAAATTGATCGTGCCATTTTCATGTATTGCAAATTGACTTGATGACAAAAATGCTTCATTGACTGCAAAGTCATCCTGAAGTAATAGAAGACCACATTAAACACAAGTTATTTTCATCTTTTTCTTAAAAGATCAGCAAGTGACATTGAAAAATAAGACCAACCCACTGAAGCTTAAAGTAAAAATGAAATGCCCGGAAAATATCACTTGATTTCTCAATTTTATTTGACATTTTGGTTAAATTGCCAAAAAAAAGTTCTGGACGGGAATATTCACTATTGGAGGTTTTAACGTTTAGTGCAATTCAGTGGCAAAGGAACATCAAGCTTGTAAAGCATTGTAGGTTTGGAGGAGGTTACAATAATGAGGTGAAACCATGGAGGATTTCAACACAAAAGTGAGAATTGTACATTCAATTCTTGAGGAACCAAGAACCAAGACCTATTTAATGTGGTGGTGTAATGGGAGGTTGACTCTATTGCCTGCTGAAGTGAAGAAATGGTATGTGAAGGTAGATGAAAGAATTCGTCAACCGAAAGATAGGACTGAACGTTTCCAACTTCTTCCTAAGTGTTATTTTTGCCGGATGTTATGGAGAGTTTCCTGCCGTGATCAGTGGTGACTTTCCTCAAGTTAATCTTCGCTGCTCACTTTGGTAACTATTGTTGTATTTATTAGTTATAACAGCATCCTTTCAATTCAGTTGTTTGGTTGAAGAGAGCAAAGTGTTTGCTGCTGGGGCCTACTGACGGTCACACCTTCAAAGTAAAACCAGCTGCACGTCAGTTCAAATGCCTAAAGTTTGGACCTACCCCTTACAATGTGATACTCAGGAGTCACCATTAGGTAAAGGGCTCAGAAATGGAAACTGGTGTCCCATATCTCCAACAGAAACCTGGCGGTCCAGGTGGTGGGGTTGGTTGAGAGAAGGGAAGCACTCTTTCCTTCAAATTAGCAAAGGAGGCCATGCCACCAGACACAGCCTATCTGGATGATGAAGCTACCTGATGAAGGAGCAGCACTCCGAAAGTTTGTACTTCCAAATAAATCTGTTGGGCTATAACCTAGTGTTGCGTGATCTTTAACTTAGTTTGGATGAAGGTAGCTACCTGATTCGTATTGTGCCTGAATGAAAAGAAACACCTAGTCATACCATAAAAAGTTTAATGATCCTCTGGGATGAGTGCTATCATTTTCTCTCTAATACCTGGCATTCACTCCACAGCTTCCATAGCATCCAACTCACATCAAGTGAGGTTTTACCACCATCACTATTGCTTGCAGTAGCTCCACTCAAATGCTCTCATCTACTTTATTCTTGTAACCGATCAACCCTTCCTGCCTTCTGTGTTTTTTCCATACTCAATGGGGACACTGCAACCCCCTCCTGCTCCTGAACCCCCACTAACAGCTCTTCCATCCACTTTCATCTCACTCAGTCCACACTTTGTTTAAGTGCAGAAGGGAGTGTTGCACAACAGGGCTGAGAGAGCAAAGATGCTTGGCAGGGGTGCCTGGTATTTGTGTGGTCACCCCTGTGCAGAGAGGATCCTTGGGATAGCAGCAAAAGACCATGACTGCTTGTGTAGAGATGACAAAACCTCTGTGTTGCTGCAACCAAATAACCTTCTTTGTGCTGCTCTCCCATTTCCACAACTGTGAAGGTATTCTTATGATGCTTAAAGTTCTATCCCCATTACCCAATGAATGGCCTCTTTCCTCCTAAGCAGGCACTAGCAGCACCCACAAAGCCTCCACCTGAAACAGGCTAGGGTCTCCCCTATTAGCACTCTGCTGCCACTGAGGAAGATACCACAAGAAGATGCATTGGCAAGGCTTCTTCCTGGTCAGTGTCCTTATCCTCTTCCTTGGAACACTGCTGCTGCTCTCCCAACTCCTCCATGTCCATAATATCCCCTCTTTGGTTACTCCAATTTTGCAGAGTACAGCTTGTCAGGGTTATGAGGCACACTCTTCCTGCACTCTATATTACAAGTCCCCCCAGAGTAATCCATTGGTCAAAATTGCATCATGAGGAGCTCTAATGTCTATTCAGTGATGACCCTCTGTGCTACATTGTATCTGAGCTTCACCTTAGTCACAACATTCTATAAAGAAGTCGAAAACCATGGTTGGAGAGGGTAAACTTTGTCTCCTAGCAAGGCATTTGATACCTGGAGTCAGGCAGGAATTTGAAAGTCATAAAGAATATAGGCCTGATGACAACTTCCAAAATATCTTCTGCAGACTTCTAAGGTTTGTCAGTGATGATCAAAGGTGAGTTAGACATTGATTGAATAGAATTCTTATCTATTAATGAATTCAACTGTATTACAACATGGCTCTGTCAATGTGACCTCAGAGACCTGGCAAACTTTAGCGTTATTCCTGAGGTTTTCCTGAAGGCTGTGCAGGAGAGAAGAAAGTTCCTTTCCATATGAATGACTGCAAAAAGCTATCCTGATTGACAAAGACAGCCTGGATGTGCTGATTGCAGACATCACCGTGAGTAGACTGATCAACAGAACCTAGCTCCAATTATACAAGAGAATTTTTAAAAATCTGATGTGCTCCAACAGTGTTTGGTACCAGTGTCTTCTCACTGCCTCATGCTCCCATGAATGTGAGCTAACATTGTAAGAATGCTACTACAGAAGACTGTCACACAGGATGTTGGGTATTGTGCATTTCCATTAGACACCGCATGCAAACCATTCCTGTCAGCTCATTGCAGCTACTAGCGTAGCCCCACTTGCACTACAATAGTTCCACCTCTCACACTCAAAACATAATAGGAGTTACAACACTCAGCTACTCACTTACTATTAAGTCCCTAAATTTTCATCACAACTAGGACAATGCGCAGATGTGATAGCTTTTCACCAAAGGCTGCCACAGACAAAGACATAACCACAAAAGATGGCTTTTTCGAATAAGCCCCTTATCAGAATCATGGAAAAATTAAAACATAGAAAAGTTGGCCATTCTCTCCTTTGGGCCTGCTCCATCAGTCAATAGAATCATAATCAGTTGGCTGATTATCCAACTCAGTATTCTTATGTTCTACCCAAACACTTTAAACCCTTTAGCATTAAGAACTAGTTTCTTCTCGAAAGCATTCAATATCTGGGCCTGATTGGGTTCTGCCAGCTTTCCTGCCCAAGTCAGATACGGGGATCCGCCTGCGTGGCTGCCTTGTTTGAGCAAGCTCATTGGACTGGACAGACTTTGCCTGACACTAAGTGCTCAAAAAGCCAGACTGCATATGGCTGAGACTTTTCATGAGCTGACTAATATGGAGAGGCTTTAGCTCTGACACTGTAACTGTTTGTGCAAGATGTTCAGAAAGAGATAAACAACAGTAGAACAACAGTCTCTATGCTAAAACTAATGGTAAAATTAGATGTAAATTTAATAATGGATGAATGAATGAAAAGAGGTTATTTGTACTTTTTTCTAGAAAGAGAACTCTCATGTCCTGGATCTCAAAGGACATGTCTGAGTAGGCTCATGGGAAGAGCTAAAAGGATGGCAGACTTGGAGTTATATCTTGCCAGTCTGATATACATGACCCAGAAAAAAGTCTGAGAATTGGAACAAGTATTTTGTTTAAGAACATAGAACATAGAATGTCCCGTGTGAGGAGGTATGAGATTTGTTCTAAAAACTCCTACAGGTTTTGTCCTTTTTCCTGTCTGGGAGCAGCGGGAGACAGAGCAAAGGTGACGTTGGGACTAGGAAGTTGCTGGGAAGGTAAGCGAACAGTATAAATACTTACCTTCAAAACCCACAACCTTTTTCCTGTCCGGGAACAGTGGGTGTCAGAGCAGAGATGGTGGTGGGACCAGGAGGTGGCCGGGAGGGTAAGGACTTAGTATATATTTAAGCAGCGGGTAAACCTGAGATACTACATGTGTAGCACCTCCCTCCTGCCCCCCTCCTCTAACCAGGAGAAAAGGACTCTGTAAGGTAAGTTTTTTTTCTTATATATATTTAAGTGCATTGTTTGGTATTAGTTAGTTTAGTTAAAGCTTAAGCTAAGGCTTACAATGGCAGGGCACATCAGACCCGTACTATGTGTCTCTTGCTTGTTGTGAGAGCTCAGAGATATGGTTGACGTTCCTGGCTTTTACACTTGCAAGAAGTGTGACTAGCTGCAACTCTTGTTTGATCATATGGAGTAGAACCGCAGGGCTCTGGAGCTGTGGATGGACTCACTGTTGGGCATCTGCAATGCTGAGGAGGTCGTGGATAGCACGTTGAATGAATTAGTCACACCACAGATGAGAATTGTTGAATGGGTGACCAAAAGGCAGACAAAGAGTAGGAAGGCAGTGCAGGTGTCCCCTGCGGTCATCTCCTTCCAAAACAGGTATACCATTTTGGATACTGTTGGGGGAGATGACTCACCACAGGAGGGCAGCAGTTGCCAGGATCATGGCACTGTGGCGGGTACTGCTGTTCAAAACGGCGGGAAAAAGACTTGTCGGGCCATAGTCATAGGGGATTCTATTGTAAGGGAGTAGATAGGTGGTTCTGTAGCTGAAAACGGGATTCCCGGATGGTATGTTGCCTCCCAGGTGTTTGGGTCAGGATGTCACCTATCGGCTGCAGAGCATTCTGAAAGGGGAGGGTGAACAGCCAGTTGTCTTGATGCATTAAGGCACCAACGATATAAGTAATAAATGAGAATGAGATCCTGAAAGCAGTATTCAGGGATCTAGGAGAGAAGTTAAAGGGGAGGACCTCAAAGGTAGTGATCTCACGTGCTAGCCAGTGTAGAAATGAAACAATAGGCAGGATGAACATGTGGCTTGAAGGATGGTGTAGGAGGGAGGGATTCAGATTTGTTGGATGTTGGGACCGGTTCTGGGGAACATGGGACAATTCTAAATTGGATGTACACCTGAACCAGACTGGAATTAATGTCCTTGGGGGAGTTATTGCTACTGCTGTTGGGGAAGGTTTAAACGAATGTGGCAGGGGCCTGGGAACCAGAAGAAAAGACTTATAGACAGTGAGGTGGAAACTAGAGATTGTAAGGAACAGGATCATGAAGTTAGCATTACCAAAGGGAAGAGTAGGCCGAGAGCAGATGAATGCAAAGGAACTGGTGGTTTGAAGTGCATATGCTTTAATGCAAGGAGTATATGGGTAAGGCAGATGAACGTAGAGCTTTAATTGGTGTCTGGGAGTATGATGTGATTTGGTTGAATGAAGGGCATGATTGGCAACTAAATGTTTCAGGATATAGATACTTCAGACAGGACAGGGAGGGAAGTAAAAGTGGGGGAGGAGTTGCATTGCTGGTCAAGAATGATATCACGGCTGTGCTAAAGGAGGACACTATGGAGGGCTTGAGCAGTGAGGCATTATGGGTAGAACTGAGAAATAAGAAGGGTGCAGTTACATTGTTGGGGCTGAAATACAGGCTTCCCAACAGTGAATGTGAGGTAGAGGAACAAATAGGTAAACTGATTATGGAAAGATGTAGAGGCAACAGGATGGTGGTGATGAGAGATTTTATTTTTCCCAACATTTAGTGACAGAGGTCTGTATGGAGCAGAATTTGTAAGGAGCATCCAGGAGAGTTTTCTAGAGCAGTATGTCAATGTCCGACAAGGTAAGGGGCCATATTGGACCTGGTGTTGGGGAATGAGCCAGGCCAGGCGGTAGAAGTTGCAGTGAGGGATTTCTTTGAGAATAGTAATCAGAATTCTGTAAGTTTTAGAATACTCATAGACAAAGATGAGCATGGTCCTAATGGATGAGTACTAAACTGGGCCAAGGCCAATTATATCAACATTCGGCAGGAGCAGGGAAATGTGGATTGGCAGCAGCTATTTGAAGGGAAGTCCACATTTGATATGTGGGAGGCTTTCAAAGATAGGTGGAAGATAGTGCAGGATAGGCATGTCCCTTTGAAAACAAGGGATAGGAAAGGCAAGGTTCATGGACCGTGGATGATAAGAGAAATTGGACAACTAGCCAAGAAGGAAAGGAATGCAAACATAAGGTCCAGGCAGCTCAGAACAGAACAGGCTTTGGAGAAATATCGGGAGAGTAGGATAAATCTTAAACGAGTAATCAAGCGGGCTAAAAGGGGTCATGAAATAACTTCAGCAAGCAAAATTAAGGAGAATTCCCAAGGCCTTTTATTCACATATAAGAAGCAAGAGGGTAACTAGAGAAAGGATTGGTCCATTAAAGGATAAGGAAGGAAGGTTGTGTGTTCTAAGAAAATGGGTGAGATTCTCAACGATTGCTTTGCATCAGTGTTCACTGAGGAGAGGAGCATGATGAATGTTGAGATTAGAGATGGAAGTTTGTTTACTCTGGATCACATTGACATTGACATAAGGAGGGAGGATGTGTTGGGTAGGCTAAAGGATATTAAGGTGGACAAATCCCCAGGACCAAATGGGATCTACCCCAGGTTGCTGAGGGAGGCGAGAGAGAAAATAGCTGGGGCCCTGACAGATATCTTTGTGGCATCCTTAAATACAGGTGAAGTGCCAGAAGACTAGAGAGTTGTTCCTCTCTTCAAGAAGGGTAGTAGGAATATTCCAGGTAACTACAGACCAGTGAGCCTGACATCAGTGGTGGGAAAGTTGCAAGAGAAGACATTGAGGGATAGGATCTATTTATATTTGGAAGAGAATGGGCTTATCAATGATAGGCAACATGGTTCTATGTGGGGGAGATTGTGCCTTATCAACTTGATAGAGTTCTTTGAGGAAATGACCAAGTTGATAGATGAAGAAAAGGCTGTAGATGTCATACACATGGACTTTAGTAAGGCATTTGATAAGATTCCCCATGGTAAACTAATGGAGAAAATGAAGTCACATGGTGTGCAGGGTGTTCTAGCTAGGTGGATAAAGAACTGGTTGAGCAACAGGAGACAGAGAGTAGTTGTTGAAGGGAGTTTCTCGAAATGAAGAAAGGTGATCAGTAGAATTCCACAGGAATCAGTGCTGGGGTCACTGTTGTTTGTGATATACATAAATGATCTGGAAGAGGGCATTGGTGGTCTAATCAGTAAGTTTACAGATGACATGAAGATTGGTGGAGTAGCAGAAAGTATAGGGGACTGTCAAAGAATACAGGAGAATATAAATAGACTGGAGAGCTGGGCGGAGAAGTGGCAGATGGAGTTCAATCCAGGCAACTGTGAGGTGATGCATTTTGGAAGGCCTTACTCTAGAGTGAACTAATATGTAAATGGAAGAGCCTTGGGAAAAGTTGATGAGCAGAGAGATCAAGTCCATTGTATCCTGAAGGTGGCTGCACAGGTGGATAGAGTGGTCAAGAAGGCACATGGTATGCTTGCTTTCATCAGACGAGGTATTGAATATAAGAGCTGTCAGGTCATCTTAAAATTGTATAAGACTTGGTTCGGCTGCATTTAGAATACTGTGTACAGTTCTGGTCGCCACATTACCAAAAGGATTTAGACGCTTTGGAGAGGATGCAGAGAAGGTTT
Source organism: Chiloscyllium plagiosum (assembly GCF_004010195.1). NCBI lineage: Eukaryota > Metazoa > Chordata > Chondrichthyes > Orectolobiformes > Hemiscylliidae > Chiloscyllium > Chiloscyllium plagiosum. The sequence goes on from NC_057724.1 coordinate 18,035,618, forward strand.
ACAAGGATGTTGTCTGGTATGGAAGGTGCTAGCTATGAAGACAGGTTGAGTAGGTTAGAATTGTTTTCATTAGAAAAAAGGAGATTGAGGGGGGACCTGATTGAGATCTACAAAATCATGAAGGGGATAGACAGGATGGATAGAGGTAAGCTTTTTCCAAGGGTGAGTGTTCAATAACGAGAGGTCACGCATTTAAGGTGAGAGGAGAAAAGTTTAAAGGGGATACACATGGAAAGTACTTTACACAGAGGGTGGTAGGCGCCTGGAATGGGTTGCCAGCAGAGATCGTAGAGGCAGGCACGGTAAATTCATTTAAGGTGTGTCTGGACAGATGCATGAGTAGATGGAGAGCAGAGGGATACTGGTCCTTAGGAATTAGGTGATAGGTTCAGATAGTGGATTTGGATCAGCACAGGCTTGGAGGGCCAAAGGGCCTGTTCCTGGGCTGTAAATTTTCTTTGTTCTTATAAAATGTTACAGCGCAGTATAGGCCCTTTGGCCCTCGATGTTGCATCAACCTGTGGAACCAATCTGAAGCCCATCTATCCTACACTATTCCATTTTCATCCATATGTTTATTTAATGACCATTTAAATGCCCTTAAAGTTGGTGAGTCTACTACTGCTGCAGGCAGGGTGTTCCATGCCCCGACTACTCTCTGAGTAAAGAGACTACCTCTGACATCTGTCTGATATCAATCACCCCTCAATTTTAAAGCTATGTCCCCTCATGCTAGCTATCACCATCTGAGGAAAAAGGCTCTCCCTGTCCACCTTATGTAACCCTCTGATTATCTTATATGTCTCAATTAAGTCACCTCTCCACCTTCTTATCGCTAATGAAAACAGCCTCAAGTCCCTCAGCCTTTCCTCATAAGATCTTCCATCCATACCAGGTAACATCTTAGTAAATCACCTCTGAACCCTTTTCAAAGCTTCCACATCCTTCCTATAATACGTTGATCAGAACTGTACGTAATACTCCAAGTGTGGGTGCACCAGAGTTTTGCACAGCTGCAGCATGACCTTGTGGCTCCAAAACTAAATCGCAAGGCATCAATATGTTATTGGGATATTCATCTGACTTACTCTAAAAGAAAAGAGAACATTTTCATCGTTGGGTGAAACTAAACAGACAGTGAAGTTGAATTTTATTCTGAAAGGAATTAACCCATCAAGATTTCCTTCGGGATCTTATCTTGACTCCTGCAGACCTTCAAGATTGATGATAGTGATTTACAATTAAGCCATCAATGTTACGGTGACAATTTGGCAGAGCCTCATATTTAACTTTTCATAGAGACCAGAGGTTAGAAGAAAGTAGCAAACTATTCCATCAAACTGTATTTGTGGGAGCAATTATCCATGTTGCAGCTCGCGTAGGTAATGACTCTAACTTACATCATCAGGGAAATTATTGAACAAAGACAAAAAGAAAAGAATCTACCAATAACCCCTCAAGTCAGAAGTACTATATAATGGGATGAGAGAGATAGAAAGTTAAACTCATCACTATTTTTGACTTACAGTTAAAATGTTGCCATGATTCTATGGTTCTGAACTAGCAGAAAATTAATATCATAGGTTTAAGCGTTCTGTAGCACTTTTTAGGTGACTTGAAGTAAGCCAAGGTTTATTGGAGTAATAAGCTCCGGACTAACTTCAAACCTAACTGGATTCATGAAATCCAGATGAAATCCAGAGTTTGGAAGCACAGAACTCCAGCAATCAAGTTAATAGAACCACAAATCTGCTAACACTCCAGTAAACAATTTTTTAATAATGGGAAAATAGAAGCGTGTAATATTACTGGACACAAACAGGTTGGCATCCCCAAAAGGCTGTGCCTGCACCTTTCTCCATGAGTCGCCTCGGTTTATCTCACACTCCGACTTATTTCTCATACTCTTTAATGTTTATCTTTTGCAAGCAAATATATAATTACTTGTAAAATGGATTAGTGGACTTACTTCAGCAGCAGCTTGTGACCGAGAACTTCATATTCTAATTATGTTTCAGTGTAAAGATTTTTTTTCTATTCTTCCCTCCAATTCATTCTGTTATTACCTTAAACCTGTACCTGTTGCCATCCACTTTCCAATGAAAACAATCTATCACTCTTTAACTTTACAATCTTGAAGGACATGTTCAGGTCAACCCTCAATTTTGTCAATTCCAATGAACAAAACATCAATTTTATAAATCTCCTTTGGAACTTAAGCTCCTTCACCTTCTTTTAATTGTACTTATACATTCCCGAGAATAGATTATTCAAAACAGTGTTTTCTAAGGTTTCATACAAGTGCAACATTACCCCCTTTCCTTTTGTAGTCAATGCATCTAGATGTGAAATTAAAAATTATGTTTGTGGATTCAATTTACCTTAGGTATTCTGTTGCCACCTCAACAAACTATATATTTGTAAACCAAATGACTTCTGCTCCTCTACTCCATTTAAAATTTAAGATGATTTTGCTTTCTTTGACTACTAATATATATAAATTCATGGATGAAGGTTAGCTCTCTCCAGCTCAGCAAGCTAACTTACTTCCATATCATCAACCTGAACTACAAATCTTCTCAAAACTTGCTAATATAAATTCATTGTTTTGTTTTTGCACAATAATTGAACTTCATCTGTAAATCCAATTTCATTACATTTGTTCTCCAGAAATTTTTCACAAGTTTCAACACAATTTACAGTTTGGCATCACGGTGGCACAGTGGTTAGCACTGTTGCCTCACAGCGCCAGAGACCCGGGTTCAATTCCCGCCTCAGGCGACTGACTGTGTGGAGTTTGCATGTTCTCCCCGTGTCTGCGTGGGTTTCCTCCGGGTGCTCCGGTTTCCTCCCACAATCCAAAAAATGTGCAGGTTAGGCAAATTGGCCATGCTAAATTGCCCGTAGTGTTAGATGAAGGGGTAAATATAGGGGAATGGGTCTGGGTGGGTTACGCTTCGGTGGGTCGGTGTGGACTTGTTGGGCCGAAGGGCCTGTTTCCACACTGTAAGTAATCTAATCTAATCTAAATGTGAATATTGTGATCTATTTTATAGTGTCACCACCAAGGCATATTACTTGTGGGCGGCACGGTGGTTAGCACTGCTGCTTCACAGCGCCAGAGACCTGGGTTCAATTCCCACCTCAGGTGACTGACTGTGTGGAGTTTGCACGTTCTCTCCGTGTCTGCATGGGTTTCCTCTGGATACTCCGGTTTCCTCCCAAAGTCCAAAAATGTGCTGGTTAGGTGAATTGCCCGTAGTGTTAGGTGAAGGGGTAAATGTAAGGGAATGGGACTGGGTGGGTTGTGCTTCAGTGGGTCGGTGTGGACTTGTTGGGCTGAAGGGCCTGTATCCACACCGTAAGTAATCTAATCCACATTTTTGAGTTTTTGACACAAAGGACAGAACATTACAGGCAATACGTTTACAGTTTTCCAATATGTTCCAGTAGTGGGTACTTGCTGTTTGCATGTTGTTGGAGACTTGGGCCATTGCTCCTCAAGATCCTGTCCCTATCATCATGGAAATCATGAATGACAGGGGCCTTACCACATTTCTCCAGCCTGAGAAACTTGCTCTTACTGGCTCCTGAATAATTCTGGAAGATTTGAACTTGGGAACAATAAAACAAAGATGCTTAGAATCAAATAACTATGGCAAGCTTTCAGACATTCTAGAAAGATAACAACCTTAGTGATCTCAGGCCCATCTTCAAGGAACCTAAGTTGTTATGGCTCCATGTGAAATGCCTGATATTTGGATAATTTTACCTGCACATATCAGGTATATTTTCTGGGGACAAGGATAGACTGTAGGGATATCATTGTAAGGGTCTTAATGTACTGAATCAGATCAAAGATGAGGGAATTTGTTCAGATTGCTCCTTCATTTTCTTCTGCTGCTTAATTAAACACGTCCTAATGGTAATAGAGGAGATTTGAATCATTCAGAGATTGTCCTGTACATGGGTGATACCCTTCACCCTTTTGAAGAAATTGAGTTTACACAGACCTAAGGCATGCTTTCAAGGATCTATACTCTTGAAAATGATTTGATACTTTGGTAGCATTAAGAGAGAACATTATGTTAATCTCAATGGGCCTCCTGTAAGACAGTTATAATATGCTCCGACATAAAGATAAAAATGCTTCCATTACACGGGGCTCTGCCTTATTATAACTGAAGTTAAACCAGCTGATTGAACAACTCCCCGATGAGAGCAAAACCTGCAATTTTGGAGACCAAAACTGTTTCGACATTCGCTGCTTTATACCTGATCTGTTGCTCTTTGCACCTAATGAAGATACAAGCTTACAGACTGATTTTCAGTCACTTGTGGCATTAGGTTGGAAACATGACAGCTGTGCATCCTCAATGTGCTTCTAGGACATATGGGTCTGCACTGGCAGGGTGAGAAAAAATACCTTTGATTCATGAGCTGTCATTAACTGCTGGTGTGGAAAGTTCAGGCACCACTGGTCACCACTCAGCAGGGACTGAAAATTTGGAATAACTGAAGTTGGAACTTAACAATTTGACCAAACCTCTGTTTTGTCAGTGAAAGAATAGATATGGCTGTTCAATGCAATTAGTTTCTTATTAATAATTGTGTCATTCATCAATCTGCACACAACTTTATATTGGAACAAATTCCAAAAGCCATCATGAAACACATTGATTAATTTTTCAGCTTGTAATCCAACATAAAACAAGAACAGTGTATCAATCAGAACATGTTCTTATGGAAATGGATGTCAGATGATTAGCATTTTGGGCACTCTATCAGTATCATCAGTTTTACATTCCAGGCAGTGAGCTGAATGTTTACCCTGGTGTTTGAACATCTTTTGCGAACTGAGATTGTTGCTAGTTGATGCTGTACATCTGTTAACACATAGAAACCTCAAAAGTATAGATGAACACCTCAGTGAAGACTTAAGGCTCTCCCAGAAGAGCGTGACCACAGAGCATCAGTGTTACAGAATGCAATGCCAATGGAAATGTCAATAGAAGTGCAAAACCAAGCTTTCATTATGAATGAAAAGGAAGGAGGAGAAAGAAATAAGCAAACTTCCAGCTGTGCTTTCCAAACCATTTTTCCCCAGTTTGATCCCATTTTAATGGCTCCACTTGGTGTGTCCCAAGACTGAAAACTATGGGGAAGAGGGTAGAGAGCTGTTAACTAGGGTGGGGAAGACTTTAGGTATTGAGTTGATGGGAGACTTTTGCTGTTGAGCTTGGGGTGGGCTTTTAGTTTTTTGACTGGAGAGGTGGGTGTGGAGAAACAAGAGTTTAGAATGGGAGGAGTTGATGAAAACAAAGGATTTTTCGCACAAAAAATGACTACCTACATATTTTATCTTATTATTGTTATGGACCGCAATCAGATCTCAGACAACAGTCCGCTAGGCCACACCAATTAGCACAAAAGTAGTACAAGAATAGACTGGGTTTCACAGCTTTCAGAAATCAGCCTGAGCTCCAGGGACGATGAGGGTGCCTGGATTTTCAGATCCCAAAATCTTATCCTACAACCGTACTAGCTGGTTCTTTGACTCCCAGTATTACAGAAGGTAAAACCAGAATGACACATTCTAGTCTCTTGTGCCTGTCAAAATAGAACTCCAGTCCAACATTATGTTCATTCCAAGCATTTTTTCACTGTAATTTCCCACCGGGCTGAAGCACAAATGGCTTTTTGTACTTGACATAAACTATGTCACAATAACTGAAAAGAAAGTATACAATTGTAACCTTCTGAAGAAAGCTTGCAAATTAGCACAAAGCAGTTTTGGTGAAAAGACAAATTCAAATGAAGTGTTCTGACACAAGAGGGTAAGAAGCGAAATTCAACTTCAAGTGGGATTCAAAGCAAGTGGTAGTGTAAAATGTCTCAATGGATTTTCTTCCAATGGAAGCCATCAATAAAGTAACCTTCAATGGACTAACGAGACCCATATGATGTGAGCAGCCATTTGGAAGCTTTGTAACTTTTTCTGATTAATCTTAAAACGAAATTAGACATGGAACATTGGTGAAGCTCAATTAGATAAAGCAGGCAATTATTGTGAGGAACAATAGGACTATTTTCAACCCTCACCCAGTTGGCAGTGTGTTTGTGATGTCCATGAGTTGAAACCTGCAGGGAGCTGAACAATTTTTAAGTTTGAGTCCAATTAGAATACGTAGTTAAACTGGATACTGTTGTACCTTTATTTTATGCAATACCCAGACTTCTAATGTGCAAAAAAATCATCTGAGATATGATCACATACTTTTAATAGGAAGTGTGCAAGATGCCATCTTGTTACAGGAATTTGTATTCATGTACTTGATGAGCTAAGCAGCAGGCAGAGCAGGTAGATTATGGGATCAACACGGTTTTTATAACACTGCTACAACTTATGAATGCCCTGCGATGGACAATATTCTGTCTTCACCTCACACAACTGAACAAAATAATAAAGGGTATGAAGGAACACTTTAGTATTTAAGGTGAGCTGATGCAAAGTCAGAGTGTTGTTTGAGAATCTAAAATGTGAAGTTACAATAGTCAATGAATGTTAGACAGTCTATAATAGTGAGAGCTAGCAATCTTCTCATAAATACATTTAAATAACTTGGCAGGATTACTATGTGCTGCTTTATGAAGCAGAGATGTATTGCAACTCCAATACCCTGCAGTGTTATACCACTGAAGAAAATATGAAAGGGGCTATGAATAATGCAGTTTACAAGTGTTATTGTCATTCTACCAATTGCCATTTCTAAAAAGGGGATAACATTTCAAAACTTACATTTTACACTTAAGATCTTGCCACAGTTTAATGTTTATTTTGTTAAGTAGCGGAAGTGATTGAGCTGCCTGAATTTTTATGTACCCTATATGTGAGAGATATGTATCAAACAAAATGATCAATATAAAGAAGCAAAACAGGATTGATTGGATAGCTCTTTCAAGGAGCCAACATAAACACAATGGGCTGTGTGTTTATCTTAGCCAGAGATTGACTAAGTGTCAATCATGGCCAGTTTCGTGGAGGCTTTCTCTCCTTAAGCCCTAGCGAGGTTACTCACATTATTTTCTGAAACCTGCCTTATTACCTGTGTACTTCTATAACACCTTGCTCATCATATCTCCATCTCGCCAGAGGTAGACTTACTCACCATTGCCAGGTTCTCTGAGAATTGCCAGCACTGCTGTATATTTCAGATATAATTGTCCACCAGGTCAAGTACTGTCAGTCTGGAGCTGCACTACTTGGTTCCATCATCTGAATGGAGAAGAAGAAAGTGAGGACTGCACATGCTGAGATCAGAGTCAAGAGTGACATGCTGGAAAAGCACAGCAGGTCAGGCAGCATTCGAGGAGCAGGAGAGTCAATGTTTAGGGCATAAGCCCTTCATCCATCATCTGAATGTTTACATAAAAGCATAGAAAATAGGAGCAGGAATAGACTATTCCACCCTTCAAGCTTGCTCCACCAATCATTATGATCATGGTTAAACTTCCAACTCAATTACCTGTTCCTGCCTTCCCCCCCCCCCCCCCCCCGTATCCTTTGATCCTTTAAACTCCAAGTGTTTTATTGAATTCCTTCTTGAAATCATTCAATGCTTTAGCCTTGGCAACATCTGACAGTTCTGAGGAAGAGTCACTGAACCTGAAACTCTGATTTCCCTCCACAGATACTGCCAGACCTGCTGAGCTATTCCAGCAATTTCTGTTTTTGTTTCTGATTTTCAGTGTCTGCAGTCCTTTTGATTTTTATTTAGTGCTTTAGCCTTGATTGCTTTCTGCAGTACTGAATTCCACAGGCTGACTGCTCTCTGGGTAAAGAAATTTCTCCTCATCTCAGTCCTAAATGGTTATCCTTAGACTATAACTAGTTCTGAACTCCCCACCATTGTGAACATCCTTCCTGCATCCACCCTGTTTAGTCCTGTTGGAATCTTATGACCTTCAGTGCAATCCTCTCTCATTCTTCTCAACTCAACATATATAATCCTAATTAATTCAACCTCTTTTCCCACTGAACGCCCTCACTAACATGAATGTCTCATCAAGACCTTGTACAATTGCAGCAAAACATCTTAAATCCTCCCTCTGTGAAGGCCAACAGACCACTTGCCTTCTTCACTGTGTGTGGCTCCTGCATTCTTCCCTTCAGTGACTGGTGCATGAGGACAACCAGCTCTCATTTGACATATCCCTCTTTCAATGTACAGCCATTCACATAGTAATTGCCTTTTAACTTTTGCTTCTGAAATGAATAACCTCACACTTATCCACATGGTACAGCATCTGCCATGTACTTGTCAACTCACTCAATCTGTCCAAATCACACTGAAGCATTTCTGCATTCCCCTCATAGTTCAAACTCCCACCTAGCTTTGTGTTTTATACAAACTTGGAAATATACATTTAGTTCCCTCATCTAAATCATTAATGCAGATTGTAAGTAGCTGGTGTCCTAGCACTGATCCCTGTGAAACTCCACTAGTCACTGCCTATCATTCAGAAAAAGACCCATTTATTCCTACTCTTTGTTTCCTATCTGCCAATCAGTTTTCTAACCATCTCAATATACTACTCCCATGTGCTTTGATGTAAAACACTAATGTGTCTTATGTGAACTTTGCTGAAACCCTTCTGAAAGTCAAAATAATCCAAATCCAATGGTTTGCCCTCATTAACTCTACTAGTTACATCTGTGTAGAATTCCAATAGACCAGTCAAGCATGATTTCTCTGTCGTAAATCTATGCTGACTCTGTCCAATTCTGCCACTGTTTGCTAAGGGCTCAACCATTAATTCTTTTATGCTGAGGAAAGATCAGCGGACTTGAAATGTTAACTATGATTTCTCTGCACAGATGCTGCCTGACCTGCTGAGCTTTTCCAGCAACTTCTGGTTTTGTTTCTGATTTACAGCATCCGCAGTTCTTTTGGTTTTTAATTAATTCTTTTATGATGGACTCTAGTGTTTTCCCCATTTCGCCAGTCTGCCTGACTGGTCTATAATTCCTGGTTTTCTCTCTGCCTCCCCTTTTTAAATAGAGGAGTTACATTAACGACCCTCCAATCTGCAAGAACTATCTCAGTTTCTGTAATCTGGAAGATGACCACCAATGCATCCACTGTTTCTCAGGCCACTTGCTCAGGAGTGTATCGAAGCAAGTTAGCATCCCGATTTGCCAACAGGGTCCTGGAGGTATTGGTGGTTGGGGTGTTTCAATGAAGGACTCTCTAGATTGGCAGAACAGACAATGCCAACAGACAGTGCCAGCCTGGCCCAGATTTGCCAGCCAGGTCAATACCCTTCCATTGGAATGGAGAAAGACTTAGCAGTGACACAATAAGGTGAATGGCCCTCTCTGCTCTGTGAGGGTAAGTGACAGTATCCTCACTCTGTTACCTCACTGTATCCTTGTTACTGTACCCACAGTACAGCTCACAATCTAGCATTCTCACCATTGCAGGCAGCATCTTCCCTCTCACCCACTCCAATCTTCCCACAGCCATGTGTGGCCTCTGCCATCCCTACACACTCACCCAGGACATCTCAACACCTTTCATCCATATGTACCAGTTGTAACAGCCAAGCCAGTCATTTCCGACTCTCTCAATCCTTCCTTTTGCCTCTCTGTCGGAGAAATACAGCCCAGAATTGGGGGAGAGAATCAAGACAGTGCCCACCATTTGTCTTCTCACATCCTTTGTGGAGAGGATTGTGGTACCGGCAGGGAAGGAACATGGCCATTTCTGTGGGGACACTGAAACCTTCATGTTTGTGTAAGAATTGTTGTTCCTTGCTGTGCTGCTCTTCCATTACTGCCACTGGGATATAAGCCTTAATGTGCCAAGGTTTCTACCCTTTGGCTACAGCACTCTCTCTTTTACTGTATATTCGGTTCTTGCTGTCAAGAAGGTGACCCCACGGGACACCCCCTTTTCCACTCCTGAGGAACCATGGATTCCTGGAAGATATACCAGCAGGAATGCTTCCTGCACATTCCATCAGCTTCGATACTGCCACCTCAGTGGGTATTTTAGCTGGATTAGAACCAGGAGTACTTGCTGGTGAGTGCATCATCGCCACGTCCCTGCAGCAGACCATGGAAGAAACGTACTCATTCTCTGGCACTTGGAAAAATGCTAGAGATGAGATGCCTGCTCAACTCTGGGAAGCAGGAGACTCCACCATGTCAGTAGCTTCACACAAATTGCACAAGCAGGTAGGTTTGGAGGAGGCACTGGTCAAACTGACTCAGAGGTTGGAGGGCTGCACCAATGTTGTTCGTACCTTTTTAGCTAATCTTGATGAATGGGGGATTGTAGGTGGTCATTGCCTACAGAGCAGGCCCTGAGATGTTGGTTACTGCTGCTCAAGACAGCCGTCCAGAGGAACAAGCAGTGAGCTGGACTCACCGGTACCTGATGTGTATTTCATGTTGGGACCCTACAACCACACGATATCAATGTCAACTTCACCAACTTCCTCATCTCCCCTCCCCCCAGTTCATCCCAGATCCAACCCTCCAACTTGACACCACTCTCTGGATGTGTCCTACCTCTCCCTCTTCCTTCCCACCTCTCCCCTCCACCCTCCACTCCAACCTATAACCATGACTCTCCACCTGCATCCACCTATTCCCTTTCCCACCTACCTCACCACCACCCCACCCCCACCCTCCTATTTATCTCTCATCCCCCCTTCCCCCCACCACACTCCTGATGATGGGCTTATTCTCCCACTCCTCGGATGCTGCCTGATCTGCGGTGCTTCTCCAGCGCCACACTTTTTGAATTTAATTTCTGCAGATCTCAGCCTAATTTCCCAATTGATTTGTCAATGCCCACACCATTCAGGAGCTGGGAAGAATCTGCCTCATGGGCTAAAATGTATGCTTCTAGGGCTCAAAGCAAAGCAACCAGGTTTGCATCATTATTTACAATTGAGGTAAACACAAGACTTTCAGTACAAAACCTTTTTCTTTGGTTTTCATAACATGAAATACTTTCACAGTTATAGAGACAAATCAATGAATGAATAAGTTCAGTTGCCCTTGAAAATAAATTTACTTTAGTCCCAGTTCCAAGGCCAGTTCTCTCTGGTACTAAAAAAGTGTTGACAGATAGCTATCGCTGTTAGGGCACACGTACCATCATTAATTGCCAATACATCGAAAACAGATAGTCGCCTCAAGCAGAATATTTTACCTGATGTGTATGTGCTTAAATTATCTCTCGAATCATGAGAAATCGATGTCAATATCAGGAATATCATGCACACGTCTCTCAACCTGTTCTAAATGTACACTGCCATACTGACCATGAGGCATAATACAACTTTCCCTTTTTCCAAGGATAAAAACCTATCCCAAACAAATATGCATTGTCGACACTTACTGACAATTTAATGATTAGGCAGGTATGTAAAGAAGAGTTTACAAGACCAACATTTCAAACTTCACTGAAAGGCTTTGGAGATTTGAGAACTCAACCTGATCTGGTGATCGTACACCCATCAGAAAAGCTAAGCGTGTTCTCTGTTGCTCTTGCTTGATAACCTGGCTACCTTGCTGCTGGTTGCTGTCACTCAACATCACCAGACAACCATCATAGTCTTCCTACTCTCTTCATATACACCTCACTGGTCTGAGGTGGCTTCTGAACCTACTCAATGTGGCACCAGAATTCGTAAGGACTTTGCACGATCTGAACTAGTTGCATATTTTAGAAATTTTAGAACATACTGTGAGGCCAGCTGATTTATACCTTTGCCATAAAAAAATGAAGCTATACATTCAAATCTCAACTCTATCCATTCTCCAGTAAATAATCAGATTGATCACTGGCAGACACTTCAATTGTCTCATGGTTACCACATCAATTTGATCAAGTAACTTATTAAAATTTGTTTATGTCTTCTTGTGTCTTGTGCGCTTCATAAATATAGACATAAAATCTTGTGTTCATCACTTATTGGTGATCCAAGAATCTGGTACAATTCCAAAATAATCACAAATTCAGCTGATTAATAGTCCACATTTTCCAAAGTCTTTTCCCCAGGGTAGGGGAGTCTAAAACTAGAGAGCATAGGTTTAAGTTGAAAGGGGAAAGATTTAAAAGGGACCTGAGGGGTAACTTTTTGACACACAGAGTGAGATCGTTATTAGATGGTTTGAATATTAATTGTCAAGAAGATGTTCCTACTTACGGTGAAACTAACACTAAAGGCCATGATATAATAAATCTATAGGGAATTCAGGAAAAGCTTTATCCAGAGAATAGCTAAAAGGGAAAAATAATATGGGTGCATTTAAGGGCATGTTAGATAATCAGGGAGAAATGGACAGGTATTACATTGAATGATTAGATTAGATTACATTAGATTAGATTACATTACATTACAGTGTGGAAACAGGCCCTTCGGCCCAACAAGTCCACACCGACCCGCCGAAGCGAAACCCACCCATACCCCTACATTTACTCCTTAAATAACACTACGGGCAATTTAGTATGGCCAATTCACCTGACCCTGCACATCTTTGGACTGTGGGAGGAAACCGGAGCACCCGGAGGAAACCCACGCAGACACGGGGAGAACGTGCAAACTCCACACAGTCAGTTGCCTGAGGTGGGAACTGAACCCGGGTCTCAGGCACTGTGAGGCAGCAGTGCTAACCACCGTGCCACCCAATGATAAGATATCACCAGGAAGTTATTTGGAGCATAATCATTGGTGCAGATTAGATGTACAGAATTGCCTATTTCAGTGCTGTTGGCTGTATGTAATTAAGAAACAGAAGGAATTGTAATGTAAAATGATTCAACCTGCATCTGGGATTGAAAGTAATTCTGTTAGAACAGAGAGGAATAAATGACCTGTACTTTATGTCATAATAGATTTGACCCATGTGTTTATGAATAAATATCTATTTTCCAAGCTTGCTATTTATTAGTTTATGTTGTTGATAGTGGTGTCCCAGCCTCAATAAAGCTGCTTCTTTAGCTAAATAAAATTAATTTTGAATCCAATCCTGGTTACTTCTCTTGAACAAAAGGGAGGCTTGTCTGTTTTAAATATAAAATGTTTCAGCACTCATTGTCCATAACACACAAAGTGGAATAATTGTGTGAAAACACTGAAGGAGTCATCCTGTGTTTTCAGCAATAAGAACTTGTATAGTTCCTTTAACAAAGTGAATCATCCCAAGGCACAACAAAGAAAAATTGACACTAAGTTATATGAAGTGATACTAAGGTATCTGAAGTAATTGTTAATTTTAAATCTGAGGTATATTTTTATCAAGCAAATGCATTAACAGATATGTGCTAAAGGCAGATATAAGTTCAGTCATAAGTCAGGGGAGAAAGTGAGGTCTGCAGATGCTGGAGATCAAAGTTGGCCAGTGTAGTTGCGGAAGATGGATTGTTCCACGTACCCTACGAAGAGGCAGGCATAGCTGGGGCCCATGCGGGTGCCCATGGCTACATAAGTCAGCCAAGAAACCATGGAAAGGCAGAACAGGCTCAAGGGGTTAAATGAACTGCTCCTCTTCCTCTGTTCCTCTCTCTGTTCTCTGCAATAAAAGCTATTGTAAGGCAAAAGAAAACCAGTTTATCTTTGCTTCTTTGCTTTTATAGGCTGTTACACTTGATTGATAAATCAGAGACTTTTTTATAAGTGAATCGGCCACCCCATGCCTCTTGCAAACCAGTGGCACCATCTGGAGAATGATGAGCTGGACACAGCATTCTGACCAGCACAAGAGTCAAAAGAATCATCTCATGTACCAGTCAACTGCTCCCCCAGTCTTGTTTTAAACCCTGTCTCTGCCTGTACATATGTGTATGTATAAGAGGCAGCTTATAAAGGGGTAAAAGTTTTAATTAGTAGAGTTAAATGTCAAATTGTCTGCCTGTAGCTAGAATCTATTTGTTTGTTATTCTTGATAAGTTGAGAAATGTTTTCTTTCTGTCAATGTGGATCTAATAGATGAATAAAATGAGAAATTTTGCATGTTTTGAAACTTTTTTTTAATGATTCTTGGAATAGCAGGGATTGATTTCCAGCACACTATCCCAGTGAGGCATAATATGATAGAAACAAGCCAATGTTTTGAATCTGATATGTACGGAGTTTCTGAAGGTGAGTCACTCCTGTTTTTATAATTCCTTACACATAGCTTGAGGCTAACGTAAGGAGGCAGGTCTTCAGGAACTGTCATATCTGACCTGTTAGTTTTATTCTGTACAATATGCATGTCATTTATACTACTGAGCTAACTGCAACTCACACTGGTCGGAAGATGATTGGGAGATGACTCGATAGAAATCTTCGTACTACCAGATACTAAGATGCAATCTACCCAAGTTAACATAACTGAGCAAAGCTTACTGTTGTCTCTAGCATTAACCCTTCAGAACTATTAACTTAAAAAAACGAAGGGAGTATTTTCCCCTAACATGACAACAGAAAGTACTGTAGAACTCAGCAGGTCTGGAAGCATCAGTAGAAAGATACAGATTTGGAGACAGTCATTAAGGAAGGTGATACGGTTGTGAAAGTGCATTTTAGCAAACACCTTATCAGACACTAGGAGAGAGAATGAAGGTAAACAAGCCAAAAGATTGAAACAGAAATCCTGTTGGAGAGAAGAGCAGAACATCTCTAAGATGGGCATACCTGAAAGAGAATTTCAGATCAGCAAAAACAGCTCTGTTTCGGAGAGCAACCACAACTAAACTAGATTCCAGAAGATTCCGAGGGGATATTGATTATCCAACCAATTTGAATGTTATAACATTTACATATGAAAATGAAAGTCCTGCTAATTTCAAGCTTGATATTGTTGTGAATACCACTGACATTTCAGATCAAATATCTTGATGATAAACAAAAGTTACTTCCTACAAAGATGATAAAAATGGAAATCATGTCCACACGTCTTGTAAAGTCTATGGCATTCTTTCTGTTAACACGGTGAAATAATTCTCTTAAGTCAATATAAGAGCTCAATTCTTTTTGAGTTATATGCTCCAGGTGGAATAGTTCCCAAGATTAAATGTGTGCTTCAAGTAAGTTGCAGCACAATGAGAGTACAAAATGTGAAAATGTTTACATAATTTGCAGCCAACACTTCTCACTTTTGAGACTGCCTTCACCTCAAAGGCCTTGTGGTTGCAGAAGGAATTTGACTAGTTCCAGGAGAACAACTGGTTCAGAAACAAACCGTAGTCATCCACTCAGTCAGCTGCAACTGGTAGGAGATAACATTGAGTTTCCTAGTCTGATGGCAAAACCCAGAAAGAAGAACCTATTGAGCTTACCTGTATTGGCATAAAAGAATTGTTTCACACGGTTAATAGAAAGAATGCCATCACCTTTATTTGTGTCTTACAATCTTATACTCCACAACCATCTGATGAAGAAGCAGCGCTCTGGTGTTGTGTGATTTTTAACTTTGTATCACCTTTACCAGACTGGTGGACATGATTTCTTTTCTAATCATCGTGGAAGAATGCCAGAAGACAAAAATCAGCACAAGATTTGTCAGAAGAAGCATATAAGGAGAAGAAAACGGAACAGCATGAACCAATGTGAGCTCATTGTCAAATCTTAGCCTGGAGTTGTTCATTGGCATAACACTACTGAACAAGTTGATGCACGGGTTTGACCTCAATGCTGGATGATAAGTGGCTACTAGTTCAAAAGCAACATTTCAATTCCACTTTTTTCAAAGAAGTGTTATCAGTACCAGTGCCAAAAATAATGCTAAGTCATCAGCAGTCCTCCAATAACATAAATGAGAATGTGAAAATGTGTAGCTCATTAGGAGGACATCTATAGTGGGCATACAAAGATATCCAACCTACTCAACAAGTTTAATTAAATAGTTAACAAATATCAAGACAAATATATCGCAATTTATAGTAAAGATTTGCTTGAGCAGAGTGGAATTGACCTGTATACACCTCCAATGCTCTCAGAATCAGAACATGGTCAAAAAGAATAAATGAGCAGCATGGTGGCTCAGTGGTTCCTCACAGCGCCAGGCACACGGGTTCAGTTCCAGCCTCGGCTGAGTGTCTGTGTGGAGTTTGCACATTTTTTGTGCGTCTGCATGGGTGCTCCAATTATACCCTCCCCCTCCCCCCCCCCCTCCCCCCCACAGTCCAAAGATGTACAGGTTAAGTGGATTGGCCATGCTGAATTGCCATAGCGTTCAAGGATATGCAGGTTAGGTGAGTTACCCATGGGAAATATAGGGATAGGGTAAGGGATGGTCTGGGTGTGATGCTCTTCAGAGAGGCAGTTTAAACTCGATGGGATGAATGGCCTGTTTCCACACAGTAGGGATTCCATGATTTACAAGTCATCTGGTCTGAAAATTTAAGGTACTGCAAGGAAAAGAGTAGTTATTTCAAGGGAGTAGCCATCTTCTATTTTGGACATTAATGAGAGTAAAGATGCCCCTATACCTCTCATATGAGGTTATGGGACATCTAACTGAGGTAACAGGGAATGGTTTCTCTAAATTCAAAAGATTAAAAGGCTTCCAGATAACTAAATGGACCAGCTACCAGGTTTGCAGGAGTTATAAACTCTGTGAAGGACATCTGAGAAATAAAATATCTTACAATGAAGAAATGGTTACAGACCAAGGTCATTAGATTAGATTACATTAGATTACATTACAGTGTGGAAACAGGCCCTTCGGCTCAACAAGTCCACACCACCCCGCCAAAGCGCAACCCACCCATACCCTTACATTTACCCCTTATCTAACACTACAGGCAATTTAGCATGGCCAATTCACCTGACCTGCACATCTTTGGACTGTGGGAGGAAACCGGAGCACACGGAGGAAACCCATGCAGACACGGGGAGAATGTGCAAACTCCACACAGTCCCCTGAAGCGGGAATTGAACCCGGGTCTCTGGCGCTGTGAGGCACTGTCATGATCGGAATCAAATTCAACACTCATTAACCAAAAAGCTCCCGATCTTCAAAGTCCAAATAGAATGTGTTCTGCAAGAATTATGCAGATTGCAGACCACCTGAAGTTGTGAAGATAGAGACGTAGGGGGAGATGAGGAAATGGTAAATGCAAACTATCGATAAAATAGGCCCTCAGATTCAGTTCAAAAAGGATTGGAACCACTGTACTCAAAGACAAGTGGTTGGTGCTGTAATGTATGACAAAGCCCTGTTCTACATCACCCCTCTCTGTCTCAACCTCCCTCGACAGACCGCCAGCCGTGTGTCCAAGAATCTGTGTGCCCTCTCATTTGGTCCTCACACCAACTCTTGTGTATTAATGTTTGATGTCTGTGTTGGCATCTTTAAACAAGTGCAAATACTGATTATTAACAATTTGAACCAAAGTAGAAAGCAAAATCAAGGCTTTCAGGTAGGCATAATGCCTTAGCAATGCACCAATTCAGCAACTTCCACCTTTGCATTAAAAGTTTTATCATGGGAATCAGAGAGGAAATTCACTGCAATCTAAGCTTATTAAATTTCTTTAAAGGGAGGCAAATGCAAAACACTATTGTTGCTGATGATACAAATTGAAATAAAATATTTTTAAATCTTTAGAAAGGAAGTGTTAAATCCAATTGTGAAAATATTAGCAGCTTTGGAAATAATTTCTAAATTTCTTGACATGAATATATGAGCTGGCATGTTAGTATATGTTTTACACATGTACAATCATAATTTTTATGCCTCTGGGTTTTATTTTCTTTTAACCCCGGTATACCAGCATACTGCCTGTATTTTCATTTTCAGATCAGTTCTCAAGGAACTTACATCTCGCTTGGCTTTTATAATTTTCCAAATCACGTATTCTCCCTTTTCATATTTAGGTTCAAGATCATATCTATCTACAGAGGCACAAAGACAGCAGTTTGCAGTTATACTTCCAAAGCCACCTGCTGATTTTTAAAATGAGGTCAAGTCTTGGCTCAGTGATGGGTTTGCTGCAATTTGGTGCTGCCAACATTTATCCTGGTTTCCAGCCATGATCCTGACCCTGAGTTTTCTCAGGGAGACCGGCTCAGGTTTAGACAGGTTTAGACCTGTCACTTGCCATTAATTGACTGTAATTATTGCTGAAAAGAATATTTGCTGCTGAGGCTTTTCATCTTGCATTCATTTGGACGGGCACAAGAATAGCAAATTCCAAACCGAATAACTTAAGCTGCAGAACAGACAGTGCACTGATTGGTTGGCAAGTGTACCTTGATTGGGTTCTGACATTGCCAAGGAACAGTTATTGACACAACATTTTGCTTCAGTTCAATAAAAGGCAAGTCAACTCTGACTGACCTAGGTGATGGCGTATGCCAAGATAGTCCAGAGAGCATAAATTCTCATCTTGTTATGATCGATTGAGAATTTTCATTTTAACCGAGTGAATAAACTGTCAGTAAACAAGCTGACATCAATTAAAATGACTACAAACTGATCAGATTATGATAAAAACACAACTGTTCAGTCAGAGATGGAAACCTGCCATTTAGACCTAGCATCTATGTGACATCAATCCCATAAAATGTGGTTGATTGTTCAAATTTGCAAATTGTGCACTCTGACCAGCTCTAACATAAAACATCAGTTGCAATCTTTGGATCAAATCTTAAAAAGGACCCATAGCCTGTAATAGATACCAAGCAACAGGCCCATTTACAATGCCACTGACTTCGTTAATGGGGCAGTTTGGCTATTGACCCTATTTTTAACTTGTTAATGCTTCATGAGACATGATATAGTCAGCTCCTCAGGGACTTTCCACAGCCACACTGAGACTGGACTGGAAGATAATGTATTGTGGAGACTAATTATGAGTGTCATTTGGCCTTAATTACAACTGCAAAAAATCTAATCCGCTGAGGCAGAAATAAAGGGCAAGATATATAATGACGTGATTGGAAACATGCAGCATTACAATTCCTGTTGCCACTGGCAATAAGCTTTTATTGCAAAAATAAGAAAAATGCTGTGAAGGTCGAACTGCAGTGATTGTAACAGGGTCAGCCAATTTGACTTCATGGAATATGTGTTCCCTGATTGGGCCTGTTATTCTGTTTCAATCAGGAGCCCTGGCTGACAGATCACTCTGAGAGCTGGCTTTGGACAGGGTGAGTGTCAAGGACTGCCCACATGTAAATAAAGGCTGACTTGTTGATGGGATACCTGCGTCCATGGAGGCATTTCAGCGGTAACAAGAGAAAAGCAAGGTCGCTCATAACAATCATCTTTGAGTTGAGGTAAGCATTTCTGGGCTGAGTATGTAGAAAGAATGCGTTGGTTCTGTCAGGTAAATGACACTAGGCAGATGAGTAATTCTCCTGACAGCTTGTGGATGCACAGCTTTATGGGTAATTAGGAGCCTGATGTTTCCTGAGGCAGCAGATAGAGTCATTGAGTCATAGAGATGTACAGCACAGAAAGACTTCAGTCCAATTCGTCCATGCTATCCAGATATCCTAAATTAATCTAGTCTTATTTGTCAGCACTTGGCCCATATCCCTCTAAACCCTTCCTATTCATATACCCACTCACATACTAAATCTCTTAAGAGTTGACAGACTTAGTTAAGGAATATAATGATCCCCTAATTCTGAGATGCTATCATTTTTACTCAAGTGATTCAAGAACCAGGGAAATCTGTATTGGGTTTTGACGAGGATGACTGGCAGAGGCATGTGACTTTGGTTTAACCCTTGATGAGATGTTGAGAGAATGTTTGGCATGTGGAATTAATGGTGTAACCAAGCAAAAATGCCCAGTGGCTGAAGCCCAAATCGACTTCAACCAGGCGCTACAACTGGTTTTATCATTATAAAATGTGACAAGTGGAGTATATGAGTTGCAGGGTATTCCGATGAAAGTGAAC
Organism: Chiloscyllium plagiosum; assembly: GCF_004010195.1. Lineage (NCBI taxonomy): Eukaryota > Metazoa > Chordata > Chondrichthyes > Orectolobiformes > Hemiscylliidae > Chiloscyllium > Chiloscyllium plagiosum. Next base: position 18,055,534 of record NC_057724.1, read on the forward strand.
ACCCTCGTCAGCATTTGGGAAACACCACTTGAGTGAAGCCAATTGCACAGCCTCACTCAGAACATATCCTGAACAGAGGAAGTCGAGGTCAGGCCAAAGCCAAACCCTAAAACAAATCCACGCCTCGGCCAAATGGATAAAATTTTCTTCAGAATCAAGGCTGGCAAGCCATTGTAGTTGCTGTCGGTATGCTGACTGGAGATAACAAAAGAGTCCGACTAGATTAGATTACAGTGTGGAAACAGGCCCTTCGGCTCAACAAGTCCACACCGACCCGCCGAAGCGAAACCCACCCATACCCCTACATTTACCCCTTACCTAACACTACAGGCAATTTAGTATGGCCAATTCACCTGACTCTGCACATCTTTGGATGGTGGGAGGAAACCGGAGCACCCGGAGGAAACCCACCCAGACACGGGGAGAACGTGCAAACTCCACACAGTCAGTCGCCTGAGGCGGGAATTGAACCCGGGTCTCTGGCGCTGTGAGGCAGCAGTGCTAACCACTGTGCCACCGTGCCGCCCACAAACAGAGAGAATGTGCAAACTCCACACAGTCACTCGAGGCTGGAATTGAACCCGTGTCCCTGGTGCTGTGAGGCAGCAGTGCTAGCCACTGAGCCACCATGACTACACCTATAACTCATGGGCTGGTATTCAGGAGAATGCACATCCTGGCAAGTCCTCCTACATCTGGTATGGAACAGTTAAACTGCTTAGCTACATTCAAATCAGAACCAATTATCTCAGTTATGAATTAACCAGTTATTAAGATTACAGAGAGATCTTGATCAATTGGGTCAATAAGCTGAGAAGTGGCAAATTAAGTTTAACTTGGAAAAATGTGAGTCATTGCATTTTGTTAAAACAAATAAGGGCAGGATTTATAAAATTAAAAGTAGGGCATTGGGATATGTTGTAAAACAGAGAGGTCCAGGCACTCAGATCTATAATTCTTTGGAGTTTGCATCACATTTGGACAAGGTAGTTAAGAAGGCATTTAGCACACTTGCCTTCATTGCTCAGATCTTTGAGTATCGGAGTTTGTTGAGGTTGTACAGGATGTTGGAGACGCATCTTCTGAAGTACTGTATCCAATTCTGGTCATCCTGTTATAGGATGGATATTATTAGCTGGAGATGGTTCAGAAAAGATTTACCAGGACTTGTCAGGATTGGAGGGTGTGAGTTATAAGGAGGTCTGTACAGGTTTCCACTAGTGTATAAGGGGTTGAGGAGTGATCTTATAAGAGGTTTATAAAATCATGAGGAGTATAGATAGGGTGAACCAGCAGGTGTCTGTTCCCTAAGGGGGCATAGTTTTAAAGTGAGAGAAGAAATATTTTAAACAGGCATCAGGGACAATCTTTTTACATAGAGAGTAGTTCAGATGTGAAATGATCTTACAGAGGAAGTGGTGAATGTTGGTACAGTTACAATGTTTAAAAGATATTTGGATAAGTTAATGAACAGGAAAGGTTTAGAGATTATGAGCCAAGCACAGGCTGGTGGGACTAGTTTAGTTTGGGATTATGGTTGGCAAGGACTGGTTGGACTGTGCTGTATGACTCTATGGCTTTCTGATTCTATATCGAAATAAATGTCTGGTTAAATGGTGACCCAGTTCTAATGGAGGTCGATACAGGAGTGGCTGTTTCAGTGATACACAATAGACAATAGACAATAGGTGCAGGAGTAGGCCATTCAGCCCTTCGAGCCTGCACCACCATTCAATATAATCATGGCTGATCATTCCTAATCAGTATCCTGTTCCTGCCTTATCTCCATAACCCTTGATTCCACTAGCTTTGAGAGCTCTATCCAACTCCTTCTT
>NC_057724.1:18062073-18097690 GCF_004010195.1 Chiloscyllium plagiosum
CAGCCAGCCATATAATTTACGTAGAGCCGTCCTCGGCAGCATCACCGGAAGCATTCTCATAGGATATAGGAGACGGGGCAGGACATTCATTTTGATTAGTGCTATTCTACCCAACCAGGAAATTGGAAGGTCTCCCCATCGCTGGCGGTGGACTCAAACTCTTAAGTTTGCACAACACTTCGGCTAGATTGAGAACTTGGACCAGGGAACCTTTACAGATTAAGGGTACAACTTGGTTCCGGTCTCTTATGAGAGGCAGCTGGTTCAATTTCCACTGATTGTAGTAAAAGGTTCAGGCCCAAGCCTGATGGGGTGGAATTGGTTGAGAACGATTCATCTGGACTGGCCCAACATTTTTCGATTAGAAAATGGCTGCCTGAGTGAAGTCCTAAATAAATACCTGGACGTTTTTCAGAAAGATCTAGGGATGATCAAAGGAGCCAAGGCCCTCTTGCATGTAGAACAGGAAGCAATTCCATGATTCTACAAAGCCTGCCCAGTGCCATTCACCTCACCGGCAAAAGTAGAGGCAGAAGTTAGAAGGCCAGAATGTGAAGGAATCATCACACCAGTTCAGTCTGCGAGTTTTGAAGCCCAATGGGTCTGTTCACCTTAGTGGGAATGTTAAACAAATGGTAAACTGCTTTTCACAACTGGATAAACACCCAATTCCTCACACTGAAGATTTCTACACAGAGCTGGCAGGGTGGTCTGTCCTTCACAAAGCTGGACATGAATCAAGTGTACCTGCAATTGCAGTTAGATGAGGATTCCCAGACAAATGCTACAATTAATACCCATAAAGGTCTGTACTAATATACAAGACTGCCATTTGAGGTATTGTCAGCCTGTGCAAGTTTTTAGCAGACAATGGAGAACATTTTATACGGTCTACCTGAGTTTGTCATTTATCTACATGATGTGTTCATAATAGGGAATACCATAAAGGAACACTTACAGAACATGGACATAGTCCTTAAACATTTTTCCCAGGTGGGTGTATGCTTTAAAAGGAAAAAAAAATGTATGTTCCAGGTACCCAAGTGACATACTTGGGCTACAGGATCAACAAGAGCAGGCTACACCTATTGGAAGATATTGAATGGCGGAGTGGGCTCGATGGGCCGAATGGCCTTACTTCCGCTCCTATGTCTTATGGTCTTATGGTCTTATAAAGCGAGAACAATCAAAGGTGCCCTGGCTCCCATGTCTGTAGCCACAGTCTTTCCTTGAGCTGGTGAATTATTACAGAAAGTTTATACATAACCTGACCTACATCCTGTCACCTTTGCATCAACTCTTAAAATAGGATCAGCCTTGGAAATGGTCACATAGCCAATCCATAGCTTTCAGGGAAGTGAAGAAACAACGAACATCCTTTAAGGAGTTGGTCCACTATGATCTGGTATTGACACGCGATGCCTCCCCATATGACATCAGGGTAGTACTAGCTCATTGGTGGCCCAGTGGAGAGGAAGCCCAATTAGCTTATGCATCTCTGACTTTGTCTAATGCAGGGTGTAAATATGCCTAGGGAGAGAGGAAGGTTTGGCAGTCACATTAGGAGTCAGAAAATTGCATCAATACCTTTATGCGCATACATTTGCAATAATAATGGAAACAAACCCCTGCTAGGTCTACTTAAAGAGGACAAGGCAGTGCTGCCCATAATTTCAGGGCAAATTCAGCGGCAGGCTCTAATACTAAGTGCGTATAATTATAAGTTGAAACATTGTCCAGAATGCCAAGTAGCAAGTGTGGATGCATGGAGCTGCATCCCACTGGCAAATACACCATCACTGGTTCTACCACTGGAAGAGTCTGCAAAGGTTTAAAATTTCCTGGGCACACTTCCAGCACAGCTGACAATATCAGACTTTAGATGCAGAAAGATCTGGTCCTGGCAAAATTAAAACTCAAAAAAAACCCTAAAAACTGAAACAGCTAGTGGTGATGGGGGATGTCAAAGGGCTGCCACAGCCAGAATTTCAGACTCAGAGAGATCTGATCACAGTAGACAATGGCGTATTATTATGGGGAGAAAGAGTGATTGCCAGTAGCAAATGTTGCTGCCAGATACTGGCTGAACGCCACCAGGATCATCCAGGGATTTCCAAAATGAAGATGTTGGAGAGAGGTTATGTCTGGTGGCCAGGAATGGCACACATAGCCATGTGCTGCGACAAGGTACAGGGTGCCAACAAGATCAGAAATTACAGTCAGCAGCTTCCCCACATTCATGGGAATGGCCTGGACACAGTTACATCTCGACTATACAGGTTCTTTCTTGGGCCCAATGTTCTTCCTCATTGTGGACACCCACTTAAACTGGCTGAACATACATCGAGTTCATTAGTAAAACACAGGACGATGATAGATAGATTGCATACATCTTTTGCAACACACAGGCTCCTGGAAATGCTGGTGACAGATAACGTGCCATCATTTACCAGAAAGGAATTTGAGTATTTCTGAAAGTTAAATAGCATTTTACATATAAGGACAGCTGCATACCATCCAGCATCTGATAGAATGGCAGAAAGAGCAGTCCAAACTTTGAAGGCCGGCTTACAAATAACAGCCTACAGCTTCACTAGATAACAAACTGCCCTGGTTCCTGTTTGATTATAGGACCACTCCTTATGCAACTACAGGGACAGCACCAGCTGAGTTGCTATTGGGGAGAAGACTCCACACCAGGTTAAATCTGATCTTCCCAGACCTCGGGCAAAGGTGAAACAGCATCACAAACAGCAATGCTGGACACAAGACTCCGCTAAGGGAGAGAGACAGTTTAGTTCAGGGGATGAAGTGTGGTGTAGGAAACATGGGAATGGTCCTGCATGGGTAAAAGACATGGTTGACAAGAGGTCAGGTCCAATGACGTATAAAGTTTGGGGAGATGCGACAATCCTGAACAAGCACACGGACCATATGAAACTCGCAAACAGTGCAGCAGCAAAATGTGCCAGGCTCCTTCACAGTCTTTTGGACAGGTGTAGAACCCATGGGTTCTCCCTCTCCATCAAGCATTGAAGATACGTTGGAATCTGAGATGGACACAGCAGTTTTTGCAAGCTCAGTGACTTTGCTGTCTGAAGAAGAGCATGAATTTTGGCTGAGATGCTCTGGAAGCGAAAGGTGACCTACAGTGTGTTACATGCTGCCCGTTTCACAGGCAGAGGTGGGGATTCCTGACCCAGTGCTAAAGTGTCCCAGGAGGAGCCTATAAATAAAAGAATTGGTCTATGTCCTCGGACTTGGAGGTGGATGGATGTAATGGTTGTCACAGCCAGGTGGACCTCATAGAATATTGGGTCTGTTAACCTGGTCAAATTAGGGACCCCTGGCTGACAGATTTAAGCAGAAGTGTCAGAGGTTCTGTTAACTCTGAGAGCTGGTTCTGAGGAAGCTGGATCAGTGTCAAGGGCTCTCCATGTGTAAATAAAGGGTAATTTGGTGATGGGATACTGGACTCTGTGGAGTTATTTCTTTAAAAATGAATATTAAACAGTATGAGAACTCAATACATTGAAGTGTCCGAATCAGATTTCCTCCTGCCATGAACTGATGCCAAATAATTTACCGAGCCCAACAGAGGTGAAATTCATGTTTTAGAAATCTTGAAGTTGATTTTACTGTGTTTCTCCTTGTGCTTACAGAGCAATAACAGCCTCAGATTCTTGCCAGTAGCTTTAATATCCCATTAGTTCTGCTGTTCTTCAGGATAACTATGCTGTACTCTCTAGTTTGCCAGATAGATATAAATGAGGTCAACCCCTCAAAAGTGGATTGCACCTTTGGTACAAAACCAGACAATTGGCCAAGGATTCTGTCAGTTAGTTGCCCAAAAGTGAAAATCAATTCCCTTGAGTTTTGTAGTTTTATGATAGAATTCATGAAATGAAAATTGGATGAATCAAAAAGCCATTACTGAGAACAGGAATATAGCCAAACTGACATATATCTCAAAAAATATAATAACATTTGACAGACGGGAGAAATGCAGAGGCCTTGAGCTGGTGGCTTGATGATTACTGAGGTTTGCCTTCTACTAAACATTTAACAAGCGTGATCAAGGAGGATGCTGCAATTTCATAAAAATGCTGATTGCTGCAAGGTGATCTTCCATTCCATGAGTGAGAAAACATCTCATCCAGCAACTCCACACAAACTGGGTTGTACTTTTTGCACTGATTATATTACTTCATGTCATTCACTGAATAAAAACATTAAACATGCCTGGAACATAACGTTTGTTCTACAACATGCCAATTTGCTCTGCTGTATGACCATAGCTCAGGATGAAGGTTGTTACCACCATCCTCTTTAAGTCTGCAAAACTATAGCGCTTGCTTGATCTAGTGCAGTCAAAGAAATCATTTGCTGGCCTGGCCTAACAAGAAGGGTCACTTGTAGTTAACAAGATCTAAATTATTGTGTGTTGGTGACTAGTTGCAAGTTCCATTGATATGTTAGACATTGTTACAGAAACTATGAGGAGAATCACTTTTTTCAAAAACTTCAGCTGTTCTGCCCCCAAATGTATCATAGTGTTTGATGCTCAATGACATCCATAATAAGAACGGTTCAGCCCCTTTCAGAACCATAAGCAACATTTCCCTTCAAATAAACAAAGACAATGCTGGAGACCTAGCTGTATTTGTGAAGAGAGAAATAGAATTAATGTTTCAAGTCCATTATGATTCTTCTCCCCTCAATCTTCTTTTTCTTATTATTAGTATATACTTGTGTTGATAATTTTCCATTTCAACTCAAGCCTAATTAACAACTTTGGATGACTTGAAGAACTCATTATTCTCCCTGAAATGCATTTCCTTTGAACTTGGTGAACTGGGAGTTTGCTGGTTTATAGACAAAAAAAGAACTGCAGATGCTGGAATCCCAGGTAGACAAGCAGAAGGCTGGAGGAACACAGCAAGCCAGGCAGCATCAGGAGGTGGGAAAGTTATTGTTTTGGGTGTAACCCTTCTTCAAGGCAGGTGGCACCCTGGCAACTTTGATTCTGTTACTGGGAGTCTGAGATGTATAGGTCCCTTTAAATTTGAAGACCTTTCATTTGTTATTTACACTTACAGAGTGTGTCTTCTGTGCAGAAAAAGTGCAAAACCTTCATTACAATATTCTAAATCTTCAAAACTAACAGTTTTGTCTTGGAATCACTGGACATTGATAATCTCTTACTAGCAGTAACTTCCATTGAGTCGTAGGTACCAGTTATTCAATCTGTGGCAGCACATTTTAATTCTCAGATGTAAAGATTTCACTTCAACGTGGTCATTGCTTTGGACACTCTTGTGAAACCAACATGTTCACTTCCTCAGTTTTGCTACTGAGGATTGATTTTGGCTTGGTATGATCTCTAGGAGAAAGTGAGGACTGCAGATGCTGGAGATCAGAGCTGAAAAATGTGTTGCTGGAAAAGCGCAAAGAAGGGCTTATGCCCGAAACGTTGATTCTCCTGCTCCATGGATGCTGCCTGACCTGCTGCGCTTTTCCAGCAACACATTTTTCAGCTTGGTATGATCTCTGTCAGGATTACGAGGGATTCTTCTGAATAAGGAGGTAAAATAATCTGCTTGAATTTATCTCTTCAGAGTCACCTCAGCTTCAAATGTCAGACTTGAATATGTTGTCACTATTTGCTCACTAAGATGTGTTGCACCTCAGGTTACATCAGTTACAGATTCATGAGTTGGTTCAAGCAGTTCATTAGCTATCTCATTGCTTGTTTTCTTTAGAAACCGTATTGGCTCTTGCAGTCTGAGTCCTCTTCAGTGTTGACTACAGTTTCAATCATTTGTGCCAATCCAATATAGTCATAGGTTCCCTTCTGTATGAAAGAAAGTTCTTTTGCCATCAAAACTAATCTCAATGAATTCTGCTTTTTATTTAGATTCCACCATGTGTTTAGGGAGCCCAGTGAACTCTTTCACCAGCTGTCCCTTGACTGGGTGCTCCCAGACCTCCTGTTTCTTAGCAGTTATTCTTTGATTAGACATTCCTTCCTTCTGTATGGTGTAAAACCTTCCATGATTTGAAGAAGATTAAGGTCTAGACATGACTTACTACTCAAGAGCAAGAATACCTGTTTTGAGAGGTACTATACATTTGCTAATATTTGGTCTCTCTATATTAGGAAGCTGATTGTAGGATATCTTTAACCTTAAATACTATACCTCCTGAAACAAATAGATGCTGGCTGTATACCACATCACTGTCTGATAATAGAATGATACTCACCCTAGTGTCTAGCTTGAAATGTATGAGATAATCATTGGCATAGCTATCAGCCTGATAAAATGTAAATGATAAAACAGATTACTTGCTTTGTCTATGAACAACTGAGATATTTTTCTCTGTCGTTGACTGCTCCATTTCTGAATATCTTTATGATTTAGCTATTTGATACCTTTATTTTCTGAACTGAAGCTCACTTGTGCACATTTTCTGTAAACGGCCTGTTGTGTGACAGATGAAGCATTCACTTTTGAAGGATGGGCACTGTCTGTGTCTGTGAGGTTTCTTTCCTACAGCGGGTTGACAATGACTTTTAGTGTCTGGTGTCTATTCTACATGTTTCTGACATGCTGTTGAATAAAAATTAAGTTTCAAACTATGGCAGCAGACTATATATATTTGTGAAGGCCCAGTTTAAGAGGAGTGGGCTGATTCCCTTCCTTGTCCCACTCCCACACTAGCCTCAATTTGATTCTGAAAAGGGAGGTGATATTGCAAATGATATATGACACTGCATTTATATGGAAGTCAGAAACAAGTCAGCCAGTAAACAGCCAAATAATTATTGTAAAAACAAGTCTGTAAAAATGATGCAAAGATTATTAATAAAATGGTTAAAGTATACAGGGGCAGCATGGTGGTACAGCAGTTAACACCGCTGCCTCATAGTGCCAGGAACCTGGGCTTTGGGCAACTGTCCATGCAAAGTTTGCATGTTCTCCTTCTGTCTGCTTGGGATTCCCCCCACAGTCCAAAGAGTTGTCAGCTTGGTAGATGAGTAAATTGCCCTATAGTATTCAAGCATGTTGTGGTTCTATTCGCCGAGCTGGGAATTTGTGTTGCAGACGTTTCGTCCCCTGTCTAGGTGACATCCTCAGTGCTTGGGAGCCTCCTGTGAAGCGCTTCTGTGATGTTTCCTCCAGCATTTATAGTGGTTTGTCACTGCCGCTTCCGGTTGTCAGTTCCAGCTGTCCGTTGCAGTGGTCGGTATATTGGGTCCAGGTCGATGTGCTTATTGATTGAATCTGTGGATGAGTGCCATGCCTCTAGGAATTCCCTGGCTGTTCTCTGTTTGGCTTGTCCTATAATAGTAGTGTTGTCCCAGTCAAACTCATGTTGCTTGTCAGCTGCGTGTGTGGCTACTAAGGATAGCTGGTCGTGTCGTTTCGTGGCTAGTTGGTGTAAATGCCGGAGGGAACATCACAGAAGCGCTTCACAGGAGGCTCCCAAGCACTGAGGATGTCACCTAGACAGGGGACGAAACGTCTGCAATACAAATTCCCAGCTCAGCAAACAGAACCACAACAACGAGCACCCGAGCTACAAATCTTCTCACAAACTTTGAGTATTCAAGCACTTGCAGGCAGGATGGATTAACTAACAATAAAATTAAAATGTGAGGTTTTGGGGTTAGAGTGAGATGCTCTTCAGAGGGTTTGGACTGACCCGATGGGCTGAATGGCCATTATCTGCACTGTATGGTATACTGTAACTATGTTTTCTAAATACATTTCTTGAAAAATCACACATACATACAGATGCATACACACAAACACACACACACACACACACAAAACTCTGCCAAGTATTTTTTTAGCAAGTAAAAATTTAGTTTGGGTAAAAAAAATTAAGTCACAGATTGACCAAATGCTGGTCTGCATTCAAAGTCACTTTTCAGAAAGCTGTTGACAATGTGATTTCTTCCTGGATCAGTCATGGATTGTTGAAATCTCTTTCGCTGGAGACAGTAGGATAGGTTCAGATTTCTTTAAGAACCTTCTACATTCAGTGATGATGTCTTCCAGTGGATTTTAAATTTACAGACTTTCATTAAAAAGATTTCAAAGAAAGGAAGAAAGAGCAAAAGTTGTTTTCCTCTATGACAAGTTCTCTCTGTGTTCAATATCAACATAGTTGTTTATGCCATAAACTGTCATGTCACCTCTTTCTGAGAGTGTTGCAGACTTAATGTCTCTATCTCAGCAGATTGCTCATTGCAAATGTAACATTGTTGCAGTCAACATCCTTTGCTTTGCAAAGTGTTAGTTCCATAAGGTTTAAAATCTATAAATGTCCAGTTAACTAATAATTTACATAACACACCTTCATACAGTAGAAGTTCTTTACCAACATCCTGAGACCAAGAATGCTACAATATAGCAACAAACAGCAATATTAAGTAGAGGCAGCTGGTGAATGAATTGCAAATTATAAGAACGAAGCAAAATGGAAAAATAATTGTCACCTTACCAGAGTGCTTCCAACAGAGTGCAGGTGCAAGGTGAAGTGTGCCTGATTTTTGATAGAAGATCTATGAGGCAACCCACCACATCCAATCCTGCTGCAAAGTTTAACAGCAAACAGTTCAATTCACTCTGGTAAGCTAGTAGTGGTTGTGCAGACACTATCCCAGTCAGGCAAAGGATTGACAAGGAAAATGTTCCATATGACGAAGTTATAAAAATATTCAATATCTATTTTAGCCTCCAGAATAATACTATTGTTGGGCAGGTGAAATTTAATATGTAGGCCTAGAGACAGAGGGAAATTGTTTATGCATTTATCATTTATCTGCACGGACTGGCAGAAAATTGGACACAGCAGCTTATAAGAATAACTAATCAGGGACAGGATAAAACATGATTAAACCTCTTGTATCCAAGGAATGACTTGACATTAACCAACACCATTCATTTGAAGAGGCAGGTTGAGTTTAGGGCCGCAGAATGACAGAGAAACTCATTTTTTAAAAAAAGGGCTAATTAAACAGATTTAGTTTTAAAAGCAAATAGTTGTCTCGAAATGGGGACGTGTTAAGAGAGTTTATCAACCGTTCCAGCTAACTGCTATTGACAAGATGGGAAAAAAGCAATACACAGAAGTTATACTGACAAAACAGCAAAATGCCGATTTCGTAAAGCACTTTAAAGTCACAACAGGGAGATTATACTAGGAAGCAAAGAGAGAAACCCTCAGATGATAGCAAGATCCAAGAAATAAAAGGTATGATTGATATAGAGATGCTATTCATGGGTAAGATCATAACCTTGAGTGAAAGTTACTGGAGTGCTGAAGTCTCAGTCAATGGACATAAGACACGCTTTAAATTCAATACTGACAGAGTGGTTTTGATTCTTTCTGATGCTGAACCGTGGTAAGAGAAAAACTCTCCCAAGCCATCATGAATAAAACTACACCAACCAGGAGGCATAGATTTAAAGTCATGGAATAATTACAGAAATTTTATATGTGGTCCAGAACCAGAGGTGATCACTTTTAAGTGGAAAAACTTGCATCAATTGATACTAATATACAAAGTGGAGCAATTGGAATGCTAAGAACTTCCACAGCTGTTCACAGGATTAGGGAAGCTGAGAACAGCTTATCACATTGCTCTGTTTCCTGAAATGAAGCCAGTGTGTTTATTTACACCCTGAATCATTCCTCACTCACTCTGCCAAAGTAGGAAATTGATTCCAGATCAAGGTAACAAATAATTTACCTGTACCAAACCACTGGTACCCGGGGTGGTCCAAGTCCCAAAGCCGAATGGATCAATGAGAATCTGCACAAATCTTTGTTAAAAATCACACAACACAGGTTATAGTCTAACAGGTTTATTTGGAAGCACTAGCTTTCGGAGCGCTGGTCCTGGAGCTGTGTGAGTTTTAACTATGTACACCCCAGTCCAACACTGGCTCTTCTGAGTCATGCATAGATCTTACGCTGCTGAACAACGCAAATTAACACAAAGTTCATCCTATTTCATCTATGGACGAGAGTTTAGCAAAGTTGGTAAACAGTTACAAAGCTAGAATTTAATATTGAACTTTAACAACTGCCTCTCGATGAAGAGTTGCTCAGTCTTCATTACGCTGTGTGGAAGGTTTTGTTTCAACAGCTTCATCTTCAGAATTATATCACTGCCAAGAACTCTTCAGAGGGCAATTTGATGAATCCTCAAATGATTAGATAGATTCAAATGTCAATGGATAATGTCCTAACCATGGATTCACTCAGACATATCTTGATGCTACAGTGTGAGCTGTACTACAGTGTCCTCAGGAAGCATGAGTCATAGAGATGGACAGCACAGAAACAGACCCTTTGGTCCAACTTGTCCATGCTGACCAGATATCCTAAATTAATCTAGTCCCATTTGTCAGCATTTAGCCCATATTCTGCTAAATCCTTCCTATACATGTATCCATCCAGATGTCTGTTAAATGTTGCAATTGTACCAGCCTTCACTACTTGCTCAGACAGCTCATTCCATACATGCACCACCCTCTACATGGAAAAGTTGCCCTTTAGGTCTCTTTTAGATCATTTCCCTTTCACCTTAAACCTATGCCCTTCAGTTTTGCACTCCCCCAGCCGAGGGAAAAGACCTTGTCTATTTGTCCTATCCATGCCCTACATGATTTTATAAATCTCCATGAGGTCACCCCTCAGCCTCTGACGGTCCAGGGAAAACAGCCCCAGCCTATTCAACTTCTTCCTATAACTCAAATCCTCCAACCTTGGCAATATCCTTAGTAAACTTTTCTGAACTTTTTCAAGTTTCACAACATCTTTCTGATAGGAGGGAGACCAGAATTGCATGCAACATTCTAAAAGTGGCCGAACCAATGTCCTGTACAGCCGTAACATGACCTCCCAACCGTAACATGTACTCAATACTCTGACCAATAAAGGAAAGTATACTAAATGCCTTCTTCACTATCCTATCTACCTGCAACTCTACTTTCAAGGAGCTATGAACCTGCATTCCAAGGTCTCTTTATTCAGCAACATACCCTAGGACCTTACCATTAAGTGTATTAATCCTGCTAGGATTTGTTTTCCCAAAATGCAGCTCTCAGATTTATCTGAATTAAACTCCATCTGCCATTCTTAGAAATCATTTCAAGTTTCACAATATCCTTCCTATGGGAGGGAGACCAGAATTACACACAATATTCCAAAAGTGGCTTAATTAATGTCCTGTACAGCTGCAACATGACCTCCTAACTCCCATACTCAATTCACTGATCAAGAAAGGAAAGCATACCAAACGCCTGCTTCACTATCCTATCTACCTGAGACTCCACTTTCAAGGAACTATGAACCTTCATCAAAACACCCCAGCACCTTACCATTAAGTGTATAAGTTCTGCCCTGATTTACTTTTCCAAAATGCAGCATCTCACATTTATCTAAATTAAAGAGCTTGATTAGATTACTTACAGTTGAAAAATGTGATGCTGGAAAAACACAGCAGGCCAGGCAGCATCCGAGGAGCAGGAGAATCGACGGTTCGGGCATAAGCCCTTTGTCAGGAATCCTTACAGATTACTTACAGTGTGGAAACAGGCCCATCAGCCCAACAAGTCCACACCGACTCTCCAAAGAGCAACCCACCCAGACCCATTCCTCTACACCTAACACTACGGGCAATTTAGCATGGCCAATTCACCTGACCTGCACATCTTTTGGACTGTGGGAGAAAACCAGAGCACCCGGAAGAAACCCACACAGACACAGGGAGAATTTGCAAACTCCACACAGATAGTTGCCCGAGGCGGGAATTGAATCCGGGTCTCTGGCAGTATGAGGCAGCAGTGCTAACCACTGTGCCACAGTGCCACCCCCAAATATTCAACAATAACTCTGTTCTCACATCCAACTAGTAAGTTTCCTTGACATGTTGTGGGTACTTATGGTGTCAGAGTTGATCCACATAAAAGCATCAAGGAATTTCCAACTCCTCAGGATACCACAGCACTTCAGATATTTATGGACATGTTGAAACAAGAGGAAATTTTACTGTTAATGAGTCATTGCGTCAGTTGTAACAACAGGACTGTGTATGGTGCTGGAAAGAAACAAAAACAATTCCTTGTTCATGTTACTTGATACATTAACTCATTATCATAGAATCCCTACAGTGTGGAAACCAGTCATTTAGCCCAACAAGTCCACACCAAGGCAAAGTTCAATCTCACTTCAGCATGATTTACCTTCAATCTCTCCATGGGAAGCAGGCTGAGAAATCCTAATCTGCTGCATCTACAAGCAGAGAACTTGAACAAAATCTGGGAGAAAGAGGATGAATACTGTTCCAGCCGACAGTAAATCTACAATAATCATCGGAGAGCATGTAACTTACCAGACCTCCGACAAGGAGAGACATTGTGGATTTGTGTTCAAGCTCCTCAAAGACATTTTTAATCCTCTAATCTTTCATAGGCAACTGATTAAGCTTAAGTGAATCAGAATCCTCTGAAGTCTCTGAAAAGGATTCTCTGAAAGGGACCAGGAAATGCTGGTGATATTTAAGCATGTATGGCAACATCTATGCAGTGAGAAACAAAACTCCTCATCTTCTGGCAAGTGAGAGTCCCTGACATTGGAAGAACTTGGAGGTTCTGATCTGTGCCTGTCATCAGAGCAGATCGAAACGGCCTTCCATGAGGTTATATCCTCCTGGTGGACCATCTTATTGAGTTCTGAAAACAGCTTCCTGAGGTGGGAGCTGCAATTAGAGAGCTCACAGCGAGGGGACACAGCAGCACCGATGGTAGAGCTGGTCACTGCTGAGGCACGAAAATAAGATAAGTGAGATTATCTTAATGTAGGGGCGCTCATGAGTATAATATTGTCTGCCATTGTTGTCTAATAATATTCTTGGTCATTAGTTATTGCTAAAGAATAGCTACATGGTCTGATGAAATGAGTTAAAAAGCTCTTTAGCCCAGAAGTTCAGAGAAGTATTGGAGGAGCATAGATTAGGAGTTGCACATCAAGCCCATGTGTTATTCCCAACATAGCTGAATCCGACGGAATTGTCTGGGAATTGAAACTTCTAATGGGCAATTTCACTGCATCTACAGACCAAAGGTTTCCTCCTAATCTCATATTACCCCTAACCTACGGTGCTCCGATAACTCTAGGTAGACAATTAGAGGTCACCTCCCCGAAGGCTGTTTCAATGTGCTCTGTCAACACGCACAGATCAAAACCTCTATGTTCTTCCAAGGTCAAGGGCTCGCACTTGCCAGAAGATGAGGAGTTCTGCTGTGGTTCTGTTTGCCGAGCTGGAAGTTTTTGTTGCAAACGTTTCGTCCCCTGTCTAGGTGACATCCTCAGTGCTTGGGAGCCTCCTGTGAAGCGCTTCTGTGGTGTTTCCTCCGGCATTTATAGTGGCCTGTCCCTGCCGCTTCCGGTTGTCAGTTTCAGCTGTCTGCTGTAGTGGCCGGTATATTGGGTCCAGGTCTATGTGTTTGTTGATGGAGTTTGTGGATGAGTGCCAAGCTTCTAGAAATTCCCTGGCTGTTCTTTGTTTCGCTTGCCCTATAATGGTAGTGTTGTCCCAGTCAAATTCATGTTGCTTGTCGTCTGCGTGTGTGGCTACTAGGGATAGCTGGTCGTGTCGTTTCGTGGCTGGTCGTTGATGTTCGTGGATGCGGATCGTTAGCTGTCTGATGAGGAGTTCTGTTTCTCTCTGCACAGATGCTGCCAGAGATGCTTTATATCACCAGCATTTTCTGAGTCTATTGAGACATAAGGGAGAGTATATTTGATGCCCTCCTTGGCTTTTTCTTTTTTGTTTTAGATTAAAGTAATTAAGTCAGGCTGAGCTAAGAAAAAGCTACACACTGAGCAAAGCCAACCATAAACGGTCAATTAGGAAATTCAACAGGTACCAAGCAACAAGATAAGGGTCAATGGGTGAATGGAGGGAAGTGGAACCATCTACCAGAATCCTATCCAACTAGGATTAGAGTTTGTGAAGTAGTTTTCCTTAAATCTAACCAACATCAATCAAAATTTCTCTGCTCTGACAGATAGCCTTGTATGATACACAATTTCCTGAGGATGGCATTTTAAAAAATGAAAGAAGAAAATCACTTGAGGATTAGGTATTACTTTATTTCAGAACTTCAAAGTGTCACCGAATTGTTGCAGAACTGAAGAAAACTATTCAGCACATCATGTCTGCACCAACTTTCCAATTGAGCAATTTACTAATGGTCATTCTTCCATCTTGTTCCCCTAAAGAAAAACATACTTGACCACGTCCTCACCAATTTGTCTAGCACAGGTGCACTTGTCTATCACAGTATTAGTAAGAGTGAGCTCTGTGCAGTCCTTGTGGGGATGACATTCCAACTTCACACTGAGAATACCCTCTGTCGTGTTATGTGGCACTAACACCATGCTAAATGGGATAGACTTTGAACAGGTACAGCAACTCATGACTGGGCAGCCATGAGATGCTGTGGGCCATCAGCAGCATCAGAATTGTACTCCAAAATCTCATGGCCTAGCATATTCCCTAAATGTTAACCATCAAGCCAGGGGGATCAACCCTGCTTCAATGGAGAGCACAGGTAGGCACATCAGGGGCACCAGACATATCTAAAAGTAAAGTGGCAACCTGGTGAAGCACCAAAACAAATGTACTTGTATGTTCTACAGCACGAGCGACAAAGTGATAGACAGAATTAAGTGCTTTCCACAGCCAAAGCATCAGACCTAACCACCGCAGTCCCACTGCATGTAGTATGATTGGTAGTGGATAATTAAACAACCCATGGTAGGAGAAGGCTCCGCAACTTCTCATCCTCAAAACTGAGGGAGCCCAGCAAAACATAAAGCTGAGCATTCACAGCTATCTTCAGCCAGAAGTACCAAGTGGATGATCCATCTCAATCTCCTCCTATGGGCCCCAGCCTCACAGATGCCAGTCTTCAACCAATTCAATCTACTCCATAAAAAAAGGAATTACTGCAATTGCTGTAAATCAGAAACATAAACAAGAAATTGCTGGAAAAGCTCAGCAGCATCTGCAAAGAAAATTCAAAGTTAACACTTCGGGTCCGGTGACCCTCCCTCAGAACTGTCTTTTGAATGTTGTAACTGTACCCACATCCACCATTTCCTCTGGCAGTTCATTCCACAGACAAGCCATTTGCTATGTGAAAAAGTTGCCCCACAGGTCCCTTTTAAGTCTTTGCCCTCTCACCTTAAAAATATGCCCTCGAGTTATGAACTCCCTTACACTGAGGAAAAGAACTTTGCTATTCACAATATCTGTGCACTTCAAGATTGTATAAACCTCTATAAGGTCACCCCTCTACTTCCTACGCTCCAGGGAAAAAGAGTTCCAGCTCATCCAGCCTCTCCTTATAACTCAAATCCTCCAATCCCAGTAACATCATTTCTCCTCGCGTCAGCCTTGGACAAAATAAAGGAGCTGAATTCCAGAGGTGAAGAGAGATTGACAGCCCTTGACATCAAGGTCACATGTCACTGAGTGTGACATCAAGGACCCCTAGCAAAACTGGAATTAATGGGACACAGGGGGAAGGGAGAGTTTCATTGCTAGTCAGAGTCATAGAATCACAGAGAAGTTTGGCCCACAAAGTCTGCACTAACAAAAATTATTCTAAGTCTACACTAGTTCCATTTTCCAGCAGTTGAAGTGTGATGAAATACTCCCCATTTGCCTGGATGAGTGTAGCTCGAACAACTCTCAAGAAGCTTGACACCAT
Source organism: Chiloscyllium plagiosum (assembly GCF_004010195.1). Taxonomy (NCBI): domain Eukaryota; kingdom Metazoa; phylum Chordata; class Chondrichthyes; order Orectolobiformes; family Hemiscylliidae; genus Chiloscyllium; species Chiloscyllium plagiosum. Next base: position 18,077,874 of record NC_057724.1, read on the forward strand.
CCAGGACAAAGCAGCTCAGTTGATTGACACCACATCCACAAACATCCACTTCCTCCACCATCAATACTCAGTAGCACCAGTGTTTACCATTGACACAATACACTGCCAAAATTCACCAAAGATCCTTAGACATCACCTTCCAAATCCACAACCACATGTACCTAGTAGGACAAGTGCACCAGATATATAGGACCACTATAACATGCAAGATCCCTTCCAGGCCACCCATCATCCAGACTTTGAATTATATCATCGTTCCTTCACTGCTACTGGGTCAAAATGCTGGAATTTCCTCCCTAACAGTATGGCTGGGTGTAGTCACAACACAATGACTGCAGCGGTTCAAGAAGGCAGCTCACCACTATCTTCTCCAGGGCAATCAGGGATGGGTAATAAACATTGGCCCAGCTAAGTTCAAGGTAGATTATTTTAAGATGTAACCTCAGGGGACTCAGGTTTAGGGTAATGATTGTTTATTTTGCCAACACTTTGGGAGACCACCCAAAAAATACTTTGAGATAGAGCTCTGTCCTCAACAAAAAATCTCAGGTATTGATATATTGTAAGTCATGCAGGCAGTACAATATTTAGACAAACATCTTGTTTTTCACATACTCTCCAACATGGCAGAGGTGCCTAATATCTCTGTGCCTAATTATTCCTCATCTCCTTGTCAGAGCTTGTGCTTCAATTCCATCCTTGACAAAACCTCACTGATTTGTCTTAAAAGTGTAGTAAAAGGTCAATCTCACATTCCATTTCTAACCAAGGCCTCAGGGCCAGTCCTGGTTCAACCATGTTGCAATTTTACAAAATTCTATCTGTCAGTATTCTGAGCCTACTTATCAAATTTAACTATTCCTTTTAACCTGATTATTTTTCTTGAATAAGAATAAATGGAAAATGAACCTTAACTAAATGATTTAAATGATTACTGCTTTTCAAGCTAACTGAAACTAACCACCCCATTCTAACCCATGCGAATTTATACCATGTCCAATACTTGCCCCAATACCTACATCCCATGAATGAATTTTTGAAAAACCGTTGTTTTCTCTACAAGTGCTAGTTTATCAATCTAATTATCTTTTGTGTGGCATCATAATGGCTCCACCCAATTGTCCTCCAAAATGGCAATTATTTATCTGTGTATGTCAGGAAGCCCTGATTTTTAGAGTAAAGGGCTGACTGTCAGATTCAAACATATGCTTCAATTATCCAACCGCAGCTATTTTTTAAGACAGTGTCAGCAGATTGAGAGCAGGATAGGGGCAATAAATTACTTCTCATCATTTCACGAGTGCTACCATCCTGTTTCTGACCAGTGGCATCACAGATTTCTCACACTGTTCCTGAGCTGATGGATTTACATAGCTGTCATCTGTGAATGCACCATTAAAGGTGAATTGTGAAGGTTGATGCACCGCATTTATATATCAGACACAGTTTTGATTACCAAGGTTAGAGAAATTTCACAAGTGTTACTTGTTTGTTTGCCACTCAGCCCCAAACTGTTCAATGTGGTTGAGATCAGGAACTTAACAGTTTCAAATCCAATCTATGTTTCTGTATTCCTTGACATTGTAGTTCAGTGTTTTAACGCGTTGCCAGTGCACCACTTTATTGATTCGTACTTAAACAATATGTCATTCTGATTCTAATGGGAGGTTTGACTACTGGCAACTGAACTTGTTCATGAGGTATATCCTATCCAGCTGAATGAACTTATCCCTGTAGTATCCGATACATCTCATTAAGTTTAGCCCTGTACAGTTGTTTTTGGTTTTTTAAGTTCTTCCCTAGACTACCCTAAATACATTATTAAGCTCTCTGGAGTGCTTCAACCTTTCCATTATATCATCAAAATGCATCTGAATTTCCCTAATGTTTTGTTTCTTTCATCCCACTTGGCAAATTATTCCAAGCATATGTCATTTTTTAAAATTACTTTGCACTGATTTTCATACATTTCCTCTAAAATTGATTTAATTTGAAGTAGAACTTTGCCATTTTAGAATTAAATAAAGCTTAAGGCATCGATGTGAATGCCAATTTCACTAATTTCTCTTTGACCCTCTCTTAGAAACTTTTTGGAATTAATGGAAGCATTTCAGCAACAATTTGGCTGATCTTTCTCATTGTGTTAAATCATTTTGTCTGCACTGTGACGTCATTGTTTTTAATGTGGCTTTTAGGCAAAATTGACCAGACTGTGTTTTTTAAGAATTGTAGCTACCCTCAATGTGATGCAAATAAATTGGATTATTTTATGTTTAACCACTAGCTTAGTCAACGGGTACAATCCTCGGCTCTAACTGAGAAGGTTGCGCCTTCTCATTCAAATGAAAGTTAACCATTTTCATATGTTTCTGATGCAGCTTGACAGAAATGCTGTTCATAGATGTGTTTTAAAATAAGACCCTAACCCATAAATTCCTGTAAATCTTAGATCACAGCAAAAGTGGACATTGACTATCCAGTGAATATTAAATATTTTTGTTTGAACACCAGCGACAATATATGTTGGTCCAACATACTTTCAAGCATTACAAGGAAACAAGAAAATAGCTCCAAAGAGTCCATCTTGGTTCTAATCTCCCCGCAAGTTGTCCCATTCATATGTGTCTATTTAGTTCCTCTGTCCCTTTACTCCATTTTTCCTCATCTACCTCCCTAATTTATTCTTAAATTGTACCAGGATCTCTGTTCCAATCCTTACTTCAGGCAATGTATTCCAATGCCTCTCAAGCCTCTGAACATAAAGATTTTGTTCTTCCCATTCAAAATCTTGTATATTTAAACTTATGTCTATCCTCCCTCATTCAGATCTAACTGGAAGCAACTTATCGCCAACTGTGCTTTCCATCCCTTTGTAATTTTGATGACTTCAGGCAATTCGCTTTATAATCTCCTCTGTTGGAATGAAGACAGCTTATCGTCATCAACTTGAAGCATAAACATTTTTTTCTCTCACTTAGTAAAAGTTGCCTAATCTGCTGAGAAGTTCCAGAATGTTTTGTTTTAATTACTGAAATCCAGCTTCTATAGAATTTTGCAGGGTAAGAACACCCCAGCTCACCTTCAAATAGTACCTAAAAGAATAAAGAAGCCTTTAATTTAATATCATAGAATCCCTACAGTGTGGAAAGAGGCCATTCAGCCCATCGAGTCTGCACCAACCCTCTAAAGAGAATCCTACCCAGACCCCACCCCACCTCCATTACCCTGTATTTACCATGGCTAATCCAGCTAATCTGCACATCCCTAGACACGATGGAGCACGTTAGCATGGCAAATCCACCAAACTTGCTAGTCTTTGGTCTGTGGGAGGAAACCAGAACACCTAATGGAAACCCACACAGACACAGGGAGAATGTGCAAGCTTCAAAAAGGTAATCACTGAAGTCAAGGATTGAACACAGGTTCCTGCACTGTGAGGCAGCAGTGCTAACCACTGAGCCACCCTGCTGCCTGTTCAATAGACAGCATCTCTGACAGTACAACTCCCTTTATATAAAAATTTGAATACCACGCTACATGATGTGTGGAGTGATTACAGGATTGAAGCCACCACTTACTGACTTAGAGACAAGGCTGTTATCATCAGACCATGTTAACATTTATATTAAACTAACTGTCTTGAAAATGCCTGAGAGACAGCCTTGTCTTATTACCTCTTTCCAGAGGTGAACTGAACATAAAGCTTTGCATAGATTATAGGCTATTAGTTGCTGCAAGATGCCATTATCTGTATGCATATTTCTTAGGAACTTGGCAAATCTCATGAATCAAACTTCGCTCAATGTGCAGTTTGTATGCAATCATGAGCTGTGCATCTGGCAGGTAAATTGCACTTATCAGAGTGATAGTCTCAATTCCTTCATTCTTTGTCAGTCCATTATGCACCTATATTTGAATCCCAATAGAGGCTATTGGACAATAAGCATTTCCCAACTCGGACATGTCTCAAGTCTCTGATATGAACCTACACATAGGCCTACACTGAGAGCCATACTTCCTCAGGGAACATTAAAGAGCGCACCATCTCCATGTTATGTGTCTTAGAGATGCACAGCACAGTGATCATCCTTTGGTCCAACTTGTCTATGCCAACCAGATATCCTAAATTAACCTTGTCCCATCTGCCAGTATTTGGCCCATATCCCTCTAAACTCTTCCTACTCATATAACCCTTTGTTAGTTTTACTGTATTTGATATTGGCATCATCTATTTCTATGTTCTCTAGTTTTCCTTGTTCTCTTTTCCAGGTTAAGTGATTCTTCACTTCCCTCACTGGAGTGGCAGTGGTGAGAAAGCTTGGAAAATGAGGTGCAAATGAAAAAAGAAATTAGTTTCTTGCATAAAGAAATATTTTCCCAAGTTTTCCGTCAAGCCATAAGTGGTGACTTTAGAATCTCACCATTGAGTGACAACTACCTTATTGTGATTCATTTAATTGCCTGGTGGTATTATTAAGCCAGAGACCTTGGTAATGTTCTGGGGATCCAGGTTTGAATTCCGCCATGGCAGCTGCTGGAATTTGTATTCAACAAAACAAAATCTGGCATTGAGAATCTAATGATGATGGGAACCCACTGTCGATTGTTGGGGGGAAAAAAAGCTTGTTCACGAATGTCCTTTAAGGAAGGAAACTGCTGTCTTTACCTGCTCTCGCCTATATGTGACTCCAAACTCGATATGTAAACCAGAGTGCGTACCTGATGGCTTCAAAACACCGAATGCTTATCCCAATGATCATGCAACTGTTTCTTCACAACAATGTGTACAAAATATATCTTATGGTTCTTAGATTGCTTTACCACTTAATTGGTGGCTGCCAGCCTTTCTGTGGGATGGATGCATGGATTTCTTAGCACCCAGGATATTTCCAGCTCAATTACTGGCTGCCAATCTTTGTGGTTTGCATTACTTTTTATTGCAAAGGAGAGGCAGCTTATGATAGTAGGGAGCACTGAACAGTTAATGGGGTAGACATGCTGCTGTGTGCCACTATGCTGTATCAGTGTCAGAGCTCATGCCGTTCAAATTCAGGATGTTGGCCATGGTTGGTCGCACTGCACTTGAGCCTTCCAGAGTTCAGTGATCTGTGCAGGCAGAGATGGGACAAGCAGCCAAAGGGTTACAAATGCAAGCATTCTAGGGATTACAGTCGGTAAGTTTGTCGTGTTTGAAAACATCAGTCCAGAGGCTCGGCATGGTCAGTCAGGACTGTCCTGCTGCATCAGACCATGGAGATTGGTCAATTACAGTCAGCAGAAAGTGGTTAACTCAAATCTCGGGATTAACTACATTATATTGAGTTGTTGAGGGAAAGATCACTGAGATTGGAAATAGTTGGGTGGAGTCTTGGAGCAAATACGGAACAGTGTGGAAGGGATGTTTCGAACAGGTCATGGTAATTCTTGCTCCTATGGGTATGGCCAAAAAGGGCAATTGCTCTGCGCAGAAGTGGACATAATATATACAGAGAGGCTCAATGGAAATATAGCTGAAAGGTCTTTGGGGCCACAGGGACAGGAACACAAGGGAAGTGAAGGATTGGGGAGATATTTGTGGATCACCATTCAGCCTGTAAGTCACGTACGTTGAGATTCAGGTGGAACTTTGCCATATCAGAATGACATAATAACTGTACAAAGTGGTTATCAACACCTGCAGAGTGGACAGAGTTAGGCACTTTTTTTTTCTTGGAATTTGGGGCCCTAATTGGGGTAATAGCAATAATAATGCTTCTACCAATTCAGTAATGCTAACCATCTGGCATCAACATTATTTCATTAACATATCTTTCATTATTCAAGGCTGCAGGTTAAAAATTATGGCCTCCAGCAATCATGACTATTGCATTCTGTGCATTAGTTGCCTCCTTGTTCTGTCACTTAAATGACTGTATTGAGAACATGGCATTTAAAAACAGGCTCAGAAGTACCCATTCCACAATCTATAGCAAGCACTGGAAGACAGAGCTTCACAGCTGCCACATTGGATTGTAAGTATGCAAGAAAATTGTCAGTGTTAGGAACATAGGGATTAGAAGTGGGTGTAGGCAGTTCAGCCCTTTGACCCTTTAACATGAACATGACTAATCTTATCCTGGTCTCAACTCCACTTTCCTGCCTGCTCCCTATAGCCTTTTATCCTGCTTTTCATCAGAAACATCTATTTCTTTTTTGCATCTGTTGCTTGACTCTACCTCCACTGCATTCTGAGAATAGTTTCTTCTCAGTTTTGAACCTACCTCCTCTTATTCTATATCTTTGACCTCTTGTTGAAGACTGTCCCACAAGAGGGGACAGCTGTTCTTCAACATCCACCTTATCAATCCCCTTTAGCATTTTGTGTACCTTAATGAGATTCCCAAACATTCTTCTGAACTCCAGCCAATACAAGCCCAAATTACTCAACTGTTCCTCATACAGCAGCCATTTCATCCCTGGATTCAGCCTGGTCAACATCGTCTGAACTACCTTGAGTGTACAACTTCCTCAAGTAAGGAGACCTAAACTAGGCACATTACTCCAGGTGCCATCTCACCAACACCTTTTACAATTGTAATGTGGGAGGGAGTCTTTCCTTTGAGCAAGGATCGAAAAATGTGTTGCTGGAAAAGCGCAGCAGGTCAGGCAGCATCCAAGGAGCAGGAGAATCGATGTTTCGGGCATAAGCCCTTCTTTAGGAATGGGTCCACTATCACAGTGGTTTACTGGCAGAATTGTACTCCAGTATAGCAGAAAAGTTATGATTGCAATGTAAAATTGGATAATGTCTGACGTCTCAGAGCTGCTTCGTGATGCATATCAATGACTGCCTTGGGAAGCTTCTAGACCACATGATGTGATGGCACAACTTGAGGCGTCATTGTATTAGAAATGAAGGCACAGGAATTCCTGAAATCAAATCACATTAATTTTGTGAAAGTGCCTACAGATTATCTGCTCTTAGATCTCACACAGAGAACACTGTGGCTGGAGTCATTGTGGCCTTGATGCTACCTTGAAGGCAACATAGAAGTTGACAACAATGCCCAGCAAGACCAGCAAGAACAGAAATTTCCAGAGGCTGCCAAGCAGCTTCAAGAGAGAGAATCAGTGAATGAACATCCATCAATGAGGTGGAGCAATATGATAACAGCCCACCTATCGCTCTTTTCTTCAATTCTCTGACAGTCAGTGCAGGCACTGACTAAGGATATTCTTGCCCACTGTCTCTGTACTGTGTTCAGACCACCTAGAGCCGGAACTATGCTCAGAAGGACTGGGTAGTCATTACATGAGTGTAAGAATCAAAGGTGCCCTGAATTTTTATGCCAGTGGCTAGTTTCAAGCAGCAACTGAGGATCTGTGTGGTATTTCCCAACCCTTACCCCACACATGCATCTGGAATATTGCTGATGGCATTTTCTCCAATGCACAGCTCTTCAAATACTTGCTCACATAACTGGGGGAGTAAAATAGGAAGGGCAATGGGATTCTCCATCAACACAGACTTCCCACACATGCAAAGCATTCTTGAAAGTCCCCACATGACTTTGAATAAACTTTATCCTCCAATCTGCAGAATTTGGAAACAGAATAGGCTTCTATTCAAATGAAGGGTGACCATCAATGACATATTCTGGAATGCACAAGTGCTGGCCTCATTCTAAGGTCATTGGGCCATACAGGGTTAGCTTCTGTGAGACAAAGGCTATCCCAGGCAAACATGGCTCAAACTCCTCTGATGCAGAACAAAGATAAAACTCTGTTTACACTTTGACTATGGCCTACTGGAAAAATCTTCACTTTCTCTTCCTTTAAAATGAGGTTTTGATGCCCGGATGTGTGTGTGTGTGTGTGTGTGTGTGTGTATGTGTGTGTGTCTCTCTCTCTCTCTCTCTCTCTGTTGGGGTGGGGGGAAAGATGTCCTGAAATGAAAAGAAATGGGGAATCAACTGGAATCTTCTGTGGATGAAGATGAGGATCCTGACTTTGATCAGGAGAGACATCCAAGTCTGCATGATAAAGCAATGCATTGCCAAGATGAATTAGAGGGTCAGAGAAAGCTTAACTAAAACTAGCTTCCAGGATGAATGAGTTGGCTTTTGTTTTCACCTAATTGTTTCAGATTCTGTTGATATATGATAAGCAGTCCTGTCTCATTGCAAGTGACTTGTGGATCATGTTATTTTTGCAGTCCTTGCTCTTTCGTATTGCTATGCATTTCTTTTTTGCATTTGATGTATAAGGCTGATCCTTCTTCTGAGAAGCAGCACATTGCATTTCCTACTGGCCATTAGGGACAAAGCTGCAGTCAATGAGTCAGTACCAACATCACAGGGGGCTAAGCAGCTCTTAAGGCAATTGTTAGCATATCATATTCCAGTACTACGTCATGAAATTTCTCATAATAGCCAGCAGGTTGAGAGGAGTGTTGAGGATTCTCTTTTTGATCCGTCTATCAATGAAAAAACTTCAATGTTTTAGAGTAGCTAAGTTATTCTGAAGTGTTTGAGCATCCCCTTGGAGAGTATCAAACCTGTGAGAGACAGTGCTTTGTACAACTTTACTTGGCAGACTAGTGCACTGGGGACAGAGTGGACTTAAGTGCTGGCCATTGTACATCCACCTGCCTTAAATGACAGCGCACTCCATTGAAAAACTGATAGACAGAGTGAGCCTTTCCCTGCACAAATTTGCGGAAAGATTATTGATTCTGTACATTCACTCACAAGGTGTGAGTAAATGTGGAATGATCTGCACAGGCTAGGCCGGAACACATTCCCTGCCCATTATGTTTAGCCTCACTGTCGTCCACCTTAAAGTACAAAGCCTTTGCTGCAGTCATCAATGGCATTGCTCAAGGAGGTCTGAGTTCTGAGTCTGCCTGCAGTCAAGGAGACAGTTGCTGGTAAGAGATGAGCAAGTTGCAGTGTGACTTCAGATGTCTGAAGAGGCTACTTATCACTTATATGGGTTTGACCCAACCATTTCCTACAGCAAAGACATACAATATGGCAGATCTTTAAACAGTGAGAGTGAACATATGTTTATGAAAGAGAAGGTCTAAATTGACACTTTGCCTGTGCCACCCATGTGCCATTAGTAAATTATCTTCTTCCATTTCTCACGATATCGAAGAGCAGTCATGACTTTGACATTTGGGGTCTGTGTGCGGGGGAGGGGGAATGGGTTTGGCCATCTGTAGTTAGTCCTGTTGGATTGGAAGACTGAGACAGTTGTCCCCTAGAGCCTTTAAGCCTAAAGGTCCCAGGCCTGTTAAGGGTCTTTATCCCATGAGTTATAGGGAGAGGCTGAACAGGCTGGGGTTGTTTTCCCTGGAGCGTTGGAGGCTGAGGGGTGCCTTATGGAGGTTTACAAAATCATGAGGGGCAAGAATAGGATAAATAGACAAAGTCTTTTCCCTGGGATGGGGGAGTCCAGAACTAGAGGGCATAGATTTAGGGTGAGAGGGGAAAGATATAAAAGAGACCTAAGGGGCAACTTTTTCACACAGAGGGTGGTACGTGTATGGAATGAGATGCCAGAGGAAGTGGTGGAGGCTGGTACAATTGCAACATATAAAAGGAATCTGGATGGGTATATGAATAGGAAGGGTTTGGAGGGATATCGGCCGGGTGCTAGCAGGTGGGACTGGATAGGGTTGGGATATCTGGTTGGCATGGATAGGTTGGACTGAAGGGTTTGTTTCTGTGCTGTACATCTCTATTAGTCTATGACTCTGTGACTGCTTTCCTCAGTTTGACCTGCTGCAGGTTTTGGGTTCACAGAATAGATGCATGATGGCAGAGCTGAGAAACTCTGGACTGTCCCAAGAGAAAGATTCCAAGGGTCCTGAATGTGGCCCCTCTGTCTTATGGGTTTGTGCTGGCATCACCCTGGCTCCCTGAGAGGAAGGGGTACTGGGAGTGAGAGCAAAGTCCCTCATCCCCTTTTTGCAATTGATGCTCTGCTACTGTGGCTGAAGCAGACACTGAATGTGCCTGACCTGGCTTTCTGTAGTGGTGAACAACCTCTCCATGGGCACATGCACACTGGAGTTAGCATGATAACATTGATGGATAACTCTAACCTCTGATCCAGCTCACTGAGTATTCTGACAAAACTGCTTGCTTATTCCTGTGCCTGTCTGCGCATTTTGACAATGTCATTACTAGCCAAGATTACAGTTTTATCTTTTGCCTGGGGCTTAGCAGGTGCCTGGCCTCTGGCAGTCCTCTGGGCGCCAATGTTCTGGGGCATTTCTTCCTTGACCAGCTGCAGTGACGTGCTAGTCATGTGCTCACCGCATTGTGCTCTGGAGTCTCATCGAGAAAGAGTAGCCAATGAAATGTACATTTCTGAGCTGATGGAGGATGTTGGTGAAAGCCTTGCTAGTTCATCCCTGGGGGATCTATGGCTTTCTCCTTAGAGGTGAATCTGAGAACTTCTAACTATTCCAGAGGTTCACTGACTGCTGTTAGTGCCTGCATAAGAGTAGAAATTAGTTGTTGAAGATCAATAACAGCACATGAGGATTAACAATGAGTTAGTCCTGGTGGTAATGGGAGAGCAGCACAGCACAATGACACTCACTGAGTTAATTGCTTATTGTGGTTTCTCCTCTCTTCCATGACTGGTTATGCTCTTTTTTTTGACTGCATTTAGAATTTTGTCATATCATTCTCAGAGAGAGTGAAATGTTTGGTTGTGGGACAGATTTTCCTGTAATGAAACAAAGGGAGGGATTGGAATGACAGAAGTGAATGGAAGAGCAGTTGATGATGATGCTGGATAGTTTTTGCTGTCTCCCCAGTCAGTGAGTCTGTAGGGGTACTCGTTTGGGAGGGTGAGACCATTGATAGGATGTAATTCATGCTCATTTGGAGACCTCACATTGGGCTGAATGACTGAAGATTGTGTGAGAAAAGTTGCTCCAAGATGTCACAGATCAAGTGCAATTAATCTTACATGACAAAACACTTTTAACTGGAGATGGGAAAATTCCACCCCATGAGGTGACGTGACCACCTGATCCCTCACTTTGTGTGCCAGAAATGCAGCATTAATTCTACCCCTTTTTCATAGTCATCCAAAAAGCTCCACACACCTTCAAAAACCAACTAAAATATTCAAATGCAGTGGCCCTGTACAGCTCTTCTATACACTGGTAGTGGTCAGGAACCTATTTTTATTGCAAAAACATACATTGTTCCTAAAGAAGTGTTTATCTACATTTACAGGTCTGAAAGCAGTATGTACAGTCTTTGCGTATCAAGAGAAACAAAGATTAGAATTTGGCATTCCCTGCAGTTGCAAAAACCAAAGGCATTTCTTACTCATGCAGGAGAGTAGTTACATCCATTGAGACAGCAAAAGGATCTGATAACGGGACAGACCCTCGTTAAATTTCAGCAGAAAGACCTTAGACGGTGGGCAGGAACAGAGATCTGAGGTGAAATGTTGCTCTGCTACATCAATGCCAGTACACAGGACTTGTGATCTTCTGTAAGTGGGATCTTCATATTAATAGTGACCAACCAATATTTTACAACATACAGTGCAATGCTGGTCAGTTGTAATGACGACCCAGCAAATTATCTGCTTATGGTGATAAGCAACCTGTGTCAGTATCTTCAACTGTGGATGTTCTCAACAACACTGTACAAACATGGCATGATGCAGACTGCTGCTACTTGTTTAACCTGAATACATGTGTCATGCATAATTCATACATTTCGTTATCAACTTTGCATATTATTTGGTGTGAAAATTAATAGAAAAAGCTGCGCCTAGTATTAATTAAAACAGAGAGCAGATGCTCCTAAATTCAATTGATGACAGATTACAGTGTGCAGCACATGAGATGTTTGTCAGAATTCATCTGTTTCCAGATCAACATGGAATAGTAGCATAAAGTACACTACAAAAGATGTATTAGGAAAAGTGACCTAGTTTCCAATTGATCAAGCACTTCATTTTAACAGACAGTTGGATTTTCAAGTTTCCACAATCTAAAGCATGCAAGTATTAAATAGTTCACAGGCAAATCTGTGTAAAGGTCAATAGAATTCCTTATTCCCACTCTGCTTGTTTTCACTGTGTTGTTTAGCATTAGAAATATCAATATAGGGAAATAGAATGCTTTCCCACGTTGTGCTAATCCAGTATTGATAACTATCATTCCTGGCACTGCCCCAAATATGTGTTTCATAGCAGACTGGAAAAGAATATCCCTTATTACACCAGTGCAACATTTCAATTTATCAAAGACAATAATTTAACACTTAATAGTGTTGAATTGTGAACAGTTCTGTGCTATGGACTTGCACTAAATAGGATTTGCATTGAGATTTTCATTCATGACTCTTATAACTGACAGGTAAGTCTTTATGTCCATCACTCTGGGTAAATTTCAGTTTGCTCTGCCTTAGAGATAACATATATTCGTGCTCACTGCTACAGTCAATGTGGAAAGAGATCTGTGGGCGTCAATAAACTTGGCACTTGAAAAACTATATCAGCACAACTGAACTGTTAAAATAATCTGTAACTGCTGAACTACATGTAGTCTAATCTGTACAATATAAATCTGGCAATGTTATGTCGCGCCAACTCAGTCCATAGGTCAGTTTTAACCATTGGATCTAATTTTAGTCATCAAGCCTCAGGATTAAGCCAGTTCTGATAAAAGATCATCGATATTAAGACTTAACTCTGTTTCTCTCAGCATATACTGTGTAACATGAAGAAGGGGACCAGGCAGGTAGTAAGGCAATCTCCCGACTGTATCTCACAGGTAAACCATTCCTCTGCTTTGGAAAGTGCTGAGAGTGAAGAGTGTAGAAACCAGCCAGAACCAAGGTCAGGGGTGTCTGTAATCCAGCTACTTGGATGAGAGGAAAAAGTATCGAAGTGAAATAGTGCTAGGGGATCTGAGAGGAGTAGACAGGCATCTCTAAAGCTGTAGACGTGACACCAGGATGTGTCTGTTACCACCTTGGTGCCAGAGTTAAAGATGTGGCAGGGAATTCTGAAGGGGGTGAGTAAACAGCCAAGAATTGTGGTCCATATTGGAAACACTGTCAAAGGTAAATGAGAAATGAAGTTCTGCAAGCAGACTTTACAGAGTTATTAGAAAATTGAAAAGTAAGTCTCCAGAAGTAGTAATCTTCAGACTACCATGTAGTTGTGAATATAGGAATAGAAGAATAGACAACATGAACATATGGCTAGATAACTGATGGAGAAGGGAGGGCTGTAGACTCTTGAGGCATAGGGCCTGTTTCTGGGGGAGGTGCAAATGTATAAGTTGGAAATGTCACATCTGAACAAAAATATCCTCAAGCAGAAGTTTGTTAATGCTGCCAGGATGTGTTTAAACTAGATTGGTAAGGGTATATGGTCCTGACAGGTAGTTCAGGGTAGACACTGAGATGGAATTGGAAGTCAAAACAATAGTAAGTGAATTTGGAAGACAGAAATAACATAAGCTAGATTAGAAAGAAATGAGTTAAGTAAGGATAAATGGAATACACTTTAATGCAAAGGAGCCTAAGGAATGCATCAGATGTGCTGATGGTGCAGATAGGCACGTGGGATTACATCATAGCTATGACTGAGATATGGCTGAAAGATTGGCAGGATTGGCAGCTCAATATGCCTGCTTTTAGGATATATAGGTGAGAAAGACAGAAGGAAAGATGAAGGATGGTTGTCCCACAATATTGATCAAAGAATCAATTACAGTCATAAGAAAGGATGATATCTTGAAAAGATCATTAAATGAAACCTTAAGGGCAGAAATTTTAAAAAGTGCACAAGGTGCAAACACACTGGTGGATGTGTATTATAAGCTTGCAAATAGTCAGGCAGAGATAGAGGGTCAAACTTCAGAGAAGTGGAAAAATAATAAGTCTGTATTAACAGGGCATTTTAATAGCCTAAATATTAATTGAAATACTTTTAGTGTGCAAGATAGGAGGCAAACAATTTTTTTTTAAATTCCATCCAGGAGAACATTTAAAGTCAGTATGTAGAAAGCTGAACAACGGAGTGTGCAAATCTGGACTTAATCTTCAGAAATGAGCCAGGACAGATGAAAGGCATATCATTTGGGGAACATTTTGGAAATAGTGACCATAACTCAGTTTGTTTTAGGATAGTTGTCAAAATGGATATGGATAGGCTAAGAATAAAAATGCTAAACTGCAGAAAGGTTAATTTTATTAAGCAAAGGTACAATTTGGCCCAAGTGTCTGGAGAGCAGCTACTTGCAGATAAAACTGTGTCAGAGAACAGAGAAGTATTTAAGGGAAATAAAAACATGTGTATTGGACAAATGTGCTCCTGTAGAGACAAAGCATGGAACAAAGACTGGAGAAGCCTGGATATCAAGGGACATAAAATTCAGGATTAAGAATAAAACAGAAGCTTATGGCAGAGTGCCAAGAGAAGTATAAAAAGGGCAGCGGAAAATTAAGAAGGCAATTAGGAAAGCTAAGAGAATGCATGAAAAGTTGTGGTGGATAGAGCAAAAGAAAAATAAAAGGATCTTTTATAATATATGATGAACAATAGAATAACAAAGGAAAGAGTAGGACTTATGAAAGACTATGGATGTAATCTGTGTGTGGACCTGGAAGCGACAGGCAGAGTTCTTAATGAATACTTGTGTTGAACTTCATAATAGGAAAGGACATCTCAGGTATAAACATCAGTTTGGACAACTGTGAAATAGTCAAAGAAATTAAAATAGAGAGAGCGAGTGGTACTAATGGGTTTAGAAAATAGGTATATCCACAGGACCGGGATGAGATGTATCCCAAGCTGTTGAGCGAAGGAAGAGAATTTTCAGGAGTCCTGGCAGTAATTTTCAAATCCTGTCCAGCCACAGATGAGGTGCCAAGAGCCAAAGGATTGTTAAGATTGTCCAATTATTTTAAAAAGGAAGTGAAATAGAACAGGTAATTACAGGCCATTCAGTCTAACCTCAGTGGTGAGCAAGTTACTCAAAAAAGCTTTGAAAAACAGAATATATCTGCTCTTAGAGAGTGGAATTAATCATAGGAATAGTCAGCATGTATTTGTTAAGGAAAGGTCATGTTTGACAAATTTGATTGAACGTTTTGAGGAGTGTTGATAAGGATAATGCAATTAATGTGGTCAGTACGTAATTACCAAGACTTTTCATAAGGTCCCACATGGCAGGCTTGTAAATAAAGGAAGAGCTCATGGGGTCCCAGGCAAAGTGGCAAGTTGAATCTAAAATTAATTGAGATGGAGGAAGCAGAGTGTGGCGGCAGAGGAATGTTTCTGTGAGAGGAAGTCTGTATCTAGTGGGATTCTGCAGGGGTCAGTGCTGGGATCCTTGCAATTTGTGGTGCTCATTAATGATTTGAAGTTTGTGGATGACATGACACTTGGCAGGGTGGTACAACATGAGGAGGAAGTGCATAAACTGCAGGAGGTTATCAATAGACAGGTTAGCTGGGCAAAGCAATGGCAAATTAAATTCGACCCAGAAATATATGAGGTAATGTACTTGAGGAGGGCTAACATGGCAAGGGATTACACTGTATTGGTAGAATCTTGCAAAGTACTGATAATCTGTGGGACATTGGTGTCCATATCCACAAACTCCAGAAGGTAGCAAGGCGGTTAAGAAGACCAATTAGATATTTGCTTTTATTAGTCATGAGTCAAGGAGGGAGGTTATGCTGGAAAAACCTAAAATACTGGTTAGGCCACAACTGGAATACTCTGTGCAGTTCTGGCCACCACATTATAGGAAAGGTGTGATTGCACCAGAAGGGGGTGCAGAGAACAGGGCCGAGGGTGAAGGCTTGGCCTAAGAGGAAAAATTGGATAAGCTGCAGTTGCTTTCTTTGGAGAGCAAAGATTGAAAGCAATCCTAAATGAGATGTATAATGTTATAGGGACATAGATAGTGTGGTTAGGAAGGCATGTCTTCCATTGGTAGAGGGTCAATAACCAGGGGTGATTGATTTGAGGTAAGAGGTAGAGGACTAAGAGGGGAGTTTGAGGAGAATTATATTCACCCAGAGGTTGGGGTACTCTGGAACTCATTGCCTGAGAGGATGGTTGAGTCAGAAACTCTTGAAACATTTTGTCAGTATTTAGATATTCACCTGCATTACCATAGCCTTCAGGGCTATGGGCTAAGAGTTGGAAAATGTGATTAGTGCAGTTAGATCTTTGTTAACCAGCATGGACACAACAGGCCAAATGGCCTCCTCCTGTGCTGCAAACATCTATGAACTTATGAAACAGAGCCTATTAATGTTGAACATTTCTGTTTTTACTCCAGGTTTCCAGAATCCACAGAATACTGATTTTATAACCACCTATAACCCTGACTGACTCACTGTTTTCTGTTTTGCAGCCAGATTGTTACTATTTTGCACTTGTCGTTTGATGCCGCAGGTTTGAACTTTATTTGTTAATCAAGTAAGCAGTATCTTGTCAAAGGCTATTAGAAATCAATATATATTACGTCTCATTCATTATAAACTTCCATCCTGGTTGCTATTTCTTCAAAGGATTCAAACAGTTGGCCAACATACAGACATGCCCTTCATCTCTCTCTGCCATTCAATAAAGTTATGATTGATCTAGTTACTCTACATTTCTGCCTTCGATAGCCTTTCACAATCTTGCATATCAGAATGTATCAATCTCTCCCTTAAAATATTCATAGACTCTACTTGCATTGCCTTTTCAAGGAGACAGTTCCAAAGTCTCACAACCTTTTGCGAGAAAAAAGTCATAAATGGATGGTCCTTTATTTTTGAATACTAAATGCTCATTCTGCCAGACAATGAAACACGCTCCCCGCATCCATCTTAGGATCTTATTTGTTTCAATCAATTTGCCTTTTACTTTTCTAAGCTTCAGGGAATACAAACATAACCTGTCCAATCTTTCTTCTTAAGACAACCTGCCCTTTCCATGTATTAGTCCAATTTCTTTTTCTAAACAGCTTCCTGAAATGAGGAGACCAGTACTGTGCACAATACTCCAGATCTGATCTCACCAATCACTGTACAATTGAGCCTTTCTGTCTCTGTAATCAAGTCACCTCACAATAACATTCTGTTAACTTTCTGAATTACTTGCTGTACCTGCATACCAGCCTTTTGTGATTCTACCTATGCTTTGAAATTTGCACTGTTACACCCAATGTTGTATTTTCAGTTTATAAATCTTATTTGTGGCCTTCAGGACCCAGTTGATAGGCTCCAATAGTGGTCAGAATCCTGCACTATACAGGGAATAGTCAATGACCTACGTTTTTTCATGAATTCATCAATTAACAGCCAGTGGCTGACCTCATCATTGACTTGAGGACAGCAGGTAGGCTTGCAAAGCTGGAGGACAAATAGCCCTCTAACTGGAAAGCAACAACAAGATACCATTAAGGCGGGAGAACGTGCCCCAAAATAAAGGCCCCTTTTCTCCAATCTGTTCAAATTTTAAAGAGTCCATAGAAACCTCCACAGGGTGGACTTGAGGCTGCTGTTAAACCCAGACAGGCAAGAAGGATCTGCGTGGAATGTTGTCAGTTGACCATCCCCATACTCTTGTTAATGCACCACGCCCCCCATCCCCACTTTCACCATCCAGACTGCCACCTGAATGCAGTTTCTGGGCAGCTGCACCCTACCCTACTGCCTGATGGATCCTGGAGACTGACTGGAAAGGCCCATTCAGCTCTTGATAACAGGCCTCAGTAGGCTCTTGAGGATATCAAGTGGGTCACCATTTCTGGGCAGCTGGTGTGACTACATCTCCCATCACATTTCCGAAAAACTGTCAAATGCACAGGATGAAGGCCATAAACCAGCACACACATTGGTGAGGAGAAATTCCTCGTTCGCCCTCTTCTTTTCCTCTTCGGGCTGAAAATCCACGAATCCCGTACTGCATCTTTAAGTAAAGACTCCACTATCTTTCCTGCCATTGACGTTAAAGTAATTGCTCTAACATTGCTTGGACTTGTTCTATCTCCATTTTTTATATAAAAGCATTACATCAACTGTCCACCAGTGCTCTGGCACTGTTCCCTTTTCTAATGAATTCTTATCTGTATGTAAGTCTGTCTCTGCTATCTTTTCCCAAACTTCTTTAATATGTGAAATGCAGTCCATCCAGACCAGGCATTTATCTTCCCAGATTTGATTAGTTGATCAATTATCTTTTTCACCCTCTTTAAATTTTATGTATCTTTTTATTCTCTTTATACATCTCGCTTCCAATGTCATGTTCAAAATGTTAGTGTTCCCTGTAAATACCAAGATAAAATAATTATTTAATGCTTCTGCCATTTTTTGATTTATCACCTGTTATCTCATAGAGGCCATATCTACATCATAACTTTATTTCTGTTATCAGTCTGTAGATTAGCTTATTGATATTTTTACATTCCAAGATCATACAATTTTTGTTGTTTCCCTTTACTTTTCTGATTGCCTTTTGACATCTTTATAATGTGTTCTTATGACCTTTTGACATCCTTTCCTTTGTTGCCTTTATAATTAAGGCATCCCTTTATTTTAGTGTAGGGGAATGGGTCTGGGTGGGTTGCTCTTCGGAGGGTCAGTGTGGACTTGTTGGGCCAAAGGGCCTGTTTCCACACTGTAAGTAATCTAATCTAATCTATTTTAGTTTCAATTATAGAGTCAAAGAACTGTACAGCACAGAAACAGACCATTCGGTCCAATTTGTCTGCGCCAACCAGCTATCCTAAATTAATCTAGTCCCACTGGGCCCATACCCTGTAAACCTTTTCTATTCATGTACACATCCAGATGCCCTTTAAATGTTGTAATTTTACCGTCGTCCACTACTTTCTCTGGCAGCTCATTCCATACAAGCACCACCTTCTGTATGAAAATGTTGTCACTTTAGGACCCTTAAAAATCTTTCCCCCTTTCACCTTAAATCTATGCCCACTAGTTTTGGGCTCCCCCAACCTGGGGAAAAGACCTTGTCGATTTAGGAGAAACTGAGGACTGCTGTTGTATCAGAGTCAAGAGTGTGTGTTGGAAAAGTACAGTGGGTCAGGCAGCATTTGAGGAGCAGGAGAATTGATGTTGCGCGCATAAGCCCTTCATCAGGAATGTGTGATTACACATGGGCAGTATCCCCTGCCCAATTACTTCATCCCCACCCCCACTCCCACCCCCACCCTCCTATTTATCTCTAAGCCCCTGATGAAGGCACCGCACTCTCAACCTTATCTATTTAACCTATTCATGCCCCTCATGATTTTATACACCTGAAAAAGGTCACCCTTCAGCATATGATGCTCCAGGAAAAAAAAAAACAATCTATTCAACCTCTCCTTATAGTTCAATAGACAATAGACAATAGGTGCAGGAATACGCCATTCTGCCCTTTTAGCCTGCACCACCATTCAATATGATCATGGCTGATCATCCTTAATCAGTATCCTGTTCCTCCCTTATCTCCATAACCCTTAATTCCACTATCTTTGAGAGCTCTATCCAACTCTTTCTTAAATGAATCCAGAGACTGGGCCTCCACTGCCCTCTGGGGCAGAGCATTCCACACAGCCACCACTCTCTGGGTGAAGAAGCTTCTCCTCATCTCTGTCCTAAATGGCCTATCCCGTATTTTTAAGCTGTGTCCTCTGGTTCAGCACTCACCCATCAGCGGAAACATGTTTCCTGCCTCCAGAGTGTCCAATCCTTTAATAATTTTATATGTCTCAATCAGATCCCCTCTCAGTCTTCTAAACACAAGGGTATTCAAGCCCAGTCACTCCAGTCTTTCAG
>NC_057724.1:18098577-18125760 GCF_004010195.1 Chiloscyllium plagiosum
CCAACCAACTTTCAATCCAAGTTAGTACTTTGCCCCCAATACCATGCGCCCTAATTTTGCTCACTAACCTCCTATGTGGGACTTTATCAAAAGCTTTCTGAAAGTCCAGGTACACTATATCTACTGGATCTCCCTCGTCCATCTTCAGAGTTCAAACCCTCCAACTCTGGTAAAATCCCTGTAAATCTTTTCTGAACCCTTTCAAGTTTAACAATATCTTTCTTTTAGAAGGGAGACCAGAATTGCACACAATATTCCAAAGTAGCCTAACCAATGTACTGTACAGCCAAACATGACCTCCCAACTCACAATTTCAATGCACTGACTAATGAAGGCAAATTTACCAAATGCCTTCTTCACTACTCTGTCTACCTGTGACTCTAATTTCAAGGAACTATGAACCTTCACCCCAAGGTCTTTTTCTTCAACAACAGTCCCAGGACACTATCACTAAGTGTGTAAGCCCTGCTCTGATGTGCTTTACAAAAATGCAATTTCATTGTTATCCGAATTAAGCTTCATCTGTCATTCCTTGAGCCAATTGATCAAGATTCTGTTGTAATCTGAGGTAACCTTCTTTGCTGTCCACAACACCACTAATTTTGGTGTAATCTGCAAACTTACCAACCATTCTTCCTGTGTTCACATCCAAAACATTCAGATAGATGACAAAAAGCAGTGGGCCCAGTACCAATTCTTGTAACACACCGCCAGTCACAGACCCCTGTCCAAAAAACAACCCTCCATCACCACCCTCTGTCTCCTACCTTCAAGCTAATTTTGCATCCAAATGGTTAGTTCTTCCTGGTTCCATGTGATCAAACCTTGCTAACTAGTCTACCAATTTTGCCCTTTTATTTCTTCATGCACCCAATGTTTGGCATGACTAAGCAGTTTGTTGAGGGAAATAGCATTGATGAATTCAAGGAGAATCTAGACCGACACATTATTGTGAATGACATGGAAGGATATGTTGATTGGGTTAGCTGAATTGAGTTACATGGAAGGAGTTAATAAGCATAAATGTAGGTATGGAAATGTATGTTTTTCTACATTGTCTGTTTTTCTGCAGCAAATGCTTTCTAATACTTTCCATGGCTTGATAAGGATCATTTACTCTGGCTTAGCTCCTCTTGCGGTATTTGAAAATGTTTGACTAGCAGAAACACTCACTCACCCAAGGATGATCCCTTCAACAGGGTTTTACTGTATAGGTTTTGCAAGATGTGTTTCATGCATGTCCAAATATCTTTGTCTGGTGTCGTACTTTGTTTAGTTTAGTTCTTAAGACTGTATTTTGTGCTGCAATTGAATTCAAAGCACGATGATTGAAGATTGAAATATGTTCATGAAAAGAGCATTTCCATGTGCTGATTGTAACTATTTCCTCACAGTTAACTTTTGATCAGCAGCTAACAAACATGAACTAGTTAAATAATAGTTAATTAACCCTGCACTACAGACAACCTTACAATTCAGAAACACAAGATGATTGTCAGAATTCATCATAGTCCATATCTCATTGAACATTGGAAACAGAGGGAGCATTTTCAGCTTATTTGTGTGGCATTGCAAATAGCAAAAAGATTGGGATGATATTGCAAAAATGAAGAAAAAAACTAGATTCTCAAAATTCAGAAAAATTGTTCTTTTCTTTCCTTCAGCATTTGTAAAGCGAGCTTTGAATCTTGATAATGAATGGCCACTGTCTTATTTCCATGTATTTGCATCTCAGCGTTAGATAATCTTGTTACTTTTCAATATGGCTCTCAATTCACCCTCCTTCTGTAAGAAATGGATGGCATCATTCCTGACATGTAAATCTGAACAGTTGCCTGATGGCAGCAGCTCAACACTTGCTTCTCCAGGTTTTCATCCAAATCTACTGTCACCACAATGTCACTGTGTGCTCCATGGACACCAGTCTCCTGCACCCTTTGTCCATGCAAGTTAACAATGGCAAACATCCGGCCTCACTGCATCAATGTAGCTTTCTTCATTGGCATCACTTCAGCCCTTCAGAACTCCACTTTGCAGCTCAAGGACACATGTCTTACTCACCTCCACCAGGTCACTTTGTACAGACGGACACCTATGCATCGAGAGTGTGGTGCTGGAA
The DNA here is from genome assembly GCF_004010195.1 of Chiloscyllium plagiosum. Taxonomy (NCBI): domain Eukaryota; kingdom Metazoa; phylum Chordata; class Chondrichthyes; order Orectolobiformes; family Hemiscylliidae; genus Chiloscyllium; species Chiloscyllium plagiosum. Next base: position 18,100,697 of record NC_057724.1, read on the forward strand.
AAGCACAGCAGGTCAGGCAGCAAACAGGGAGCAGGAGAATCGATGTTTCAGGCGTAAGCCCTTCATCAGGAATGAGGCTCCATTCTCCTGCTCCTCAGATGCTGCCTGACCTGCTGGGCTTTTCCAGCACCAATTCAGATCTCCAGCATTGGCAGTCCTTACTTTCTCCGAGGGACATCTATGTATCTCATGTATCTACAGATGATTTATCCTTTGAGTCCTAGATTCATTTCATAGTGCACTTTGCACTTTCTTAGAGGCCACCAGCCTCATGGCTTGCACAGCTTTTAGTGCAGAAGAGGAAGAGGTAACTTGACATAATTTGTAGCATTGAGCAGTAAACCTGGGTGAAATGGTGTTGTATGGTGCTGGACTATGTCATTTTCATACCTATTATCATAGAGCAGCAGCTTACACATCACATGTAGGCCAGACCAGGTAAGGTTGGCAGATTCCTTTCTCTGAAGGACATCAGTGAAGCTGATGGTTTTTTACAAAAGTCAACAGTAGTTACATGGCTGCCATTGGGCCTTTTTTAATTGCAGATTTTTAGTGTATTCAAATTTCACCAACCGTCCTGGTACAATTCAAGCTCACTTTCCTCAGAACATTAGCCTGAGGTGCTGGACCACGAGCTCAGTGAAATTATCACTCTGCCACTTCCTCTCCAGAAGGTCACTGGGCTTGTAGTCCAGAACTCATTAGACTCAGCCCTGCTGTAGAAACATCCACCCAGGGAGGGGATGTCAATTTTTCATGCAATGAGAAAACAAAAGGGACTGAGTCTAACGCCAGTGAATGGAAGAGCAGCTAGTGGCGATGCAGGGACAGCAGAGCTGGTGAGCCATCCTCAGCGAGCGAGTAGTAAATGCAAAGGGCAGGAAAAGTCAGTAGGTTTGGGATGATAAATTGAATGGGATCCATTGATTGGACTTGACACATGCAGTAGTGACAGTTGTGAAATGCATTTGTAGTAGCAGGGTGGTGGCTATGAGCGTGAGGTAGCAAAGAAAAGGTACCAAAGCACAGAAGATCATTTATCTTCTTTGTGCACAATTATGAATTGCATGTTACCAGCACACTAAACTGACTCAGGCCGCTATCTTGATCCAGGCTATCTTGGTTGAGTCTAGTGAAGTGATCTCCTTTACCCATGAACAGGATACAGCACTGTCTTCCTCACCACGTCTCCATCATTCAACCCACCAGCATCGCCATGACCCAGAAGGCAAACTGAGGAGCTGATATGCCTTTCCGGGCCATTTCTTCAGGTGTAATTTTGAAGCACCGGAGGGTGAGGGGCACTTTCTCGCTTGCAGTGCCTGAAGTTTCAATATGGTGCCAGCGACATGAATATCACAAAGTCCTGGCAATGACAAATAATGCAGCTTTTCCTGCCAGATGATTCCACAAGATGGGTAACAAAGAGACCAGCTTTGAAATGAAAGCAGGGGATTGCTTGAGAAGAGTCAAACTGAGCCATGCTGGACTGGGAGCCATGAATCTCATGCAGAAAAAAAACACTTTGCTAAAAAATGCCAAAATTTAGCCCAGAATTATAAACGAAACCAATGAATACTACGAGATTAAATTCCCAGATGTAAGATCACCCATGGGTCTATTGATGCTGGTAAGTAATGTTCAACCTCGCTTTTGAGTTTCCAAATCATAGATTCAAAGCTCTATCCATGTCACTGTGGAACAGGATTACCACGTTGCACAAACTAATGATGTGCTCTCCTGTTGTTCTTTTTTAAGAACATGACATGTCGGACCATGTTTCCATGATTCCAATGATCAATCATAGGTGGGAACAAGGGAAAAACGGACAGCTGGTGTTGATGTCTTCTATCTCCAGCCTTGGTTATTTTTCTAAAGATTGGAAAAGAAGCAGCTCTTGGAACTTGTCTGTTCTGAGAATGGATGAAACAAAGTGTTCTGGACTCATTGAGAACCTGACCCAAATAGATTTGTTTTTCATGTCTAAGGGGAGCCACAGAGATTTTTGCTCTTTGCATCAGCTGCATAATGAGGTGTGAATAATGGATTGGAAATGTGAAGAGCTTAAAAAGCAAGTGAAAAGTTTTTGCCTCTCTTACAGTTCATCATGAGACCTAGGAGATTTCATAGTAGCTTCACCACCCCATCAACACAAAGTAAGTTGATGCTGGGAACCTCAATTTAGAGGGAAATATTGGGCAAGGGGTCAGGTCCATTGGCCACTTCCAGAGATGGATTGTCAGTGTCACAGGGCTACTGGGTGCCAAGGCAGACTGTTTAAAAGGCATGCCGCAATTTTCCTGGACACTCTTCAATTGTTTTCTTAAGCATTAGGCCCTCATATCTTACAACTCCACCAATACGTCATGCTCATTAATGCCTGAACCATCCTTGATGACCCGATACCTTCCATTTCATCCAACGCCCCACGATGGTTCTCATACCCTCCATGCCAACCATGTTACTAACCCGTTATCATGGTCCTTTATGTTTCCTAAGTCAACTTGGTGCCAACTCTTGACCTCCTACCCACCGTACATTTCCCTTACACAATGCCAACTCACTCAGGATCCACCACAGACACACCTTAGGAAATATTCTGAGATGGAAAATGATAATGTTCTAAATATTTTTTGTAGTTTTACTTTATAAAAAAATCAGTAAAACCCATTCAAAACATTTAAATTCCCTCAAACGCTTAAGCAGATTTAAAAAACAAATATTTGTCTTTATAATCCCCACATTAAAGGCAACTGACATTTTAACAAACTCTTCAAGCTGTTAGTCAAATTGTGAACCTAAAGAAGAGTGGGTGAGGATGAGTGAGGCGAAGGTCAGGTAGAGATGAGGGCAATCGTGGGTGAGAGTGAGAGTATGAGAGTGATTATAAGAATCTGAAGGTGAGGGAGGTTGGGGAATGAGGTTTAATGAGAGAGATGAGGGAGTAAAGACTTTGGGTGATGATGTCTTAAAGTCGCCAGGAATTTAACTGTATATGCAAAGCACTGATTGCCTCAGGTGCAAGAGATTGAGGATTTCTGGGAATGTGTCCACTCTGGGCATAGTCCTTCAATTCTGCCTTGACTCTGCTACTTTTGGCAGCATATCTCCAACCCACTTGGGACCTGGCCCCTTAACTACTAGAATTCATGAGATAAAGGTTGACTTACAAAGGCTGGGTTTGGCTCTCCAGTTCCCACCTTTGATGTGAAAATCCAGTGGGAGATAGAAAGATTGAGACGCAGCAATGAGAAAGGAGGATGGCCGTGAATGGTCTTGAGTGATGGGGCAAGTTAAACAAGCTGAATGGTCTTTACTTTTCAGCTTTTAACAATCCATTGAAAAGAAAATTGCTTTTTGCAAGAGTAACTAATTTTAAAATGAAGCAGAATTGATATGAAGTTATGAGTGTACAGTGTAACCATTGAGTATAGAACAGTGTTGGTTCGGACACTAAATTTTTCATGTGCTATTTTCATTTCATTGCCTTTGGGGGATCAAGGAGATATCTGTGAGAGACTCCTATTCTTAGAAGTTCTGCCTGTGATTATTCATCTCTCTCAGAAGATTAAGTAGGTTGGAGAGAGTCCATTATAGTACAAATTGTGCTTGGTCTGTCAGAAAGATTCAGCATTATGGGCCATATGCCCTTTTCTTTCCTTCCATAGTAAATTTTTATTATTGTCTACATTATTGTTTTGACTCTGTGAGAAATGAGAATGCAATTTAATAAGATGGGAACTATCAGAGCACTGATGGAAATTTATTCTCATCAAGATTGAATATTTTAATTTGACTGTTTATATTTAAAATTATTCAGCCATAAAATTTATTCGCTTGCAGTAGTAGGCCTAACCTATTTTTTACATTGAGATTACTGAGGCTTGAATTTAATTGACAACTATGTTTAGCACAAAGTTTTTCAATTTTGAAAATATATTTTCAAGAAGTTGATTTTAATTTTGCCGTATGGTAAAAATCATGGCTTGCTTGTGTTATAGTTGCCTTTTCTGAATGTTTATTGCATATATTAATCCTCATGACAGTCTAACAATTCTGACTCAAACTATGCTTTAAGTGTGCATTGAGCTTGAAGAAGATAACCCACAAAGATCTCATGGTCTCCATGACTTGGACTTCATCTCCCCTAATACTAATTTCACTGTGGTGCTGGCTACAAGGGATCCCTGGACTCCAGCAATGGTGATCTCATCAAGAATCCAATCACATTCAAATATGCTCACAGGCAGTGAAGCAGAAAGTAACAAGGACATTTTATGCTAAACGTCTCAATAATATTACAGAGGCAAAATAGAGATTGAATATATTCAAAAGAAGATTGAAGTAGATGAAACGCAGGGAAGATACATAGATTTGTCTCCTTCAGATATTTGGTAACAAAAGGTGATAGGCATGGTACAAAAGGTAGAAGGCAGATAAAGATAGCCAGAAGCAATTTTTGGAAATTAAATCAGAGTTATCACAAGAAAACTCAAGCTTGTAATGAAGGGAAAAGACGTGTAAGATGCGTTGTATTCTCTTTCCTGTATAACTCCGAAATCTGGACTGTATATAACGACCTACAGAAGAACATAAAGTCATTTGAACATTAACATTGATATATGCAATAAAAATTCCATACACCTACAAATTAAGAAAATATGCAAATATAAAACAAACTCTAAAAAAGTGACATTGACAAAAGTAAGATGCCAGTTTCTTTTTTGGCCATTTGATCAGAGCTGAAAAGCTACAGCGATCTCTTGTAGAAGGCAAAGTGGAGGGCAGCAGAAAGAAGGGTCAAGCAGAGGTAAATAGATGACTGTCGTAGACAAGTTACACTGAATATCTGAGGAAGGCATTCCACGACACTGGATTTCTTGCTATGAGTAATTACAATCAGCATACACATGTGTTTAAGGTACAATATGAATTACCATAAGTCAATTTTTTTGAAGAGAATACAATTCCAGAGAATTTATAGAATGAAATAGAGAAATTGATATTCCATTTGCACCAAACTAGTTTATCAGGGCCAGAGAGGTTCTTTGGCAATACTTATAACTTTGTACACCATTAAAGAAAACATGTATCTTTCATTGAATAAAAATAACTTTTTGAGAATTAAGCATGTAAATAATGGAGTCCACATCAAATCAGTGATTGTGAATTGATTTCCATCCATGAGAACCTTAATAATATGGTTGTTTCAAGAATGGGAAGTCACCAACAATAACTTCTGAATTTACGTCTTTAACTACATACCTGTAAACTGCAGATTTATGGTCGGTTGAAAAGAATAACAATGTCAGATGTTGACAGTATTGCCAACATTATAGCTACAAATTCCAGACTATTGCATTTTCTCAATTCTTTTCTAACTGTGATTGAACTAATTAAGATGTGGACATGAAATTTAATACTAAACTTACAGTAATATAAAGTATCAGGTAATTAAGAGGAAAGACAGCTCATTATTTAAAACTGCATTGCAAGTATAAAATTACCGCATTTTAAATGAACTATTCCATATTCCTGAATCATGCAATTGTAAATTGATTGTAATTGCTTCTTCAGCATAGGCATTTTTTTTATTATCACAGATGTCTGGTGACCAAAGACTGCAAATGATGGTTGCCCTTTTCCTCACCATTACCTTTTTCCTACGGAACTGCCATGCCCTGAGTGATTCAGAGAGATGGTAAATTATAACCTACTTATCACTCACTGGAATGAGTGAGTTCAGAGATTCAAAGCATTGGAGCCGAGTTAGTGCTACTCTGTACACTCAAATATGTTTAACACAACAGTAATTACTGAGTACAGTTTATGTACTATGTGTAAACAGTTATATTGCATTTTGGCAGCTAATGTGAGGCTAGAGGTTTAGATCTATTTTACTCAATGCATACTTGTCATGTTTTAAATGTTTATCATTTTATAATGTATTGAAAATAAAAGGAATTATTGAGCAAAGTTCAATATCACAATCACAGAATTGGTTACATTATATGAAGAGGCGTTGGATAAGCAACAAGGAAATAGCTTTGTTCACAGGAAAATTGTTAACTGTCTTTAATGAATGAGCAGGTTATAACCACCAGAGATGTAATTATAGGGGTAGAGCCATTGTTAGTCTCAGTTGCAGAAGATTTTTCAGTGATTCAATTGTTCTGAAATCATTAAATTGTTGCTTACTGGGTTATTCCAATTAGTGCTTCAGATTTCAACAGCTTTCTTCAAGGCAACATATCAACTATTGCCACCTCCAATGTACAAAATTTAACTATGCCTCTTCTCCTGAGTTAGAGTCATTGAGATGTACCGCATGGAAATAAACCCTTCAATCCAACTCATCCTTGCCAACTAGATATCCTAACCTAATCTAGTTCCATTTGCCAATACTAGGCCCATATCCCTCCAAACCCTTCCTATTCATATACCCATTCAGATGCCTTTTAAATGCTGTAATAATTTTACCAGCCCCCACCACTTCATCTGGCAGCTGATTCCATACACACATAACCCTTTGCCTGCAAAAACTTGCCCCTTAGGGCCCTTTTACATCTTTCCCCCTCATCCTAAACCTATGCCCTCTAGTTCTGGACCCCTCCCACCCCAGGGAACGACCTTGTCTATTTACCCTACCTATGCCACTCATGTTTTGACCTTTACAAGGTCATCCCTCAGACTCTGATGCTCCAGGGAAAACAGCCCTAGCCTATTCAGCTTCTCCATATTATTCAAACCCTCCAACACTGGCAACATCCTTGTAAATCTTTTCTGGACCCTTTCAAATTTCACAGGAGACCAGGATTGCCTGCAGGATTCTAAAAATGGCCTAACCAATGTCCTGTGTGGCCGCAACATAACCTCTCAACTCCTATGCTCAATGCTCTGACTAATAAAGGAAAGCATTTCAAACACCTTCCTCACTGTCCTCACCACCTGTGTTGCTTCTTTCATCCCTCGGAGTTTCTTGCAATCTCTTTTCACCGTAAAAAAATAATGGAATGTTCAAACCTTGGGTATATATTAAGTCAAACCCCACACATCAGGCTGTAACCCAAATATTTCCAGAATGACACATTAATCTTCTAAATTGATTAAAAGGTTCATGCTGCTGGGAATTAGATTTTCAGACCAGGATTTTCTGACACCTTTACAGATAGCCTTGGAGACAGGGGAGTCTTGTCAAATTGCATGGGAAGACTTTGGAATAGGGATTAGATAATATCATACCTGGTGCCGATTGAATGACAGAGAGCAGATCCAGTGGAAATGACACATGGAACTGAAGAATTAAAGCACTTAAAGTGCCAATAAACTAAGATTTAAGGGCCCATTACCATTTTTGCATGAACTCCACTGTTTTATAATGTAATGGAGGAGTTAATGTTAAAGTTGTATTATCTCTCCTCAATCTAATAATGCAACACAGTGTTTGAGTAAAGAATCAATCAGTCCACCATTAGGTCCTGATAGAGATGAATGTGTCATCTCTGAACCTGTTAGTTATAATTATGAATCAATAGTTAATATTATTTGTACTTACTGCTATCATGAAATAAGCAACATCTCACCAGGTAAAACAAGTGTCTCTTGATGGAGACCCTTCAGTGATTTATGCATTATGAGTTCCTGGAGAGACTGTTCTGAGCGCCGTCTGTCACAATTTTCTTTAACTTTGATTATTTTTAAATTATAGAAAGGCAGCGAACTACTCCAGTCACAAACCACCATTGATCTATGTCGCGATTGCAATACAATATCCATGGGGTCAATGTGGGATCAAAGTTCGAACAGGTCAATTGGAGCAGCAGATCAGGTCAGTCTGCCTTTGCTGGCAGAGGAGAAAGAACCCGTTCACTGGAAGGCTGCCATAGTGCAACCGAAAGTCCAAGTGGAGTCCAAGTGCCATGGCTTTAAAGTCACTTCGAGCAGCTTGTCAGCAGGCTCAGGTATAAATCCGCCATGCTGTCATCAAGTTATGACCTTCAATCTAAGCACATCTGTATTCTGACCAACATAGGGATATCTACAATACGTGGAGACTGTGGGAAATAATTTGAAATGTAACTCTCTTCTACACTCCTCTCCTCCTCAGAGCAGGGACAATTGTCCTCTGGAAATGTACCTCTTTGCTCCTGTGGGTCATCTATGTGAGAGACCAAAAAAAAATGCCCCTTCCAGACAGAAATCTTGAGAACTGGCTGAGGTTCAGATCAATCTCTGTACATTAGAGGACACCAGAACACCATGCATTGAGGTTGCATGAGGTGCCATTGGATGCAATCACGAGACTATACCCAGCTCACTCTTCTGACACCCACTTTTGGCTCACCATCCAGCAACAGTGGCCATCATGCTGTCCTATCATTTCCAGAGCCACAGGGTCCATTGGCATGAGGATTATGAAATGGTATAGCTGCAAATCTGAGCCCATTATTTCATATTATAGGCTCTGTGCTCCTCTAATAAGAAAGAAAAGGAATGCTGTTGCACATTGCACATTGCCTGAATGGCTAGGACAATCTGGCTATCCATTTTGAATCCATTTGAACATCATTCAGCCTCTCTTCACTGATAGCACAAGTGCCACCACTGACATGAGCACCTGTTAACTGAATTTCATCTATTCCTTTTGGAGAAGCTGATGCACCCTGACCCTGTCACCCCTGAATGAATGGGATATCCCACGTCAAAGATCATACCTCCTCATTGTTAATCCCTCAGAACACCAAAGAGTGAGATACTCATTACACACAGCTGAAAGTAGTATTGAAATTCAATATGAGTGCAGCCACTAGACATATTCAAGATACATGTTCCTTTGGCTGGAAAAGCAGTTATGATTCAATGTTGAAGTTAACAATCCACTTAATGCAAAATGACACTCCACCAAGTTTCTCTAGATGAAGGAAGAAAAACCATTTCAGGCTGGGAACATTCACTATCCTTTTCTCTCCACAGATGCTGCCAGACCTGCTAAGCTTTTCAAGCATTTTCTATGTTTGTCTCCAAATTTCCAGAATCCACAATGTTTTGCCTCTATTTGGCCAATTTAAAACGTGTGACTGATCTGCTTAATAAACGAGAGAAAGTATGCATAGTTATACTCATCACGAGTGAGAAGAGAGTGTTTCAAATGTGTATCTCATCTGAAGTCGCTCAGAACAAAACAAATTACAGAAATTTTGAAAGCCTTGCAAGCACACTTTAAACCCAAAGCAAAACTAATTTAAAGGTGTTCAGTATTAAGGCCCAGTGTGTAAAAGAGTCCATTGATCATTATTTGATTTGATTAACTCAGCTTGCAGAGTTTTGTGGATTTATACAATTAAAAAAAAGATCAATCTGATTAAAAACAAGATATAAGAGCTAGAAAAGAAAGGAGTAATCACAAAAGTGACGAACTCCTGCTGAATATATGTGCAACTGGTAATGGTGAAAAGCTCTGGAAAGCTGACAGAATGCATTGACCAAGGGCTGAAAATTCACTTTCTCATGCCAATTGCCATACGAATCATCAAGGTAATTATGGAACTACTTGCAACGGTAACAGTTTTCATTGCCATAGATGCACATCATGATGGTTACTGGCAAGTGAAGCTTTTTAACTACATTTTGTAAGTTTTTAAATTACATTCTACAAATGGTTCTATGGGCCCTTTGGTATTATAATGGCTCCAGAGGAGTATCAGTGCTGATACAATGAGATAGTTATTGAATGGATCATCTGCCAATTTATGGATGTGTAGACACAATAGATGAAGTCACTGCCTACCACAATCAAAATCTAGTGTGAGTGCTCGACAGAGCTCACCAGATGAATCTGAAACTAAACAAGAGAGAGATGCAATTAAAGATGCCAGAAATCTAAGAGGAAGCCTAGATATTGATAACAACATGCCTTTTCCCAAATCCCAAAAATGTCATATCTGCAGCAGTGAAGCAGTGGTCCAACAGATATTTAAGCAGTGCAATGATTTGTTGCTTTCATCACCTACTCAGTAAAAGTCTTGCCCAATTCAATGTCAAACTTTGAACCATTATGCCAATTCGCAGCCAAGAACAGTGGCATTGGGACACAGAGCAAGAAGAGTCATTCACTAAAGTAATGCCAGTGCTGAAATACTATTTCATAAATGAGGAAGCCATCCTCTCATGTGACACCAATTAGCCAGGACATGGAGCAACCCAAAAGCAGTTAGGGCAACTGGTTGCATTTGCACCCAGGCTATTAACAGAAATGGAGCAATTTTATACTCAAGGTGAGAGAGAGGGTATGGTGTATGTCTCTGCTTTTGAAAATTTTCACCAATGCCTAATTAGAAGAGAAAAGATGACAGTCACCTCTAATCACAAGCCAGTTCAAAGCATTTTCCCCAAGCTGTTACTAACTGCAAGTAATCTTATTCTGGTTACAGACATACCATCTAGATGTGACATACAAGCAAGGAAAGCAGATGTACACTGTAGACATGCTGCTAAGCAGCACCCCTCATGATGAAAGAAGAGAAGACTTCAACAGAGTGTGACATTTTCCAGCTCCAATATGAGGCAACAGCTCAATGCCTTGGAATTCATCAGCCTAGCAGAGACATTGAATCTAAGAGACAAGTGCATTGCTCAAATCAAGCAAACTATCCAACAAGATGCAACTCTTTGAGTGTTGCAAGGAGCAGCAATAAAAAGATGACTCCAGAGCATCAAGGGCATACATATTCATGCTCCATACATGGGGATTTCTTCGGGAATACCTCAAATAACTAATTGTCAACTGCTGTTATTAGAGTATATTGGGCATACAGAGATGAACTGACAACTCAAGATATGATACTGTATTATACAAATGGAATAAAGTAATTAACTTTACAAAGTAGAGATGAGAGATGTTAATGTGCATCTGTGCTAGCTAACAAAAAACTGAGTCAAGACTAAGGAAAGCAAACCATTCTCCTGGCCAAGAACCGTACAATGTAGTGCTTGTAATGAGTGCCAAACTATACAAACTAGAGAACCACAGATCACATTTGACCTCTCAGACAGATCATGGATGAAGCTGGAAGTAGACCTCTTCACTCTCAAAGGAGCTGGTTATCTTGTCACCATAGACTACTATTCTGACTACTGGAAGGTGGAATAGCTAACTTAAATGGGACTGTAGAATTCTTGAAAGCAATCTTTGATTGTTATAGTCTTCCAGACATTGTGAAGATCCACAATGGCCCACAGTTTCTAAGAGAATAATTTGCTTCATCAAGGGTCAGGAAATTTAACCATACAACATCTTCACATTAACCCAAGGCAAGTAGAAAGGTGAGGTAGCAGTGAAAATTGTCAAAGGAATCTTAAAGAAATCAAACAAATCCTGTACAGATGCATAAGTAGCAAATCTTGGACAAGCTTAGACTCTTAAGGTCTGGAACACAGTCCAGTTCAAAGATCACTGCCATATTATACCAAAAGACTCTTCCATGAACAAAAAGGTACTGAAGCCAAAATTAGAAGCAAGCTTGAGTGACAAAAACAAGATGAGAAGGCAGAAAGCCAAATTTAATTCACCAGATCATTGTCGGAATTAAGTGTGAAAGAGCCAGTACAAATTTTCAATTCTCTCAATATAAATCAACTCAAGTGATAGTTTGGGAACTTTGTAGAGAAACTGAGACCTCATTATATGTATTAGAAGTGCATGACAGACATACTGTTTGTAGTGATTGGAATGGGATCAACCAGGAGGACCTCATACATTATGAGTTCTCTGATTTGGGCTGTCAACCTAGGCCAATCAGGGAGCTCTGACTGACTGACATAAACAGGAGTCTCAGGGGCTCTGCTCAATCTAGGAGCCAGCACTAAGCTAGCCATGCCAGTATCATGTATTATGCACATGTAAATAAAGAATGACTTGGTTTCAGCATACCGGCTTCCTGGAGTTATTTCACTGTTGGCACTACAAGCACTTACACTATTGAAGCTGTTTCTCAACTGTAGACGGCCAATCAGGAAGATGTGAACTCACCACCTAGCAGTTCACAGATCACTTATTAGACCCAGTATTTTCTAACACTATAAAATAGAACAAAAGGTACCATGTCAACCACAAACGACACAGCAACAACACTCCCCAGGGATGTAATATCACTTGATGAAAAGCCTATGATAATACGTATATATACCGCAGTGAAACTGACATTACTTAAAGCCCATGTGTGCAATGTATAAACAGAAACTGATGAAATTAACAAACTATTAATACATGAGAAAAGTCTTGTGTCTGTTGGGTAACTACAAATGATTATGAGCATGCATTTCTTTTGTTGTCTTTTGTAAGAAAAAGCGTATGTTTGGGTTGAACTGTGGTCTGTATTAATGTGAATTCTGGCGACCACAGTCATATGACCTCTACCTTGAAGCTGTCATCTTGCAGCCTGTTTCAATAAAGTATGAGAGATCATACAAATTTCAATTCTCACCCTGGGTTTGAAATCTTTGCAATTGCCTTGTATCTCCTAATTGTTGTAGCCTTTTCTGGCTATCCAAGTATCTGCACTCCTCCAATTCTGGTCTTTAGCCAATTCTCTATTTCCTTTATCATATCATTGGTGACAATCCCTTCTGATATGCAGGTCTTGAGTCTGTGATTCATTCCTGAGGTTTCTTCACCTCTCAACTCCTCCACCTTTAAGATAGTCCTTAAAATTCATCTACTTGACTACACTTTTGATCACTTGCCCTAATCAGGAATAAGAATGATGAAAGTAAGATTAGGGCCAATCAAGGATAGTAGTGGGAAGTTGTGCATGGAGTCAGAGGAGATAGGGGAAGCGCTAAATGAATACTTTTTGTCAGTATTCACACTAGAGAAAGACAATGTTGTCGAGGAGAATACTGAGATGCAGGCTACTAGAACGGATGGGATTGAGGTTCATAAGGAGGAGGTGTTAGCAATTCTGGAAAGTGTAAAAATAGATAAATTCCCTGGGCCGGCTGGGATTTATCCTAGGATACTCTGGGAAGCTAGGGAAGAGATTGCTGAGCTTTTGGCTTTGATCTTTATGTCATCATTGTCTACAGGAAAAGTGCCAGAAGATTGGAGGATAACAAATGTTGTTTCTTATTCAAGAAGGGGAGTAGAGACAAACCTGGTAATTACAGACCACTGAGCCTTACTTCAGTTGTGGGTAAAGTGTTGGAAAGGGTTATAAGAGATAGGATTTATAATCATCTAGAAAGGGACAAGTTGACTAGGGATAGTCAACACAGTTTTGTGAAGGGTAGGTCATGCCTCACAAACCTTATTGAGTTGTTTGAGAAGGTGACCAAACAGGTGGATGAGGGTAAAGCTGTCGATGTAGTGTATATGGATTTCAGTAAGGCGTTTGATAAGGTTCCCCATGATAGGCTATTACACAATATGAGGAGGCATGGGATTGAGGGTGATTTAATGGTTTGGATCAGATATGAGCTAGCTGAAAGAAGACAGAGGACTACAGTTGCTGGGATGTCAAAGTTGAAAAGTGTGGTGCTGGAAAAGCACAGCAGGTCAGGCAGCATCCAAGGTGCAGGAGAATCGATGTTTCAGGCATAAGCCCTTCATCAGGAATGTTGGGGGGAGAAGGCAGCTGAGAGATAAATAGGAGCATGGAGTTTGGGGGTCAGGGAAGGTAGCTGGGAAGATAATAGGTGGATGCAAATGGGGTGTGATGGTTGGAGGGGAGGGTGGAGCAGATAGGTGGGAGACCCAGGATTTGGATATCCTTGGCAGAGTGGGAGGGGGAGTTGAAGTGGTCAGCCACAGAGCAGTGGGGTTGTTTGGTACATGTGCCCCAGAGATGTTCCTTGAAATGCTCCATGAGTTGGCATCCGGTCTCTTTAATGTAGAGGAGACCACATCGAGAGCAACGGATACAGTAAGCGAGATGTTTGGATGTGCAGGAAAATCTCTGCCAGATGTGGAAGGATCCTTTGGGGCCTTGGATGGAGGTAAGGTGAGAAGTGTGGGCGCAGGTTTTACACCTCTTGTGGTGGAAAGGGAAGGTGCCAGGTTTAGAGAGTGGGTTGGTGGGGTGGGGGGACGGTATAGACCTAATGAGGGAGTCATAGAGGGAATGATCTCTGCCCAACACGAATCAGGAGAGAGGGAAATATATCTCTGGTGGTGGGGTCTGATTGTAGGTGGCAGAAATGATGGAGGAAAGTGCTCTGTATCCGGAGATTAGTGGAGTTGAAGGTGAGGACTGGGGTGGGGGGAGTTCTATCCTTATTGTGGTTGGATGGGTGGGGTTCAAGGGTCCAAGCAACCCAACGGCTGGAGAAGAACACCTCAGCTTCCACCTTGGGACCCTCCAACCACATGTCATCAACGTCGACTCCTTCATCTCACCTCCCCCCACCTCATCCCAGATCCAATCCAATCTTGAACTGTCCTCCATGTCTGTCTTCTTTCCCACCTTTCAGCTCCACTCTCCCCTCTGATATATCACCATCACTGCCCACAGGCATCCACTTATCGCTTTCCCAGCTACCTTGCCCCACCACCACCCTCCTATTTATCTCTCAGCCCCCAACCCCCTCCCATATTCCTGATGAAGGGCTTATGCTGGAAACATCGGCTCTTCTGCTCTTTGGATGCTGCCTGACCTGATATGCTTTTCCAGCATCGCACCACACTTTTCAACTCATTTAAATCTCAGAAGAAGCAAAACCCCTATGTCACAAGATCAGTAATGGTTAAATAGTTGATGTTTGCAGCACCAGTTAGTTAGTTGGCAGCACTGCAGATACAGCAGTATCCAGGGATATATTGTTCTGGACTGCTGACAGGTTTGTTTTTCTCAACAGAAGTATATGATTATATTTGGCCACACACGTTCATGCTAAAACACTCATTATGTACTCACGGATGGAAATGCGGGCAGTTAGCTTGCAGTGCCTGGGACAGGTTTTTGGTTGGCTCCTGATTCTAAATGACAGCTCTGCACACCACTGCAAAATTGGCTATGCAGTTTACAAGCAGGCAAAACAGGTCTGATTATATAAATAAACCTGGTTCACTCAGACCTGACTATAATCTCTTTATTACTCTCTGTTGCCTTAATCCTAATTCTAATGGTATGGTGGAGCTAAAAGCAAAGATGAAAGTGTGTCTTAACTATCTTCAGGTAGGAGTGTTGCAAGGCAAAAGCAATGGTGTAGAAGGAAAACGGAAATCAAAGGAACAATGCCAATTGATCTTAATTTGTTGTAATGATTCATTTTTAAGATGTACTAATAGTCCTTCTCAGGACCATCTGGAAAATGTAAATCTCCCTCAAGTGACACTGATCTCAAGAAAAAGAGAAAGAATTATCCGCAGTGTGGGGACTTCTGGTGCAATAACCTTTCAGTTTCAGCAGCAACACTGTGAGTAAATGATGCAGAGCTACTCCTTCCGAACAGGCCAAATGCCATTCAAGGAACTGGTGTGAACTGTATACCCCTGGCAGCAGTGGCACCGAGAGTTGTAACATATATGCCAGATCTAAAACTGCAAGCTGATACTTTTCCTACAGCTCATTTGCAAGGGTCAGTGAAACCGTTTCTTGTTCACTGACCTGTGCAAAGTCTGATACAGTGATTGGGTTATTGTTGCTGCTAAACACAGTTGTCTGTTCCTTTGATGTGGTGGGATTATCCATAATACAAACTGGGTCGATTCGACAGTGTGGTCAAGCTTGACTCTGTTATATCAATACAGCATCAAAAACAACTTTCAGAAAGAGATTATTCAGCTCATGTGACTTGGAATACAATATTATCAAAACTGTAGGCTTAAATTATATTAAGCATATTAAAACATGCATTAACTAGTTTTATGTTCATCACGATGAGATGATTAAGAATGGTTCATAAATGGTTCAACTGATCCGGCCTACCTGTCAGAGTTGGTAAGGTCATTGTTTGTGTCAACTCAATAATAAGACTAAGAGCAATATTTTCTTTGTTCCAGTAATGAGGGATTATTTAGCAGGATCATTTTGCGCCACCAGTGTCCATTAATTCTGTGCAGCAATTGTTCACCCACTGAGCACTTTTATATTCTTACTTAATTTTTTTTTGATATGTAAATAGGCAGAATATGATGTATGCCTAAGAGATTTGAAGGTATCAAATTATTGGCTTCAGGCTGTGTCCATTTCATTAAATTTGTGAAATTCTTTATTAATGATTTAGTCATCTTTCCAAACCACATGTAAAAACAGCTTTTATTTGTTTCTGATTGAACATAGATTGCTGACACACTGTATTTGATAGACTGGGAACGTGTAGCATTTTGTCTGCTTTAAGGCAGTGTTGTTCGAATACGTGATTGAAAAATCCTTTCTCAAGTGGGTTAGAAATCCGGAATGTATGTTCTCAATGCAAAAATGACTACAGTAATCTCTCTGTGTATGCTCCTTGTGCAGAGACATCACATGTAATGGCAAAGTTCCACACTCAGCTGACGGGAGTTAGAAATACATGACTCTCCGAACTCATCAAGTTCAGAGTCTTTCTCTTCCCAGTCAATTCACAGCATTTCTTAAGTTAATTCACATTGACATTCAGATATCAACTGCAAAGATTGAGGATGCAATATTTTGTTCCTTTTTTAAATTTGCTCATAATCGTTTAGCACCTTATATTTGTGTCTTATGCCCTACTCCAAATCAATGGCCATCATTCTTCCTCAAAGATGTAGATACAGACATAAGAATATTTTACTACGTAAAATAATGTTTTTATGAAAACAGCGTCCTAAAATTCAGTTCCATAATGCCATTGAGTTTCGATGGTAAGGGAATCATGAAAGCAAAAGACATTAGATTAGATTACTTACAATGTGGAAACAGGCCCTTCGGTCCAACAAGTCCACACCAACCTGCAACCCACGCAGACCCATTCCCCCAACACTACTGGTAATTTAACATGGTTAATTCATCTAACCTGCACATTTTTGGACTGTGGGAGGAAACCGAAGTACTCGGAGGAAACCCACATAGACACAGGGAGAATGTACAAACTCCACACAGGCAGTCACCTGAGGTGGGAATTGAACCCAGGTCTCTGATGCTGTGAGGCAGCAGTGCCAACCACTGAGCCACCATGCCACCCACTATGTTGGGAGGTTCACTCTCATTGTTGTATAATGTAGTTTATGCCAATCATCTTTCTGAGCAGGGTGATATGCATATACCTCATGCGTATGATTATAGTGGGGGGTCAGTTAGCACAATTGGTTGGTCTATGATGTAAATTGATGCTAACAGAGTGGATTCAGTTCCTACACCGGCTGACGTTACCATGAAGGACTCTCCTTCTCAACCTCTCCCCTCACCTGAGGCATGGTAAACATCAGGTTTAACCATCACCAACATCAGTCTCTCTCACTCTCTCATGGAAAAGCAACCCTGTGGTCTGGTGAGATTATGGCAAACTTACTTTTACTTTATATTGGAAGTATTCAGAATGGAAAATTGCAATGCTCATTTGGCACTCAACTTACATTTTTGAATAATGTGTGGATAGATCTTGGATGCATTTAACATTTATGTAGTTGCGTGAGAGATACACCCAATCCCTGCCCACCAGTGCTATTTAAAGGCTTCATCATTTACCTTTGTGGTGGGACACTTTTTACTTTCTACTTGCTGCTGGCAGAAATCCTGTGTTGTTGTTGGAGCTGATAGGGCTCTCAGAAAGAAGGAAAGAATACTCCTTGGCCTCCTCCTCATTCATCAGTGTCTGTTTTCACTACGTTACATCTCGGAGGTGGGTGCAGGACTATGTCATCTTCTCAAACCAGATCTCCAGCCACAGTATAGGGTGATATCGAAATTGTAACCAAACCTAGTGGTCACTGTGGCCCTCAAGTTTACACCAGTGATCTTTCTTTGCTGGAGCCATCAATATCACCAATAAATCACAGTTTATAATCAACTGTTGCAGATTCTGTGAGACAACTGAGGCTCCTTACACAGTGAAAGGAGATTTCACTGCCTTGAATATTACATAGAATCCTTATAGGGTGGAAGCAGGCCATTCAACCCAATGAGTCTACATCAACCCTCCCAAGAGCATCCAAACCAACAACACCCTTACCCCTACATTTCCCATGGCAAATCCATCCAGCCTACATATTTCTGGACACTATGGACAATTTACCATGGCCAATTCACCAACCCTGCACATCTTTGGATTGTGGGAGGAAACTAGAGCACCCAGAGGAAACTCAAGCAGAAACTCCACACAGTCGCACAAGGGTGGAATCAAATCCATGTGAGGCAGCAGTACTAACCACTGAGCCACTGTGCCCCCTCCCTCCTTTCTAAGTTGAAAGAAGTGGAGGAGTTGGAATCTGACATTGCCAGGGTAAGCAGTTTCTCAGTGGCTCAGGAAGTTATTGACTGTACGCAGGGGCCTCTGAGGGCATTATGTCTCGAATGAGGCAATATACTAGAGTCAGCCACTTGTAGAGCTGGCAGTGCATGTACAGAGGCAATGATGTCAGGGAATGTTTATAATGAGATTTTGATCAGTTCCTGCTGGTGTTATAGTGAATGCAGGGTCATATGTCATCAGATGCTGCTTGTTGGTCTGTAGATGTTCTCATGGAATTGGCAAGGATGGAATTGGCAAGTTCCTTGTGATGTCCTATGTGTACATGTGAAACCAGACTCCTCCATGATTTTGGGCAGGGACAGCAAGCTGCCTGACAGAGTTGTCAATGCAATGCATTGCTGTATGAATGCCCATCAACCTTCTTGTTGACTTTGCACCATCAACACCCTCAGGTAAGTCCTCTTCAGCAAAACTCGATTCTCCCTTATCCTGCAGTGAGCTGACACATGTGCAATCATTTTCCTTTCCCCAGCTGCAAATTTTGGAACAGCAGAGGCTGTCTCCAAGGTGGGCACAATGCCAGTACTTGGAAGGTTGCTTCGAGTGACTAATCAATCGGTAGCGCTTCACCCTCAGGGAACTAATGCACCTCTGGGCCTATATCCTCAGGTATCACTGGCTGGCCAAGAGGTAATTCTTGACTACCTGAAAGCATAAGGTCATCAGAGAGCAGTTGAGCTGATGGGAAATGGAAAGGGCAGGAAAGCAGGAAGTTCTTGGTTATGTTCCATGAGTTCTACATGGTACCTAAGGGAGCAGATATATTCTGTTCAGCTCCTGAGAGCCCATTGTAATTATATCTAGCAAGTTAATGAACACGCTATCTATTGCTATCACATAATAGCCTAACCTTCTTAGGAAATACAAGTATGTATTCTGTTTAGATTCACCCGATGGTCCATTATCTATGACTGAATATTAGACAGGTCCCAGACTCAACATAAAGGATGGAAAATTGGTGACAACTAACTATTGAACCCTACTGCAACAGTAGGACACACAGACGTCATTGATATCTGGAAACACAACAGGTTACAACAGGTCCAAAGATGTGCAGCTTAGATGAGTAAAGCATGGGAAATGCAGAGATAGAGGGGGTAGGGGTCTGGCTCTGGATAAGTCCGTGCAAACTGGAGGTGTCAAATAGCCTCTTTCCGCAATGTAGGGATTCTATGATCTGACCTTATCTGTAGCACACAAAAGCAGAAACTGCTGGAGAAATCAGCCGGTCTGGCAGCATCTGTGGAGAGAAAATAGGGTTAACGTTTTAGGTTTAGTAATCCTTCTTCAGAGCTGTTTACCTTCATTAATCCTGTACTCTAGGTGGTAATCATCAGTTTATGAGTACAATTGTTGGGAATCAGTACTAGTGTCACAGTCCTTTCTTTAAAACTAGCTCTATTCTGTTGTGCCTTCCAGCTGGGAACAATGGAAACTTAGTTTACCCTATTATTATAATAATTTCTCTAATATCACAATTATAATTCCTCTCACCATTTTGAACATTCTTAATTATATTATTGTCACCCATCACCTCTGTCATCCCACCATTCTCTTCTTCACTCATGGATCTTCATCTGTCCTCTTTTTACCTTTCAGCACCCATTTCTACTCTTCAGCACCTATCCTCCATTCCATGGAGTCTCTTCAGTCTGTCCAATGGCAAACAGATCTGATGGCAGGTTTGCCAGCATCAAGATTAGAAATTGGATCATCATTTTGTTATGCCCTAACAGTATTAGCATATAAAGTAACCAGATTCTGATTCTGAGTGTGGTAACAACAGGTGGCACAGCAGTTAGCACTGCTGCCTCACAGCACCAGAGACCCGGGTTCAATTCCCGCCTTAGGCGACTGACTGTGTGGAGTTTGCACGTTCTCCCTGTGTCTGCGTGGGTTTCCTCCGGGTGCTCCGGTTTCCTCCCACAGTCCAAAGATGTGCAGGTCAGGTGAATTGGCCATGCTAAATTGCCCGTAGTGTTAGGTAAGGGGTAAATGTAGGGGTATGGGTGGGTTGCGCTTCGGCGGGTCGGTGTGGACTTGTTGGGCCGAAGGGCCTGTTTCCACACTGTAAGTAATCTAAAACCAAAGCACAAGATCCAGTGCTACAGGGTCGATGACGTCAGATCAGCATGCTATGGAGTAGTGAGCGCAGAGACAGAAGACAATGGTAGTTGGAAATGGACAGGGGGCTAGGTTGGGTGTGAAGTGGCTTTATTGGGAGAATTGGAAATGGGACATTGTAGTGACAGCAGCCCTCAGAACATTGGGGACCATATATTTTCACACATTGCTGGAAATCAAAGAACAAGAGTATGTTTGCAACAGTGCCATCTACCTTGGCAAACAAGTACTTCAAGGTGCAATTCCACTTAGGGCTTTGAGTTCAGTCAAAGTCGGAATAATAAAAAATATCATAAACAAAAGTTGAGTCGGATCTGTGATAGAACTCATGTCAGCTGGCATGAGGTTTCTGAATTTTTCACACCATGCACAGAATGCTACTTCATGAGAAAGAGCAATGACTTGTGAGTTAACAATGTATTACCTCAGAGAAACTGGTACCTGCTTATGTTCCTTAGAAATTTAAGGAAATTCCCATGAGCTCTAATCGATGCAGTGAAACAATTCACCTTTGGTTCTTTTGGCTGATATGATTCCAGATGCTTAATTTCTGCAAAGTCAATGCCATTTAGCTGCAAAAACATTGTTAGATTTTAAAAGGTGTCGTCATGTTTTCTTTGAAATGACTTGTCCAGTCCTTTACTCAGATATTTGGCTGTTTGCCAGCAGTACCTCAACCACTTGCATGGTTTGATAACTGTTCGAAAAGGTTGGAAATGATACAGAATGACAAAAAACCCCCCAGAAAATGCTGGAAACATATGGCTGGATAAGTACATCAGTACAGAGACAAAAGCTGTTAATATTTCAGTTCCATGGCCTTTCAACAGTATTGCATTTTACACGGAAATAGGGAGAGATGACAAACAAACATCGGGTTCCATGTGAAAACAGGACTTTATTGTAAAAGCTTTTGTAAAATGCCTCCAGCTCACTTTCAGTTTCTCTTTTTTCTGTAACCAAACAAAAAGGCTTGATGAACAGGACACAACATCAAGAACAGTCAATTGACACTCATAATAAAGGAACAACTGTTTTGTTGACCACATTATGGTCAACACATAGTCTAATGTTGACTTTTTTTATGTTGTGTAATGGCTAGTTCAACATTACTGAGGATAAATTGATTTGTTTTGAAATAAGACTGCGTTCAAATTATTTCATCACTGCAACACTTTGGCAACATCTCACATTTTGTGAAACTGGTGGAATTAATGTGTCGGTATCCCGCACTCTCCCCAAACTATGTAAATAAGGAAGAACATCATTGTACATAGTTCAATCACATTGATGTTTAACAAAGACAAAAGTTGCTGGAAAAGCTCAGCAGGTCTGGCAGCATCTGTGAAGAAAATTCTAAGTTAGCATCTCTGGTCTGGCGACCCTTCCTCAAATGCCGCCAGACTTGCTGAGCTTTTCCTGCAACATCTGTTTTTGACTCAGATTTACAGCATCTGCAGTTCTTTCGGTTTTCACATTAATGTTTGCTCTGGTCGAGTCTACAAATTTGAAGTCAAATATATCATTTAATTTTAAGATTTCAGCATTGGCTAAGCAGATTGTGAACGTATCTATGTTGATGTCTAAACACATTGTGACTGATTATTGGCAAAAATGGTACAGTTTTCCCAAGCTGGAAGGGTGCTGCACAACTGACAGGAAGTTGCAAAGAGCGATAATAGTTTTTCACTCAGTAAACTTACTCACCAACATGAAAGAAGAGTAACATGAATTATGCACAATCTTAATTGAGCCAATGGCAGTGATTCATTCTTTGATGACGAGTTACACATTTTGGCACAGTAGATTCGTGGGCCCCCTTGTATTTTGGACATCTATTTGAGGATAACAAATCATGATTGGGCAAGTGTTAATGAGACTGCCAAGATCTCTTTATCTGTAACCCATGGACTTAAGCTGGTTGCTCAAAAAATATCTAATACCCTAAATCTGAGGGTACAGTCGTACCTGTCCTCTTTGAATCAAATATAAGGTATTTAACTTTTATTGACAAGTTCATGGCTTTTTTTCCCAAGGGTAAATCAACATTCCCCAAGAGTAGATGATCCGTAACTTGTGCGACTGAATTTTTTTAAATCAATAAATTGATCACAAATTAGTTTGTTCATGTGGCAAATTTACATGTGGAAGCCAATAGCTGCAACAGCTGTCATGTGTTGTTTGACGGGTTATCCATTTTGCTGACATCACTGGCAGAATGTGCATAAACACACTTTTCTTTGGCACAAACCATTTCTTGAGAGCTCTCAACACTTTCAAATGTGAACATGGATTTGGAGAGCTGTTCAAATACTAACAGATCTTTTGGTCCAAGTAAGTGGTTGAGTGTTGCCTTCTTGTGGGTCAGAGCTGCTCGTCAATTGTCCTTACCTGTTGCCAGCAAATATGTCTTGAATCCTGAAATCCACCACTCCCATGGCAATGGTGGATTTTCTGCTGAAGACAAGGTACTGTAGATGGTGCATTTAAACTATTCGCAATGCTCATTCACAGTTGTTTTGAACTCAGAGATGTAGGACATAGAACGTTACAGCGCAGTGCAGGCCCTTCAGCCCTCAATGCTGCGTTGACCTCTGAAATAAATCTGATTCCCATCTAACCTACACCGTTCCATTATTATCCATATGTATGTCCAATGCCCAATTAAATGCCCTTAATGTCAGTGAGTCTACTACTGTTGCAGGCTGGCCGTTCCACTCCCCTACTACTGAGTGAAGAATCTACACCTGATATCTGTCCTAAATATATCACTCCTCAATTTAAAGCTATGTCCCCTCATGTTAGCCTTCTCCATCCAAGGGAACAGGCTATCACTGTCCACGCTATCTAACCCTCTGATTATCTTATACGTCTCGATTAAGTCATCTCTCAACCTTCTTCTCTCCAATGAAAAGTCTCAGTTCCCCTCATCTTTTCCCCGTAAGACCTTGCTTCCATACCAGGCAACATCCTAGTAAATCTCCTCTGAGCCTTTTCCAAAGCTTCCACATCCTTCCTATAATGCGGTGACCAGATCTGCACGCAGTACACTAGGTGCAGCCTTACCAGTGTCTTGTACCGACTGACCCCTGCATGGACTCCGAAACCGACTGACCCCGCATGGACTCCGGACTACATTCAGACCAACACAAATTGGACCCAACCAGGACAACCAGTACCTGCAACAAATCCGAAGCCTCCAGCAACAGACCTCCCTCTGGATCCTCCACTCCACGCTTGCAGCCATGCGCCGCTATCTACACTCCCTGCAGTCAGCCCTGCCCCAGCTCAGGACAACACTCTCCCAGACCTGCAAAGGACCTTTGCTGTTCTTCAAGCTCAGAAGAATTCATACACTGAACAAACGTTTTTTCCTAGCCACATCGAACATCAAAGAAAGTAAGCACAAAAAACTTTCATGTATTCATGCCCACACTCCAGATTCCTCGACCATTCCTGAAACTTCTCACGACCTCCGGAACCGCTCGGGCGCCATTGCCCACGCGGCCACTGCATCCACCATCGTCGCGGCGAACAGTGACGTCACTTCCGCCCCCACCGCCGCACAGACAACAGCCACCACCCGACCCTGCAGTCTCCGCGATCGCTGCCCAGACTACCGCCTCCACGATCACCAGAACGACCATTGCCGACAGATACGTGGCCGCCGCGGGATCCACGGCTACCAGCAGCCCCCTGGAGCTGCTGTCGCCGCAGCTACTTTCGCCCTCAGTGATGTCACTCACCGGCTCAAGGACCACACCGCATGCTACGCCACTCCCATGTCGATCTCCGCCCCCACGTTAATCTCCGCCTCCATGTTAATCTCCACGCCCACGACTAATTCTGCCCCCACTCCCAGGTCCAGCCCTACACCAGGTCCTCGCTCCCAGCCCTGCCATATTTTCACCATCCCTCCAGACCTCCCCATCTCTGAGGATGAATGATCAGTCCTCAGCAGAGGCCTCACCTTTATTCCCCTACGCTCCCGAATCAATGAGTTCGACACGCGGCGTGACATCGAGCATTTCTTCCGCTGCCTTCGCCTCTGCGCCTACGTCTTCAACCAGGACTCCCACCCACCCTCCATCGACCCCTTCTCCCGCTCCAACACACCCTATCCAGCTGGACACCCCGTGCTGGTCTCTTACCCGCCCTCGAACTCTTCATATCCAACTGCCGCCGTGACATTGACCGCCTCAACCTGTCCACCCCTCTCACCCACTCCAACCTCTTATCCTCACAACACGCAGCCCTCCACTCCCTCCGCTCCAACCCCAACCTCACCATCAAACCGGCAGACAAGGGAGGCGCAGTGGTAGCTTGGCACACCAATCTTTAAACCGCTGAAAACTAGACGCCATCTCACAGACACCTCCTCCCACTGCCCCCTTGACCATGACCCCACCTCCCACCACCAAACCATCAGCTCCCAGACCATCCATAACCTCATCACCTCAGGAGATCTCCCATCCACTGCCTCCAACCTCATAGTCCCACAACCCAGCACC
>NC_057724.1:18127595-18129412 GCF_004010195.1 Chiloscyllium plagiosum
GCCCCCACCCCCTCTCCGGCCTATCACCCTCATCCTCACCTCCTTCCATCTATCGTATTCCCCGCGCCCCTCCCCCAAATTCCCTCCCCACTACCTTTTATCTTAGCCCGCTTGGCACACCAGCCTCATTCCTGAAGAAGGGCTTATGCCCGAAACGTCGATTCTCCTGCTCCATGGATGCTGCCTGGCCTGCTGTGTTTTTCCAGCACCACATTTTTCAACTCTGGTCTCCAGCACCTGCAGTCCTCACTTTCTCCCAGTGTCTTGTATAGCTGAAGCATGACCTCATGGCTCCAAAACTCAATCCCCCTATCAATAAACGCCAACACATCATATGCCTTCTTAACAACCCTATCAATCTGGGTGGCAACTTTCAGGGATCTAAGTACCTCGACACTGAAATCTCTCTATTTATCTACACTGCCAAGAATTTTAACATTTGCCCCGTATTCTGGATTCCTGCTATTTCTTCTGAAGTGAAATACTTCACACTTTCCC
Organism: Chiloscyllium plagiosum; assembly: GCF_004010195.1. Lineage (NCBI taxonomy): Eukaryota > Metazoa > Chordata > Chondrichthyes > Orectolobiformes > Hemiscylliidae > Chiloscyllium > Chiloscyllium plagiosum. The sequence continues at coordinate 18,128,094 of NC_057724.1, forward strand.
ACATTAAACTCCATTTCCCACTTCTCAGCTCAGTTCTGCAGCTTATCTATGTCCCTCTGTAGCCCATAACATCCTTCGGCACTATCCATAACGCTGCCTAATTTAGTGTCATCCGCAAATTTATTAACCCATCCTTCTATGCCCACATCCAAATCATTTATAAAAATGACAAACAGCAGTAGCCCCAAAAACAGATCCTTGCAGCATACCACTGGTAACTGAGCTCCAGGATGAAAACTTCTCATCAACCAATGCCCTTTGCTCGCCAATTTCTGATCCAATTCACTAAATCACCTTTAATCCCAAAACTCCGTATTTTGTGCAATAACCTACTGTGTGGAACCTTATTAAATGCCTTACTGAAGTCCATATACACCACATCAACTGATTTAACTACATCCACCTTGTTTTGTCACCTTGTCGAAGAACTTAATGAGGTTAGTTAGGCACAACCTACCCTTCACAAAGCCGTGTTGACTATCTCTAATTAAATTATTCCTTTCCAGATGATTACAAATCCTATCTGTTATAACCCTTTCCAACACCATTCCCACAAGCAAAGTAGGGCTTACTGGCCTATAATTACCAGGGTTGTCCTGACTCCCCTTCTTAAACAAGGGAACAGCATTTGCTATCCTCCAGTCTTCTGGCACTACTCCTGTTGACAATGACGATATAAAGATCAAAGCCAAAGGCTCGACAAACTCCTTCCTAGCTTCCCCAGACAATCCGAGGATAAATCCCATCCGGTCCAGGGGTCTTATCTATTTTCAGATCTTATGAAATTGCTAATATGCAAACTGGCACACTGGTTTATAAGTGTGAAGATAAAAACTTAATGCACTTTTTATTTAAAAAAATGTCTGCTGCTGCCAGTTTTCTCAATTTCTCAACCATCTGTATCTGCAGACTTGAACAACAGCACATAAGGAATATTCAACTGACAGACATAATCAAACACTGAGTATTTCAGGACTGCACCCACCAATCCACTGCTCTTCTGAGTACAAGAGGAACATCGATTATCCAAACGAGATGGGCGGGCACTATTTCATTCAGGTAATTGATTATTCGGTTAATTGATTTCCTCTGGGGTTCGGAGTTTTCTGTGAAGTCTGCTCCCCATTCAGGAGACTAGGCAGCAACACACCGCACTTGAGACTCAACTCCCGCTCCCACCCCTTGCCCCTCCCCAAACCTGTCTGCTCCCACCCTGCCCCCCAACCTCGTCCGCGCCCCCCAAACCCATCGACTCCCACCCAGCACCCACAACCCCGCCTGCTCCCACCCTGCCCCAACCTCATCTGCCCACCCCCACC
>NC_057724.1:18130044-18147298 GCF_004010195.1 Chiloscyllium plagiosum
CCCTTGGACCTCCGTCCACCCCCACCCACCGCTCGACCCCCATCCATACCACCGCTCCTGTCTGACCTGCCCCCACTATCCACCCTGTCCCTCCGGAGCAGCAAGACTGGGGCCAACAATAAGGGTGCTGCTGCCTTTGGGGGTGGGGGAGGGGAGCGGTGAATCTCCAAATAGCGTGCACACACACACGCGTGCGCACATAACCTTTTACTGCAACTTTTTGACAGGTTCCACCTCTGCCCTGTACAGGACAATGTTGGAGAGATTATCTGGGGAAGGGGAGTTTAGGGTTCACCCCTGTGTAGAATTCCAGGTAAAGTGTGGGGAGAGGGAGAGAGAGAGGGCGGGAGTTCAGTCATTTAGAGACGGTGCCTGGACTGTCCAGGACTGTTCTTGGCAGCATTTCAGTGAGCCGAGTTCATTTTTAATCATTGTACTTGTAAACAAAAGACGCAATCAGGATTGAAACACCTTTGACGTAATGTTTCTATCGGGACCTTGAGATCCCCTTCGGTTAATCCAAAATTCCGATAATTGATGTTTGGATAATCGAGGTTCCTCTGTATTTTCAGCATTTTCTGCTGTGTAACAATTCTCTCTTCTGCAATTTTATTATCAAGAGCAAAAATGCGTGTGCAATTTTCCTTAGAAAAAGAACCAAGGTGGAGTTCCGACATCTTGAGTCTCAAGGGAGTAAAGTGAACTTGGAGAGCTTCTACTTTAATGCTAGGGGTATTATCGGCAAGAAAGATGAGTTAAGGGCATGGATTGACATGTGGAATTGTGATGTTATTGCCACCAAAGAGATATGGTTAAGGGACAGAGGTGACTGGCAATTCAACATTCTGGGGTACTGGATCTTCAAGCAGGAAGGGAAGAGTGTAAAAGATGAAGTGGTGTCAAACACAACATTGGGCAGCATTGTAGACAATGTTGACGACAGTGTTAAATTACATTAGGATATTGAAAGATTAGCTGAATGGGCAAAGCTGTGGCAGATGAATTTTACGATAGGTAAGTGTGAGATTACCCATTTCAGACCGAAAAATGGATAGATCAGGGTATTTTTTTAGAAGACTCAAAGTTAAATATCGTGAATGTCCAATGGGATTTGGGGGTTAAGGTACCCAGCTCATTAAAATGCCATGCACAGGTGCAGAAAATAGTCAAGAAGGCTAATGGATTGCTGACCTTCATATCTAAAGGGCTGGAGAGTAGGGATAAAGAGATTATGTTTCAATTACACAAAAAAAAACTCAGTTAGACCCCACTTAGGGTACTGTGTGTGAATCTGAGCACCACACCTTAGGAAGGGGTGTTTTAGCCCCAGAGGGAGTTCAGCATAGGTTTACAAAGATAATGCCCGGACTTCAGAGGTTCGGTTTGAGGAGCGATTGAACAAATGAGCCCTTTATTCTCTTTAATTTAGAAAGTTAAGGGGTGCTCCAATTGATGTTTTCAGGATATTAACAGGGAAAGCCAGGATAGATTAAGAGGAACTATTTCCATTGATTGAAGATCCTAGACTGGGGGCATAGCCTAAGAATTAGGGCCAGGGCATTCAGGAGAGATTTTAGAAAGCACTTCCACAATCAAAGAGCAGTAGAGATTTGGAACAAATGGCAGTTGATGCTAATTCAAATGTTAAATATCAACATTTAACTTTTGGATATTTTTTTTTTATTAAGCAAGGGTTTTGAGGGATAGCAGCCCATATGCTGATAGGCCACAGATCAGCTGTGACCTCATTGAATGGTGGAATAGACAGAGGGACTGAATGGCGTACTCCAGTTCTTACGTTCCTATTATGAATTGAGGAGCCAGCAAGTGCAGTAAAAGCAGGGACAGTGTCATGGAAGGGTTGTCAATTGAGGCTTTGTGACAGAGCTTAGGAATAAAAGGAGGCAGTTGCACTAATGGACATCCATTATTCTTCACACAGTCAGCAGACAATTGAGGAGCAGATATATAGACAATTTACTGAGGTGTGTGAAAAAAATAATTATTGGGTAAATTAGAGAATTTCAACTTCCTCAACACTAATTTGAATAATCAGAGTATAAAATATTTAGACAGGGCAGATTTCTTGAAATGTATTCAATAAAATGTATACAAGGAATGGTGCAGTGTTGGACCTAATTCTGGGGAACAAAGATGTTTGAGATGGCAGTGAAGAATAGTGACCACAACACCATATGTTTTATGTTTGTTTCAGAATGGGAAAAAAAGATGACCTGGAAAAGAAGGCTTTGGATTAGGGGAAGTAAGGCAGATTTTATTAAAATAAAGCAGAATCTGGTCAAAGTAGATAGGGGATAAATCTACAACAGAACAATGGAGCTATTCAAAAAGAACTTGAGAAGAGTACAGGCCCAACATGTTTCCTTGAGGGTGAAATGTTGGAATAGTAAGCACAGAGAATTCTGGATGTTTAGGAATATTGAAAACTGGATAAAAAGGAAGAGAGGTGTATAGCAAGTACAAAGGGAGCAAATCAATGGAGGTCCCACATGTGGAGTGGGAAGCTTAAGACAACAATTAGGAAAGCAAACAGAGGGCATTAAAAAAGGGGATGGGCAAGATTAGGGAGAAACCTAAGATATTCTACATGTAAAGGTAAAGTCACCATAAGGCTACACCCTCATTTGAGAGGGATGATTGGTGTTCAGTTTAACCTGAGCACCACTGTGCTTCAGACAAGGGGTGAGGTTGAGAAGGCAGGACCTTCATGCTAATCCCAACTGGTAAGGGAATCAAACCTGTACTGCTGGTGTTCCTCACAAACCAGCCATCCTGCCAACTGAGTCAACTGACACCAGGGAAAGAGTAGGGCCCATTAGGGACTGTGGGGGCAATCTATTTGTAGAGTCAGAGAACATTGGTAGAGTGGTAAACGAGAACTTCACCTCTGTTTGGGATGGTAGTTGAGACGGATAACCTCACAACCTTTACAAACCTTGGATGAGCATTCGGAATGTCATAACATTCATGGTTACTGGCCAAGAACTGGAGAACAGGACAAGCATAGATTTGGTGTAGTTTTGGCGATACATGTTCGATGGTTTGAAAGGAATATGATTCTATGAATTTTCCATTTCTGTGACTAAGTGCAAGGGCAGATGTATTGGGTGGTGACTGACCCATCATCCCAATTACCAATATTGTACAACTTACTGTATTCCAATGAGCTCATGAAGAGCTCTCAGGCAGAGCTTAGATGAGTTTCTCTGTCTATTGTAGAATTTGATACTGTTGCTTGCAGTTGCCAACTAATCAGAGGCCACCAGCTTCAGTGTCTTAAGGACTATTGATCTCACACAGTTCACAGGGGATTCAGTGGCAGAAGGTAAATTCCTATTTTACTTCTTGTAATCGGATGAAGAGCATGGCTCTTGCCACGTTAATGAAGGAGAAAATGTTCCTCTGTATGTGATTTTAACATATAATCCATGTTAGCTCAGTAAATCTATTTGAAAATGTGCAGTTATTGAAATGATTTACAGGTATTTTAAAGAAATCACTGATGTACTAGCGATCTGCCTGATAGAAATCCTCTATTTATTTCTTTGTCTCACAGTCTGCTGGTTTTCTCTTCAGCTGCTTATAGGAGCCTTTCATTTCCAAATCCCAAATGTCGAAACCACAATTCTCTTTCTTCCTTTAGGTTTATATCACTCTCATCTTTGTTCAATCAACTCCTTTAAGCTAGTTCTCATGCTTTAGAAAACAACCAATCCAACCATATTATTTTTTCATAGGTGTTATTCATAAATGATCTTTCTTCCTTCGCCATTTTTTCATTACTTTTGTGTTCTCTCCAACTGGCCTCCTCCATTCTTCTTCAGAACTATTTTCACAGCTTTCCAATCTTTGTATACCCACCTTTCTCAAGGGCTACATTTTCGCTTTGAATAATAAAACACTATAAATCATAGTCGAGGTCATTCTTTTCTGATATGCAAATTCTTTATTTTTATAGAATAGGTTCTATGACATTGCAATTCTAGCTCTGATTTCTTTAAGGTAGCAGCTACTCTGACTAGATGCTTTCCAGGTGTTTAAGTTATGATACACTTCCAACCATTGGCCCTTCATCATCTCTATTTTCCCATCATTAGGGTTTACAACCTTTCGAAGTGTCACATTGTTTATGTTATCATAGAATCCCTACAGTGTGGAAACAGGCCCTTTGGCCCAAGAAGTCCATACTGACTCTCCAAACAATAACCCACCCCAACCCATTCCCCTACCCTATATTTACCCCTGACTAATGTACCTAACCTACACATCCCTGAGCACTATGGGAAATCTAGCACGGCCACATCACGTAACCTGCACATCTTTGGATTGTGGGAGGAAACCGGAACAACCAGAAGAAATCCATGCAGACACAGGGAGAACATGCAAACCCCACACAGACAGTCGCCCGATGCTGGAATCGAACCCAGTCCATGGCGCTGTGAGGTAGCAGTGCTAACCACTGGGCCTCCGTGCCGCCCTATTAATTTTCATTCCATATGTTGTCACCACTTCATCCATTCCATTGTTATGAAGGTTCAGATTTAATCATTTTCTTGTGTATTTAAGTTGGATTGTGGTCTCCTTGATGTTTTTTTTGTTGAGAACAGCTCATTGAAAATTTTATTTTTACAAAGACATCCCTTAATAATCGCATGTCTGATCGTAACTGCTTGTTTAATGAAGGCTACCTGTCTGGGTTGATCATTTCCAGGTTCCAGATTCTGATTAGATTCCTTACAGTATGGAAACAGGCCATTTGGCCCAACAAGTCCACACCAACTCTCTGAAGAGTAACCACCCTGGCCCATTCCCCTACCTTATACTTACCCCTGACTAATGCACCTAACACTATGGGCAATTTAGCATGACCAATTCACCTGACCTGCACATCTTTGGATTGTGGGAGGAAACTGGAGCACCTGGAGGAAACCCACACAGACATGAAAAGAATGCACAAACTCCACACTGACAATTGCCCGAGGTATTCTGCTTTGGATATTATTCAGAATCGTTGGGGAGCAAGCCTGCTGAAAGAATCTTCTCAGCTCAGTTCTCCACTTTTTGAAAAAGAACACTTGTTGTTGGTCATGTGTGGTATCTGGAGTTATGATCTAGCTGCTGTTGCACGTGAAAGAGTTCATAAATAGTTCCTGAAAAATATCTGCGGCCAGCAATAATTGCACGTGTCCACCAACATCAGTCTTTGTAAGTCAGATTGACAATGCTCTGAGCATCTCAAACCTTGTCCTCTTTGCCTTCAACAGCTAAGACTTATTGGCCATATGTGTTTTTTGAAAAAAAAATTTGTACAGAGAGAAATACATTTTCCCTTTAACTTGGTTTGTGTGAGTAGCTGTTTTGTCTATATCGAATTATTTAAAGAGGTTTATAGTTACACTTGTAACCCAACCTGATGATACTCTGGGCTCAACAGCCACCCAGAGTTGACTTGAGTACCTGCTCATTTATCCACTGAAGAAGTAATTTATAAAACAAGGCATGTCCTCTCTTTGATTGATTTCTTCTATGCTTGTCAGAATTCTCCTTGAATGAATGTGTTGATGTATCACTGCTGCAGTGGGGATCAGAGGTCTATGTTGAACAAGTGCAAAGACGTTAGAGCACAGAAATCAGTGCAACAATGTACTGTGTGTCACCTCTGGATGGAAGATCTGGACCTATAAATCCAAATATTTTCTTAATTGTCACTATGGCTCACCTGCATTCCATTCAGAGATATCGCACATTTAATCAGGGATACTTCAGATGATTTGAAGTATTAATAAATTGATTAAAAAAATTGAAGTTGATTAAAAAAATTGAAATGGCCTTTAAAGTTGCAGTAAAAATTATTTTAATGAGTAATATAGTTTAATACTTATTTTAATCTGTAAAACTGAGGAGAGATGCGAAGTAACATGTTTATGCAACCTCTTAGCTCTTAGAACAATTTCCATTGTGCATGTGTCATGTCAAAAAAATCCTTGATTTATTTTTTGACAGCATTATGTCACGAATAACCATGGTGGATTATCTGGTATTGAAAGATACTGTGTTTTTTGAGTAGGCTGAATAACAATGCAGTCTGGAATAAAGCTAAACTTTACAATATTGTACACTTAATTTGTACTCTTAAACAGTGTCTTTTTTTCTTATTTCTATGAAAATAATGCATGTAATATTGTTACACTCACTAACACATAGAGAACAGAACATAGATCCATAAGACACCTTCAGTATATGTTACGTAAGAACATTGAAATCACAGCATGGAGACTGCATTTTGAATTACTGTATATTCTAGACAAACAACTATGCTTGGGATTCCTATAAGAGTTGTGACTGGTGACCTTGGGCCAATAACCTTGGTTTAAGTCTGGCAGAATGACAAAGGAGCTGCATTGATTGCGTTTGTGTAAATATCCAAGGGCTACAGTATAGGTTAAGGAACTGAAGAGGTTAGCATAAATTAAGGATTTAACTTGTGTGAAGACAAAATTACAAACTCAGCCAACATATTTCTTTCTTTATATCTCGGTGATTGGGCTTGATGATGCAAACAGAGACAACTGCCTATCGACTGCAAGGAATACTCCTCCCCAATATACTTTGCCAACTAAATACAATCTAGAAACACTTTCACTATTTCAGATAAATGCATTAATTGTGTATAAGGCTTATTAACCACTTATAGCAGAACTCCCTAAAGATACTGGTTGGCATACCAGTACTCAATGCCCATTTGGTGAACAAGAATGGGAAGGAGGTTTTGAAATTTTACTGAAAAGCTCCATAAAATAGTTACTTCACATTCAGGAGAAATTTCATTTCTTAAATATCACAAAAAGTGCTTGAAAGCAGCAACAAAACCCCATTCAGGTGGAAGCTAAATAAACACAAAAGGGAGAAAAGAGTAGAGCGATATGTTAATAGGATTAGATGAAGGAGGTAAGCATTAACTGGTTTTGCGATGTTGGGCTAATTGGTCTGATTGTATATTATAAAATATAATGTCTTGTAAACTCATAATTACTTTTTTCCTTTGTTGGTTATGCAAAAGAAAATTAATGTGAACCAATTAATGTGAGCGGCATGGTGGCTCTGTGGTTAGCACTGCTGCCTCACAACGCCAGGGACCCGGGTTCAATTCCTGCCTCAGATGACTGTCTGCGTGGAGTTTGCACATTCTCCCCTCGTCTGCGTGGGTTTCCTCCGGGTGCTCCGGTTTCCTCCCACAGTCTAAAGATTGCCAGTCATGTGAATTGGCCATGCTAAATTGCCCATAATGTTAGGTGCATTAGTCAGGGGTTAATAGAGAGTAGGGTAATGGGTATGGGTGGAGTACTCTTCAGAGGGTTCGGTATGACTTGTTGGGCTGAGGGCCTGTTACCATACTGTAGGGAATCTAATTTAATCAATTTGCGTTAATTACCTCAGATTGTTTGAGCAGAGATATTTAATGGTTAATTTTGGACATTCCCCAGTTTTGCAGATTTTGAAGAAGCACAAGGAAGAGAAGTTGAGGTATAAGGTACATCGGGCTTGTGCACTATCTGGCTTGAGGTTTTGGCCCTGTTTGCACACCATCAGAGATTCCCATCTATATATGCTCAATAGAACCATTATATACATATTCAAGGATCTATAACCGTACAACTAAAGTATTATCGCTAGGGTAGGGAGTTCAAAAGTAGGAGGCATTTTTTTTAAGGTGAGAAGAGAAAGATTTAAAAGGGACCTGAGGGACAACATTTTCACACAGGGTGATTCATATGTGGAGTGAACTGCAGATGAAGCAGGTACAGTTACAACATTTAAAAGACATTTGGACAGGTACATGAATAGGAAAGATATAGAGGGAGAGAAGCCAAACACAGGCAAATGGGATTAGTTTAGTTTGGGTAACTTGATCGACATGGACAAGTTGGATTGAAGGATTTGTTTCCATGCTATATGACTCTATGACTCCACAAGAGCTTTGACTAACAGATGACTATGTTAGGTTACATGTTACCATACAATTCAGCTCCATAGCTCAAAAACATTGGTCTGACACTGAGCTACAAAGTAGATAGTAGGACAGCTGAAAGGAGCATATTGGAGTGAGTTGGAGAGTTAGAAAACAATTCCAAAGCTTAGGGCTAAGGCAAATGAAATGTAGCTGACAGTGTTGGAGTGTTAAAAGTCAGGAAAGCCAAAACTTTAAAATTTGTGAAATAGAAATATCTTGGAAAGCTGCACAGCAATAAGACATTACAAATGTTACTGAGGGATTTAAAAAGAAGTTGTAAAATTGGGGAATTATGCAATTGGAAAGGTCAACAAGCATAAGGTGTTAATTATATAGTAATTGAATAATTAATTGTGTTCAGGTTGTATGCATTAACTGATGACTCATTTGTGCTCCTACATATTGGAGTTGTCTGAAACTGGTTGTTCTGTTAAGAGATTCATCTGTACCTTCATATATACAAACTAATAAAATGTTCAAAGATTAGAGACAAGTTGTATCCTTCATGACATGCTTTTTCTTGAAGAAAAGACTTGGTTTTGGGTCCAGCATGCCTCCCTCTAAACAACAACAGCAGGATGTGTTGTCCAAATCTGCTGAATATCACAGCATAATGCAGGTTCAGATAAAATTTTAACTCATTCAAAATCTTTTCACTTGCACAGAGTTAAAATCAGGTTAATCTATTGACATGAATTCTTTTGTTTATGTATTTAAATCTGGAAATATGCCTTAATGAAGACTCAATGGATCATTTGTGATGTAAATTAAGTTTGCGTTTACCACCTTTGAGTGCAAATTTGGTGGGCCCTGGTAATACATAATCCATGTGATTCTTATGCAGCAGTGTGTATTCCTCCAGACAAATCTGCAATCTATATTATCTGCCTAGTAATCCTTAAATGATCCAAAAAGTGTCTGTGGTATTGTCTCCAAATCCTACAGTCTCTGAATCAAGGACGACTAGTTCATTATTAGACACCAGTCGTAACATGTCAAAAACAGACATGAGATGGATTTTTATTACAAAAAGTTTCAAAAGTTTATTTTTGTGAATATAGTTGCAATAGTGTCCACTCACACAAGTGCACAGGTATATGATATCATTTGTACATTGTCAGAGTGGGTGTCACAGTCTCCTAGCTTTGAGGCACTGCATTTAATTAGGAACTGAATAAGGCTGTTTCCTTATTCAATATATTGCCACACAAAGAACAGCATAGAACAAAGTGCTGTGAACTGGGGAAAGAAGGAAGGATCATTTCCCCTTTTTCAACTCATCGAATAACAGTGGTTAGGTCAGCTTTAAAGGAAAGGTATGTTAAATGTTTGGGTTCAGTGATATTTGTGTGGAATGCATAACCTATAAATACAACTATGTGAAAACTAGAAGATATGGAGCAGAGGTTGAACACACTCTTAATTGAAAAAGGTTTTTAACTATGTGGTTTTTTGAAAATAAAGTCAACAGTTTAACATTGTGGTTTATCTGTTGTTTACAGAAAGTCACGTGACTTTGGAGAAAAGACAAGCAAAGCTTTTAGGGAGATAAGTGGTGGGGTTGATGGTCATTAATTAATGGACAACCTGGCTTTGAAAATAATAAAGGCTTCCAGATGTTAAAAAAAGGCATCATCTATATTGATCATTGCCATTCAACTCTTTTTGGATTTAGTTTTCTGTTTTCACACACCAACGTGGGAGTAAGGAAGAAACCCTGGGAGCAGCAAGTCTTTTTCTTCTCTTAAGATAAGTTATTGGGAAGCTGACAAAGTTTCCAGACATCCATGTTTCTGGCTAATTTTAAAATCCTGAAAAGCTGAACAGTGACCATTTTCTGGAGACACAGGTCCAACTTGATACAATGTATATCCTCATGTAATCATTAGGCAGTAATTAGTAATAGTCCTAGAAACAAAAGAGAACACCTCATTGAGTCATCAGCACTCACCATGCTGTAGCCATCAGCAAATATCTCCAATTCCAACCATATGTTATAGAGAAACTCATTAATGAAGCTTATGAAGGTTGTCAAGTCTTAGGTGCTGTAAGTCCATTTCCTCATAAGAAGACATGGAGCTTATATTTGATTACTTCTTTCTCTCTGAAAGTACCGCTTCCTTTTAGATGTCAGCAACACAAGCAGATATCAAGTGGACACGAGGACAGGTGCTGAGAGGAGGATTTTGCATGAAGTACCTAAGTGCTGAATGGCAAAATGCTGAAAGTATAAAACAGCTGATCTCACACAAGGAGCAGCGAAACTTGAGCCTCAAATTTGCACTTAGATCATCAGTGCCTCTGCCATGAACTGTGGGAATATTAGCAATATGACTGTGAGATTGGCCGAGTGCCTGGAGACAGATAGTGGGCAGATCCTCTAATTCACAGAATGTGACTAGTGGCATCTGACAATGATCTGTAGTGGGGCCTGAGACAGTCAACATATTTTTTTAACATCTGAAATCATATGATAAATTGTGGAGTGACAGCAAAAGGATATGGCCTTTTAAAGTTTAAAAATTAATAGATTACATGAGAAATGATAAAGTTTAGCTGTCTTTACAGCAATTTGAATTCATTGAGTTTTTAAAAAAGACTGCACATATGCTTCTCTTACTCTAATAGGAACAGCAGACAATGAAGTCACTGATAATTAAGTCCACAATTACATAGAAGAACCTAAAGTTCTAACTCATACCATCTCACTTAAAATCTCCCCGTGTCTAAAGAAAATCATTGACAAGCCTAAGAATTGAGCTTTACCTCCACAGACAGCTCAGGCCATAAATTATTAGAAATGGACATTTACATCACATAGTAAATGTTGTTTTAACAAAATATGGAAAATGGATAAAAACGGCTTTGTTACAATTTAAGCAAGACCCCTCTATGCAAGTTTACATTAAGTATCCAAAGGCAAGTCAGATAGATTTGATTTGTATCATAAGCTGAGTGCATCTCACACTTGAGGATTAGCCATTTAAAAAATATTTTATGGGTATACTTCTTAAAATATTATCCCTATTACAGGTATACCCCGCTTTTCAAATGTTCGCTTCACAAAAGACCTACATTAGTACCTGCTTTCGTGAATTCGAAGAGGATTTTCGTTTTTACGAAAAACAGCAATATTTTTTCCCATATAAATCATGCACCTCAACTTTATGCCATTTTCAGCTTATGAATGGTTTCCTGGGAATGCTCTATTTTCAGATAGCAGGGACGAGCTGGACAATTAAAGCTGAAACTTGGATTCTCTATTAGAAGCAAGATCAACTACTTCTCTCTTCTGAGATCTATCTTGTCTCGCAATTTACATTTTCCACCTAAATAGCGATTTCCGTGTTTTCTTCCCTTAATAAACTTTTATGAATTTTACACTTTATTTTATCTCATATATTTTTCTGTAACATTTATTGGAAAAACACAAAGCTATACTCCTTTTCTGTAGAAGAGTAACTGAGGAGATCCCACATGGATCCTTAAAGTATCCAGGAAAGTTTCAATCTGTCTATAATTTATTTTTAAAAGGACTATGCAGAGGAATATGATAATCTCAACTTGTTACTTCCTTCAGGGAAACACTGATTTGATTCTGCAAACCCAGTTAAATGTGTTTGGATTCTGGCTTTTGCTACCTGAGGTTGAAAGGGATTAATTAAAAGGTACTCCTGATCTGGAACAGCTCCAAGAAGGATCAGGATTGTAAAGCACCACAAGGGAGCCTCATATCCAAGTCTGACATAAAGATGGATGGGATTGTAAGCAGTGTAGATGGAAGCATAAATTTATAATTAGGTGAAATGAATGGGCAAAGTTTGCACAAACTGTATTTTAATATAGACAACTGTGACTTAATCCACCTTGGATTTTAAATAAGAGGAAAAATTGGGACTTTCTGAATGATGAAAAACTAGAAATGCTGGAATCCAAAGAGCTTATGAGATACACATGAATAGATTAGTAAAGCTTCATGGATGAATACAAACAATAGTTGCATTCTGGCCTTTACATTAAAAAGACTGAAGGATAGATGTCATGCTGCAACTGTTAAAAAAATCCTTCTTAGACCACACCTGTAGTTGTTGCACCATACCTTATAAAGGATTTATTGAACTCTACAGCATAAAGTTATTGCAATGACGACTGGACTCGAAAGAATAAATTGTGAAGAGCTATTTTACAAATAGAGTTGTAATCCTGAAACTTAGAAGTTTAAATCATAATTTAATTAAAATTTCCAAATGTTATGGAGAGCTGGAGGATTTGAGCTATAAAGAGGGGCTGAACAGGCTGGAGCTGTTTTCCCTGGAGCGACGGAGGCTGAGGGGTGACCTTATAGAGGTTTACAAAATTATGAGGGGCATGGATATGGTAAATGGACAAAGTCTTTTCCCTGGGGTCGGGGAGTCCAGAACTAGAGGGCATAGGTTTAGGGTGAGAGGGGAAAGATATAAAAGAGACCTAAGGGGCAACTTTTTCACACAGAGGGTGGTACGTGTCTGGAATGAGCTGCCAGAGGAAGTGGTGGAGGCTAGTACAATTGCAACATTTGGATAGGTATAGGAATAGGAAGGGTTTGGAGGGATATGGGCTGGATGCTGGCAGGTAGAACTAGATTGGGTTGGGATATCTGGTTGGCATGGACGGGTTGAACCGAAGGATCTGTTTCCGTGCTGCACATCTCCATGACTCTATGATAAGGTAGATCTCAAGAAATTGCTTCTGCTGCTTAGGAGGCTAGAGCTGATGCATTAACATCAGAGTGAAGCAGGGAAATGCTTCTTCATTCAAAGGATCTTAAATGCAGTTAATCCTGAGTCAAGGAGTTCTGCATTTGAGATGAATACTTTGTTGTTAACAAAAGGTAGGAAGAGAGATGGGGTAAAGGCAAAACAAAAGAGCCAGCTCATAAATCAGCCATGTTATAATTAAGTGACCCTTATTCTGTCTCTATGTTTCTATTTAATAGAGTTTTCTTTCAAAGCTCGGAAATGATATACTTGTTCTTTCTTTGCACTAAGATTGAACCACAGGCAAGTCACCTATGAAACAGTAATTATTTACAAGAGTAAAGTTCTCTCCATGTTGCACAGGAAGGCTTGTTATCCTTGAACTCTAAGCAGCAATTCCTGCAGCGCCATTATGTTGTTTTGATTTCTAAAACAGAAACATCTTGCTTGATAATTTGAGTGAAGCTGCCAATTTAGTGACAATAGATTCCTGAGCTGAGGGAATGGCATCCAATACTTTGAGTTAAGACTGTCTCAACTGGTTTGTGTTTTACAGATATAAAATAACATCAGGTCATGTCATTGCCTTAGGTCTGAAAATGTTGCATTTCTAGCTTTGTTCCTGATCCTATTATTGATATTAAACTTCACATTCTTTCGATTAAATAACAAGTTATGTGTCTCAGATGACTCTTCTTCGGAACGCAGTGGTAATGTTGACTTGCTGAGATTTCTCTTTGATCAAATCTATGACTCCAACAGCCTGCTTTCCTCCCTCCACCACCCCCTATGCTAAGTTGATAGCACTTTTACCTGTGAATCAAAAGGTTATGGAGATTCATGTTCCGTACGAAAGAGATGGACATAAAATCAAGCATGAATTCAGAGTGCATTCAATGGAGTCCCCATAGCTTTCAGATCTGACTGTAAGCTGATTACAGTCCACCCACTCATGAAAGAAAACAAGAAGCTCCTATACCATTATTTATAAAGACTTTATAAAGCTCTGGTTAGGTCCCATTTAGAATACTGTGTCCAGTTTTGGTCCCCACACCTCAGGAAGGACATATTGGCACTGGAGCATGTCCAGCGGAGATTCACACGGATGATCCCTGGAATGGTAGGTCTAACATACGAGGAACGGCTGAGGATCCTGGGATTGTATTCAATGGAGTTTAGAAGATTAAGGGGAGATCTAATAGAAACTTACAAGATAATACATGGCTTGGAAAGGGTGGACGCTAGGAAATTGTTTCCGTTAGGCGAGGAGACTAGGACCCGTGGACACAGCCTTAGAATTTGAGGGGGTAAATTCAGAACAGAAATGCGGAGACATTTCTTCAGCCAGAGAGTGGTGGGCCTGTGGAATTCATTGCCGCAGAGTGCAGTGGAGGCCGGGACGCTAAATGTCTTCAAGGCAGAGATTGATAAATTCTTGATGTCACAAGGAATTAAGGGCTACGGGGAGAATGCGGGTAAGTGGAGTTGAAATGCCCATCAGCCAGGATTGAATGGCGGAGTGGACTCGATGGGCCGAATGGCCTTACTTCCACTCCTATGTCTTATGGTCTTATTATTGGGCTTGCATTGGGCAGAGTCTCTGATGGTGCCTGTGGAGAAGAGAAGAAGTCTACCTTGTGCCCTGCTGAATATTTGTCACTCATTCAACATTACTTAAAAAGCAAATTAAGTGTCTTCATCTTACAGCCATTGGTGTGATTTTGCTCTGCACAAGCTCACAGCCATCATTCTCACAATACTACAGTATATACACCCAAAAAGTATTTGGTCGTAAAGTGCTTCGCAACTTTGTAAAGTTGTGAAAGATACAAGTTATTTTTTTTTTTGCTCAAAGAGCTACTTTGAGTTAATAACCAAGAAGGTCTTAGTTTCCCTCACCCATGTTTTTATCAGGATTACAGTATTGATCCGGTAGAAAGGAAAGGAATCAAAAATCAATAAAATAATGTTATGTGTCATGAATAGATTAAGGCTCAGTTGACATGTTAATCATTTATATGTAATATATTGAGTCCCTAATAATTCACCCTATGTGACAAATAATTTTAGCCACAAAACATTGAACAAATGAATTCAACTGTAGTCAAGTAATCTTTGTCACAAACATGTTGATAATATATCAGTTTTGCTTCTGAAAATGCAACATGATTCACAATTTGCAATTTGGGCTTCTTTCCAGCACTTTCAACTTCTGTTCACAGAAGAAATGAAGTTTTCATCAGTGGAACAAGACTACTTTAGACTGGTACCTTTGTAACAAATTTCAAACGCATGGCACAGAATTAACAGCAATTTGCATTTATATAGTGTCTTTAACATCATAAGTTTCTTTCATGTTTATATGCCAAATATTCCACCCTACAGAAGAGAAATAAATAAATCATATTGATGCACACACATCTATAACCACATCTAATAGTTACATCAGGCTCTGTCAAGTTGCACGCTGTCCTGGAATTATACGATCAGACTCAATAAAGACAGCTGGCATTTAAATGGTATATTTAATGTTGCAAAATGTTCCAAGCCACTTTGTAGAAATGTAATCAAACAAAATTTGACAATAAACCTGAGAAAAAACACTAGGAGAAAGTGAGGACTGCAGATGCTGGAGATCAGAGCTGAAAAATGTGTTGCTGGAAAAGCGCAGCAGGTCAGGCAGCATCCAAGGAGCAGGAGAATCGACGTTTCGGGCATAAGCCCTTCTTCAGGAATGAGGAGGGTGTGCCAAGCAGGCTAAGATAAAAGGTAGGGAGGAGCGCCTTGGGGGAGGGGCGTTGGGAATGCGGTAGGTGGAAGGAGGTTA
Organism: Chiloscyllium plagiosum; assembly: GCF_004010195.1. Classification (NCBI taxonomy): domain Eukaryota; kingdom Metazoa; phylum Chordata; class Chondrichthyes; order Orectolobiformes; family Hemiscylliidae; genus Chiloscyllium; species Chiloscyllium plagiosum. Next base: position 18,145,640 of record NC_057724.1, read on the forward strand.
CGTCAGGTCCACACCCCCCACCAACCCAACCTCCACTCCCGGCACCTTCCCCTGCAACCGCAAGAAATGCAAAACTTGCGCCCACACCTCCCCCCTCACTTTCCTCCAAGGCCCCAAGGGATCCTTCCATATCCGTCAGAAATTCACCTGCACCTCCACACACATCATTTACTGCATCCACTGCACCCGATGTAGCCTCCTCTACATTGGGGAGATAGACCGCCTACTTGCGGAACGTTTCAGAGAACACTTCTGGGACACCCGCACCAACCAACCCAACCGCCCTGTGGTTGAACACTTTAACTCCCCCTCCCACTCCGCCAAGGACATGCAGGTCCTTGGCCTCCTCCATCATCAGACCATGGCAACACGACGGCTGGAGGAAGAGTGCCTCATCTTCCGCCTAGGAACCCTCCAGCTATAGGGGATGAATACAGATTTCTCCAGCTTCCTCATTTCCCCTCCCCCCACCTTATCTCAGTCCCAGGCCTTTCTTAGGCCTTAGCAGCAGTTGGTATGACTACACTGATAAATTGGGGATGTTCAATGGGCCAGAATTAATGGAAATGTTGGTGATCAAATGGGATTCCCACCCATCTCCTAGCTGCCCCAGAAGTTGCCAAGTAGTATATTTTTGTGCTCAGGTTACACTAATGATCAAATTTATTTCCAGTTAAAATTTCATAATAAAACAGAATCCATCCTATGTTATCAAGAGTACAAATAATTAACAAAAGCAAAAAGAAACAATCAATCTTCCAATCTTCGCAGTTCTTCAGTATTCAGGGGCAGTACGGTGGCTCAGTGGTTCACACTGCTGCCTCACAGCACCAGCAACCCGAGTTCAATTCCACCCTTGGGCGACTGTCTGTTTGGAGTTTGCATATGCTCCCCGTATCTGTGTGGGTTTCCTCTGGGTCCTCCGTTTCCTTCCATAGACCACTGATGTGCAGGTAAGGCAGATTGGCCACGTTAAATTGTCCATAGTGTCCAGGAATTTGCAGGCTAGGTGAATTAGCCAGTGGGAAATGCAGGATTACAGAAATTGGGTAGGGTGGGTGGGTCGGGGTGAGATGCTCCTAAGAGGGTTAGTATGGACTCCACACTGTAGGGATTCTATGATACTATTTCATTCTAACGTCTGGATGGATGGACTTATCACTTATAAAAACAGATCAATCGAGGGCTGTCAGCATGGATTTACTAATGCATTCAGGAATTCAGAGGCGCTCTTTGCTCTAAATTACAATAGTTTATCAACTTTCCCCTGAGGATCAATCAAATACCTTGGAGCTCAGGTAGTGTCTCTCTTTAAAATAACTGGCTTCCCCTATGTGCACCATATGCTTTAAGCTGCACCATGTTGCTTTGAAAGTGCCTTGTTGTCATGAAGGACCCTCCTTTTCATCCTGATCCTCAGCTGAGACATGACAACCTCAGATTAAACTGCCCACCAATCATTTCTCCTGAATGAATAAGCAGCCTATGGTGAGAATACCATCCCGTATTCCCAATTCCTCCGCCGGATCTGCTCCCAGGAGGACCAGTTCCACCACAGAAGACACCAGATGGCCTCCTTCTTTAGAGACCGCAATTTCCCTCCCCACGTGGTTAAAGATGCCCTCTAACGCATCTCGTCCACATCCCGCACCTCCGCCC
>NC_057724.1:18147345-18172235 GCF_004010195.1 Chiloscyllium plagiosum
GCCCACACCTCCTCCCTCACCTCTATCCAAGGCCCTAAAGGATGGATGAGCCTTCCACACCCATCAAAGTTTTACTTGCACATCCACTAATATCATTTATTGTATCTGTTGCTCCCGATGCGGTCTCCTCTACATTGGGGAGACTGGGCACCTCCTAGCAGAGCGCTTTAGGGAACATCTTCGGGACACCCGCACCAATCAACCACACCGCCCCGTGGCCCAACATTTCAACTCCCCCTCCCACTCTGCCGAGGACATGGAGGTCCGGGGCCTCCTTCACCACCGCTCCCTCACCACCTCACGCTTGGAGGAAGAACGCCTCATCTTCCGCCTCGGAACACTTCAACCCCAGGGCATCAATGTGGACTTCAACAGTTTCCTCATTTCCCCTTACCCCACCTCACCCTGATTCTAAACTTCCAACTCAGCACTGTCCCCATGACTTGTCCGGACTTGTCCTACCTGCCTATCTCCTTTTCCACCTATCCACTTCACCCTCTCCTCCCTGACCTATCACCTTCATCCCCTCCCCCAATCACCCATTGTACTCTATGCTACTTTCTCCCCACCGCCACCCTCCTCTAGCTTAACTCTCCACGCTCCAGGCTCTCTGCCTTTATTCCTGATGAAGGGCTTTTGCCCGAAACATCGATTTCGAAGCTCCTTGGATGCTGCCTGAACTGCTGTGCTCTTCCAGCACCACTAATCCAGAATATGGTGAGACAATGGAGACTTTGACTTCATACGTAAGGACACTAACAATGCAGAACAAAAGAGGGACGTTAGCATGTAAAACAAATCCCTGAATGTACCAAGACAAATAGTTAAGGCGGTAAAGAAGGCAAAGGGGATGCTTTCCTTTATAGCTGAGATAGAAACTGCAAGAGTAGGGAGATTACCCTTGTACTATAGAAAATATAAATTAAACTGCAGCTTGTGTACTGATCAGAATACAGGAGGGATGTGATTGCAGTGAAGAGGAATTTATAAGAATATTGTCATGATAATTTTAACTCTGAAGATAGATTGAATAGCCAATGTTTTCATTGGGAGGGAAGAAATTGAATGTAAAAAAGTTAGATGGGGGCAGATTTAAATATGGAGAATGCGAAAGACCAATACCTGTTGGTAGAGAGATCAATAACTGTGGGAATGGATGAAAAGCAATTGGAAGAAGGATTAGAACAGAATTGAGGAAACTTTCTTTCAGTGAGACAGTGAGGTCTGCAGATGCTGGAGATCAGATTTGAGAGTGTGTTGCTGGAAAAGCACAGCAGGTCAGGCAGCATCTGAGAAGCAGGAAAATTGAAGGTTTGGGCAAAAGCCCTTCATCAGGAATGAGGCTGGGAGTCTCCAGGGTGGAGAGATAAATGGGAGGTGGGTGGGGCTGGGTAGAAGGTAGCTAAGAGTGCAATAGGTGGATGGAGATGGAGTAAAGGTGATAGGTCAGAGAGGAAGGTGGAGCGGACAGATGGGAAGGAAGATTGGCAGGTAGGACAGGTCATGAGCACAGTGTTGAGCTGGAGGTTTGCAACTGGGGTAAGGTGGCGTGAGGGGAAATGAGGAAACTATTAATGCACTGGGATTGAAGTGTCCCGAGACGGAAGATGAGGCACTCTTCTTCTCGGCATTGGGTGGCGAGAGAGTGGCGATGGAGGAGGCCCAAGACCTGCATGTCCTCAGCAGAGTGGGAGGGAGAGTTGAAATGTTTGGCCATGGAGCGGTGGGATTGATTGGTGCAGGTGTCCCGGAGATGTCCTCTGAAGCGCTGTGCGAGAAGGCATCCGTTCTCCCCAGTAGAGAGGAGACCATATTGGGAGCAATGGAGACAATAAATAATATGTGTGGAAGTGCTGGTGAAATTTTGATTGATGCAGAAGGATCCTTTGGGGTCTTGGTCAGAGGTGCGGGGGAGGTGTGGGCGCAGGTTTTGCAATTCCTGCAATGGCAGGGGAAGGTGCCAAAGCCACCTGGCACCTTCCCCTTCCACCACAGGAATTGCAAAACCTGCATCCACACCTCCCCCCCCCCCCATCACTTCTGTCCAAGGCCTCTAAGGAGCCTTCTACATTCATCAAAGTTTCACCTGCACTTCCACACATGTCATTTATTGTATCTGTTGATCCCGGTGCAGTCTCCTCTACATTGGAGAGACAGGACGCCTTCTCACAGAGCGCTTTAGAGAACATCTCTGGGACACCCACACCAATCAACCCCACCGCCCTGTGGCTGAACATTTCAACTCCCCCTCCCACTCTGCCGAGGACATGCAGGTCCTGGGCCTCCTCCACTGCCACTCCCTCACCACCCGACGCCTGGAGGAAGAATGACCAGGTAGTCACGGAGGGAATGGTCTTTGCAGAAAGCGGATGGGGTGGGGAGGGAAATATCTCCCTGGTGGTGGGGTCCATTTATAGGTGGCAGAAATGTTGGCAGATAATTCAATTTATGCTAAGGTTGGTGGGGTGGAAAGTGAGGACCTGGGGTGGGGGTTCTGTCCTTGTTGCAGTTGGAGGGGTGGGGTTCCAGCACGGAGGTGCAGGACGTGGATGAGATGCATTGGAGGGCATCTTTAACCACGTAGGTGGGGAAATTTTGGTCTTTAAAGAAGGAGGCCATCTGGTTTGTTCTGTGGTGGAGCTGGTCCTCCTGGGAACAGATGCGGTGGAGGTGGAGGAGTTGGGAATACGGGATAGCAATTTTTCAGGAGATGGGGTGGAAGGAGGTGTAATCCAGGTAGCTGTGGGAGTCGGTGGGTTTGTAAAAAATGACAGTGTTGAGTCAGTCCTCATGAATGGAGATGGAGAGGTCTAGGAAGGGGAGGGAGGTATCAGAGATGGTCCGGGTGGAATGTGTTGGTGAAGTACATGAACTGTTCGACCTCCTCGCGGGAGCACGAGGTGGCACAGATGTAGTCATCAATGTACCGAAGGAAGAGGTGGAGAGTGGTGCAGGTGTAACTCCAGAAGATGGACTGTTCTACATAGCTGACAAAGAGACAGGCATAGCTGAGGCCCATGTGGGTGCGCATGGCTACCACTTTCTACTGGAGGAAGTCGGAGGGTTGGAAGGAGAAATGTTGGTGGTGAGGACCAGTTCAACCAAATGTTGGAAGGGGAAATTGTTGAGGGAAACTTTCTTTCACCCAGAAGCTTTTTAGGGTTTGGAACTCACTGTCTAAAATGATTGTAGAGGTATATAAAACAAATTTTAAGTCCAAATATGTGCAGGTTAGATGGATTGCCCATTGTGTCCAGGGATGTGCAGGTTAGGTGGATTTGCCATTGGGAATGCAGGGTTACAGGGATGGGATGGGGTCTGGGGGGAAAGCTTTCAGAGGGTCGGTGTGGACTCAATGGGTTGAATGGCCAACTTCCACACTGTAAGGATTCTCTGATTTTATGTTTGAAAAATATTTAGACATGTACCTGAAGTGGTATGAACCAAGCAGGCAAAATCAAAGAACTGGTAGCAGATGAGACTAAATGGTAATTTTTGGGTTGGCACAAACACAATTGAATGTCTTCCTTCTGTAATCTATTTGTTTTTATTTTTATGCTTGTATAAAATAGCAGTGCCTTTATTACAAGAGAAGGATTTCAGGTCACTGGCCTAATATATTAACCATTTTCTTTTCATTTTGACTCCTGATAGTTCAGATCCAAGGCAATGCATTTGTTTACTTCTCTCAGTTTGCACACTTGCATACATTAACACCTCAAACCAGACTCAGCCAGAACTTCCAATTAAATGAATCTCTGAATGCATGCAACAACATGAACAAGGAAAACCATCTCAGATAAATGATTAGCTGCAGTGTGGCTGAACCTGGAAAATTTTGTGCATTGATTGCTGTTCTGACAGAGAGGTAGAATTTTGTACAATAAGGTAAAACAGATGATCGCAAGTGGTAGTTCATTTTAGAACAGAGAACATAGAACAATATAGCCCTCAATGTTGCGCTGACCTGTGAACTGTTCTCAGCTCGCCCCCCAACACTATCACATCATCAAACATGTGCTTATCCAAGGATTGTGTGAATCGCCCTAATGTGGCTGAGTTGACTAAATTAGGAGGCAGGGCATTCCACGTCCTTCCCACTCTCTGAGTAAAGAACCTGCCTCTGACATCTGTCTTGAATCTATCACCCCTCAATTTTACATACCTTATTTTTAATTCTATTGATGCTGAGCACAATTGCACAAAATCGACATAAAGAGACTGACAAAAACATACTCTGAGGCCAAGAAAACATGCAATTAATCCAAAGACAATCTTTAATTCATACCAATTTGTTTAAAGTTAAATAATAAAATCCAACTTTGCCTCTAATGAACAGGGTAAAAAAAATCTGCTTATGTCTGAATGACCACATTTTTCTCCTCATTTTGTTACTACAGGATATTAAGCAATATAGTTTAACAAGCAATCACTCACACTCATGCCATTTTAATAATACAGGATGAAAACAAACTTAATAGCCAAGGAAAATAATTTCCATATTTTACTGAGCTCATCAGCTATTTCGGGGCCTAAAGGTGAAAATTGTGACCTCCACTTTGTGGAACCATGGATGCATTTACTGGTGTCCTTGGACTGATATAACTAAATTAATCCAGGAAAATTACATCATGTGTTTCTCTGAACATTCATTAAACTCAGTGGGAAATGATGAAACACCAGCAAGCGAAGTGGGTAAGGAAGAGGCTGAGAATAATTAAAACTATAATAAATACAAATGTAGGACAAAAATTAGATGACTGGAATAAGTAACAGTGCTGCAGTCAGCTATCACACTGTTCTGAAACCTCTTCTACATGCACTCTGAATGTTGATTACAGGATTTTAATTGTCTCCTTGCACAGTTCCAGCTAAACATTTTGCTTATGTCTGGCACTACCCGCAACCATTATAACTTTGTTCTCTGTTTGAGGAAGAAAACAATAATTAATTTTTACTTGTGGGTATAGAATGGGGTCTGATAGTGAAGAGATACACAATCTAAAGGCAATAATGAGCCAGTGAGAGCATGCCAAATCATTTTTTTAAGCACTATGAGCATTTAACACTTGCCTTCACATGAGAAAAATCAATGGCGCAGTAAAATCTCCTCTAGTGTGAAAATATCTTTTACTCATTACTAGCTAAGTGTCCATCGTCAGCCAAAGATTATTCTCATCTGCAACAACTGCTATTTAAAAGGCCCATTTCTCTCTCTCTCTTATCCATGAAGAAAAAGGCATATGGAGGTAATAGCAGCTTGTTTTAATAATTTTTTTCAAATTGCTTGCTTTCAATTTGTACTGACTTCCACACTGCACATAGTACAGTATTGTATGTAGTAGCATTTAACAGAAGTCCATACTCCTCTGCTCATAATGTATCATTTTCTCTCAGGCAGAAACTGTGGTGAGGTTGCAAACAACAATCATTTATGTGGCATGATCAATTACCAGCTAGTTTATCAACAGCTGTTATGAGCTGCATAATTCCTTGCACTGTGCATCGAAATTCAATATAATAAGGCCTCTGTTCTGTTTACATCAGTGGGTAACATCTACCAACTTCAGTGATTCATGCATTCACTGCAGGTGACCTATGCTAAGTGACACTTAAGACAAAAAACATACCACAGCATTTAAAATCAGAATGTCACAAAGAGGTATCTCTACAGGGTTCTGTGTCTGAGCTGCTAAATGTCAATGCACTTAAGATAGATTTGTGATACTGTGTCCTGTTGCTCTGTTTGTACTGCAAGTTAAACCACCTAGTATAAATTTCTGGGCTGCCCTTGATATTTACTTGTGCTCCCTAACATCAGTTCTCTCATGGACTCCAATTTCCCTGGACTGTCTCACACATAGTTGTCTGACAGTATTGGTTCCAATTCAGTTTCTGAATAGGCTGTTCAATTACAATAAGGATCTGTTTGCTACACTTTTATTAAAGAAAATGGGCTAAACATATCAGCCTCATTCTCCATTCCTTCATCGTTTTCAATTAACTTTTTACAAATACTGTCAGATAACTGAATTTCCAAGTGAGCTCCATGTTCATAGACTCCTCTCCTTCCTGTGAAATTCTATGGATCTGAGATCTAGTCATAACACGGTCAAGAAACAATCCAATACATTCTTCTGGTAGCAGCTTTATTTCTTTTGCTTCTACTAGTTGTTCCTTAGTGAAGCCAGTATTTTTGAATCAGCCAGCTCATTCATAAAATCAATTCCTTCTACAGGAATTTATTGCATTATACCAACTACAGCTTCTCCATTTGTGAAGTTATTCTTTCATCCAACACAAAATTGCCTCAGTTTGTAATCTCCAATAAATGTGTATCTCCAATAAATGTACTCTCCTGCACTAATCCTTCTGGAAGACAAATTTTGATTAGATTCCCTATAGTGTGGAAACAGGCCCTTCGGCCCATCTAGTCCACACCGATCCTCCGAAGAGTAACCCACCCAGACCCATTCCCCCTAACTAATGCACCTAACTCTATGGGCAATTTGGCATGACCAATTCACCTGACCTGCACATCTTTGGACTGTGGGAGGAAACCGGAGCACCCGGAAGAAACCCGCGCAGACACGGGGAGAATGTGCAAACTCCACACAGACGCCCAAGGCTGGAATTGAACCTGGGTCCCTGGTGCTGTGAGGCAGCAGTGCTAACCACTGAGCCACCGTGCTGATGATTTTATCATCAGCCAGCACCATGAACTGACTTGCTCCAGTGTCTCAATATCTTTATTGGTTTATCTCCTTGTTAGAAGAATAAAGAAATATTGCTCCCTTTGAAATAAAATATTCAGAACTTCCAATGATCTGATTCTCTTTGTCAATAGTTGAAAAAGAGTTTTCTTGACTGTCCTGGGACATCTCTCCCTTCCTGGCAGTTTCCTGGGGAGCCTCTCCACTATACAACTGCTACGGTTTTAACACACATTTCATTTGCTCTTGCATTTCTTCACTAGGTCTTTCCTAACCATTCCAATGCTGTGTCCCATTTAACTTCCAGAAATTTGCATTTGTGTGTCCAGTCTTATTCCATTGAAAGCATTTCATATACATATATATAACTTAGTGGTTTTAACTGTTATTCTTTATTATTTTGGTGACCTTTTGCTGCCTAAAAATGATACATTATCCATCTCCAGGTTTTCAAGTCCTCCAATTTCCTTGTTGATTTCGACATGAACATTTCTCGATCTATAACATTTTGCTGAGATATCACAGGTCTCTTCCACAACTGCTGCTTCTTGGACCTTTGATGTTGGTTGCTCCTCTAAGTAAGTTGTAAGATTACCAGAATACCATTTGGGAATTCTTCCATAATCATGACTGGCCTCACGTTCTCAACATTTTTCTTTAACTTCAGTGATTGAAACGTTGCCTACAATTTCTCTTGAATAGTCTATAAATGCCTGATAAGTTACATATTTTCATCTTTTCTCCTTCCATTGCTCTTTTTCCAAATCAGGTTTTTCATTCCAACTAGAGTTTAATTAATTCTGGCAATGATACCTACATTTTAGGTTTCCCTCATTATAACTGTCATTGTTAGGTAATCATTTTTAACATCCCTGCCTTACAAGGTTTTCTTTTACTTCTACCGTCAATTTTTCTGTTAACTCTCTGTCTAACATTAGTAAATAACCCACTGTTATGTGTTCTTCTCCCAGAAAAGTCTCAGCCACATTCAAAGTCATTTTCAAAGTCTAAAGCATGTAAAGTACTTCGCAACAACACTCCTAAAAAGTTGAGAGACCCGTCTTAAATTTTTAAGTCAGCAAATGACTGATTTTGATTATCCAATGGTCTGAAAGGACTTTGAGCAAAGGCAGGTATATGTAGTTAGATGAAAGATCAACATGATTGGATTGAAAGGCTGAACAGGGAGAAAGTGAGGACTGCAGATGCTGGAGATCAGAGCTGAAAAATGTGTTGCTGGAAAAGCGCAGCAGGTCAGGCAGCATCAAAGGAACAGGAAAATTGACGTTTCGGGCATAAGCTCTTCTTCAGGGCTTACGCCCGAAATGTCGATTCTCCTGCTACTTGGATGCTGCCTGACCTGCTGCGCTTTTCCAGCAACACATTTTTCAGCTCTTGAAAGGCTGAACAGGCTTAATAGTCTTATATGGCCCATCCCTGTACCTGGGTTTCATTGATAATATTCCTAGTTTCCACATTTTTACCCTACCCCTGGTTTGCTACTAATTACAGAATTTCATTTTGTGTTCTGGTCAGAAATGGTGGTAATGCAAGTCATGTTGCATCCAGAAGATACAGCAAATCTAGAGTCATTGGGAACCTCTCTACTGTCTGGAGTCATAATTAACACAAATGAAGATGGTTGCAGTTAATAGAGATCAATCATCTAGATCGTACTGCACCACTGCAAGAGTACACCAAGGCAGGTATTCTAATCAATCTGTTAAGGACATGTTATGAAATACCCCTGGATTAGTGAGACTTGAACCTAGGCCTTCTATTCCAGAGGAAGGGACACTACCGCTGTGCCAAAGTACTCTTTTGCCATCAGGATACTTTTTTTTAATCAGTCTGTTATGACACACTTCTAGACTAATTGGGAATTGAAACTGGGCCTTCTGGCTCAAAGGTACAGGTCCTACAAAAGTTCTAGGTCAACTGCTTCATCAATGATCTCCGCTCCATCTTAAGGTGAATATTTAGCAGTGATTACGAGTGATTGCACAATGTTCAACACCATTCACAAAATTTATAAAATGCAAGGCAGCCTGTGCCCACAAGTAGAAAGATCTAGACGATACCTGGGCTTAGGTTTATAAGTAAGTGGAAAGTGACATTTTGCCACCGCACATGTTTCAGGCAATGATCATCTCCCACAAGATAGAATCTAACCCTTGATCCTTGATGTTCAATAATGAAACAGTTGCTGAAATCCCCACCAACAATCTCCAAATGGTTACCCAGAGCTCCCATCTGAACTACACCATGTGTGACCCTACCCCTAGGGCTGCAGCAATTCAAGAAGGAAGCTCACCATCAACTTTTCAAGGGCACTTGGGACTGAACAAAAAAAAATGGACTGCACTATTAATTCAGAGACCTGGAGTAAAGTTTGAAAGTTCAAATCCTACCAGAGCAGCTGGAGTGCCTCAGTCCCATAGAAATTTCGGAACGCAGGAGGAGTAGGATATGTGACCATTCCTCTATCATTCCACATGATCATGGTTGATCTAACTCTGGTTGCAGATGCACTTCCCTACCTGCATTTCAAAATTCTTGACTTTTAATTCAAGTACCCAAAATAAATCTAAATCAAAATCTAAGATTCGTGGTAGTACTGGGTTGTCAAAAGAGATCCTTGTCTGGTTACCTTGATGAAGGAAATCCCTGACTCACCCTGGTCTATTTGTCCTTCGAGACCACAGAAATGTTGTTGGCTCTTAACCACTGTACAAAATTGCCCAGATTATTTTTAAATAGTCAAATAAGAATAAAACAGAACTGATTACCTAACATTTACTGAGGCAGCAAGTATTACAATGATATTCTCCGCCCAATCCATTCTGTAAAGGTCTTCTTTCAGCATCTGGATCTTGTGCCAGTTTGGAGAATTTATCCACAAACAAGTCAAATCCAACAAAGTTAATGCCCTAAACTTATCCATCACCATGACCAGTACAGCTTGTCCAACCAGCAAGACCGACACATTAGATTTGGCAGCACAGTGGTATACAATCAGGATGAGATGGGCTTGCGAGTCTTCAACATTGATTCCAGATGTCCATGGCTTCTGACCCAACATAGTCTAGGCTGTTTACAATCTACTATGATTCATTAACTGATTAGCACTTCTTAATATTGAATGTTGCTTGGAAGATGTAGTTTGAGGATCCTGGGAGGAATCTTCAAACATCGTCAACAAGAGTAACTCAGTAGTACAGCTTCTGACCAAGCTGACATATCAGAAAAAAAAACTCTGCCAGACCACAGGTAATGACAAAAGAGCTAACGTGAAGAAAATATTGACTTGATCTCACTCTCACCAATCTAAATGTTGCAGATTTACCTGTTAGTAGCAAAATTGCTGAGAATGACCATCACTCAGTTTTTGTTGAGGCTGAATTGAGACTAAGGAGCCTCCATCATGTTGCAAGTAGCTATCACTACATTAAATGGAATAGATCTATCAACTCAAAGCTACATATTGATAAAGTGCTGTGGACCACATGTTCAAAAATATCCCTACCTGTCTATAATATTGCCATCAAGTTCGAAGTCAGCCTAATTTACTGACAAATGTAAGAGTTCAAGTGAAGAACACCATCATTTGGATCTAAAAATAAAGTGCAAACCTGTTGAAACTACAACATGAAGTTAAGTTTATGCACAGTATATTGTTCCAACAGAGCTAAGCAATTCCATAACTAACAGATCAAAGCTGGACAGTCCTGTTGCAAAATGTAGTAGATGGTTAAATAACTCACAAGAGTAGAAAAGTATACAAATATTCCGATTCTCAATGATGGTAGAAACCAACATCTAAGAGCCTGACCAAGGACAAGGCAAGAAATACAGAATATCCATATTGATTTCCTGAGATTCCTGTTATCAGAGATGCCAGTCTTCAGCTAATTGGCCTCATTCAGGATATGTTTACCCTATTGGCATATGGACTAAGTGAGACAAATATTAGAGTTGAAAATCAGTCCACAAAAATGTTTATACAGAGTAATTTATTTGAAGCATTCCTTATATCCATCAGATTTCATTCAAAAATTTGCATTATTGCCGTCTTCCACAAAATTATTTTAACTAACAATATCAATCCCACAAAGATTACCTAAATTCACACAGTTATTATATGCAAAAACATTATTTCACAATGTGATGACTTTAATTTGCTTTACTTTGATTCTAGTTGAATTAGATTTGCAATTTTTACAACATGACTTCTACCAATCATTCCCAATACCTCAATGCCACTTTCCAAAATCCTCAGGATTAAAATCTTCTATTTCTTCCAAGTTTGTCCCTATTCTGAATATGTTGTCATCATCAATGTCAATGGCAATATTGGTCATATCATACTCTACATTTTATAAGATCATAAGATGTAGGAGTAGCATTATGCTATTTAGCCTATGGAGCTCATTCAATTAAATCCTGGCTGATCTGATAATCCTCAACTCCACTTTCCAGTGTTTTCCCTATCACCCTTGATCCCCTTATTGACTTAAAATCTGTCAATATCAGCCTTGGATATAACTTATTACCAAATACCAACAGCCCTCTGTGTTAAAGAATTCCAAAAATTCACTATGCGAAGAAATTCCTCCTCTTCTTTTGTTCTTCAAATGGCAATTACTTATTTTCAATGTCACTGTCTGCATTTTCAATCTTACCTGAACATTTAAAATTTCATGTTAGACCACAAGAAGTTCTTTGCTGAGTCAAAATGAAAACAGATTTCTTGATAATCCTGCTCAGCTGTCGTATGTTCTGAGGTTTCCAAGGAGTGTTTTAATTTTGTCGTTATCCCTATAAGAATTCTCATTCAGCGGATCAGGTGACACACTTAAGTATTTTACCATCTGAGCAACACTTTTGAAATTGCTTTTTTTGTTTTCATTCTGTTTTACCACAATACTCACATAACTCTGACAAACTGCCCATATCATAAACTGCAACCAGCTCAAAATAATGGCGATGACTATAAATGAAAGTTTCCTTAAAGAGAATTGAACCCTTACTTGGAGCACTGGTCCTTTATGCACTCTGTAACATTCTGCCCATTTTTTGTCTTCTTGCTCGAGTCTCGCCATCTTCCCTTTCCCTAATTACTTTTACTCAAACCTCTTCATCTTCCCTAGCTATGTGTGCCACTTGTTCTTTTTGCTTATCAAGTCTTAACATTGGTTAAAGTATGCCTGAGGTTCAATATCACAGTGTTGGCAGGGCTATGGATTTCCCTGCAAGTTGTCTTTAAGGAATGTCTTCAAAAGAGGAAGGAAAGCTAGAGAGATGGTGAGGCTTCAGACAGGAATTCCAGATTAGAGTGGTGCTGGAAAGGCACAGCAGTTCAGGCAGCATCCGAGGAGCAGGAAAATCGACGTTTTGGGCAAAAGCCCTTCATCAAGGTTTCCAGCAGCTGCAGTCCTTGGTTTTACCATAGGAATTCCAGAGCCATACAGCCTTGGACATCTAAGGGAGAAAGTGAGGGCTGCAGATGCTGGAGATCAGAGCTGAAAATGTGTTGCTGGAAAAGCGCAGCAGGTCAGGCAGCATCCAAGGAACAGGAGAATCGACGTTTCGGGCAAGGAAGGGCTTATGCCCTAAACGTCGATTCTCCTGTTCCTTGGATGCTGCCTGACCTGCTGCGCTTTTCCAGCAACACATTTTCAGCTCTAGACATCTAAGGGTGCAACCACTGATGGTGGAATAATGAAAATCGAAGACATTCAAGAAACAAGCATTCGATCAGTGCAGATATTTCAGAAGTGCGTGAAGTCATGGACTAACTAGAAATCAAGATGAGAAATCTAAAATCAACAATATTGCTTGACAGGGTGGTGGATAAGTGAAAGCTGGCATGAGAAAGATGATAGCAACAGAGTTTTGAGTATTTGAGTTTATAGCGGGTAGAGTTTGGTGGATGTTTCAGGAGTGGGGTGCAACAGTCAAGTCTGAAGGTAAGAGAGGCATGGATTATGGTTTCAACAGCAAAAAAGCTAAGATAGGGATAAAAATCAGGCAATGTTATGTATGTGGAAATAAATGGCTTTGGTGATGGTATAGAATATATAAGGACACTCATCTCAGGATTAAATATGAAACCAAGGTTGTGAATACTCTGATCCTAAATCTGTGGAAAATGCACCCAAGTCCAGCTCCTTGGAAACTGCGATAGGGAACTGGAGCTGGAGCTGAATGAACTTCCGCTCATTCGGGAGGCTGAGGGGTAATTCAGAGGAGTTACAGGGAGGTAGTCACACCTCAAGTACAGGAAAAAGGTTGATGGGTTACAGTCAGGGGATGGAAAGGGAACAGGCAAACAGTGCAGGGACAGTGTGGCTATTCCCTTCAACAACAAGTATATTGCTGTTTGGAGGGATGACTTAGCAGGGGTAAGCCATAGGGTACAGGTCTCTAGCGCAGAGTCTGTTCCTTTTGCTCAGAAGGGAAGAGGGGAGAGGAGCAGAGCATTAGTCATTGGGGGCTCCATAGTTAGGGGGATGGATAGGAGGTTCTGTGGGAATGAGAGAGAGTCATGGTTGGTGTGTTGCCTCCCAGGTGCCAGGGTCCATGAAGTCTCGGATTGTGTTTTTGGGATCCTTAAGGGGGAGGGGAGCAGCCCCAAGTCGTGGTCCACATAGGCACCAATGACATAGGTAGGAAAAGGGATGGAATGTAAGGCAGAAATTCAGGGAGCTCAGGTGGAAGCTTACAGCTAGAACAGTTGTTATCTCTGGTTTGTTACCCATGCCACATGATAGCGAGGCAAGGAATAGGGAGAGAGAGCAGTTGACCACCTAGCTACAGAGATGGTGCAGGAGGGAGGGATTCAATACCTGGATAATTCGGACTCATTCTGGGGTAGGTGGAGCCATGAGGTCATGTTGCAAATGTACAAAACTCCTGCGCGGCCGCACTTGGAGTATTGTGTACAGCTCTGATCACCGCATTATAAGAAGGATGTAGAATCATTGGAAAGGGTGCAGAAGAGATTTATCAGGATGTTGCCTGACATGGCGGGAGAGTCGTACAAGGAAAGGCTGAAGGTCTTGAGGTTGTTTTCATTAGAGAGCAGGTTGAGAGTTGACTTAGTAGAGACATACAGGATGATCATAGGATTTTAGATTAGATTAGATTAGATTTTAGATTAGATTACTTACAGTGTGGAAACAGGCCCTTCGGCCCACATCTTTGGACTGTGGGAGGAAACCGGAGCACCCGGAGGAAACCCACGCAGACACGGGGAGAACGTGCCAACTCCACACAGACAGTTGCATGAGGCTGGAATTGAACCCGGGTCTTTGGCGCTGTGAGGCAGCAGTGCTAACCACTGTGCCACCATGCCGCCCACTGTATGGTGGACAGTGAGAATCTTTTTCCTCGGATAGTGGTGGCTAGCATGAGGTAACATAGCTTTAAATTGAGGGGTGATAGATATAGGACAGATGTCAGAGGTTGGTTCTTTACTCAGAGAGTAGTAAGGACGTGAAGTACCCTCCCTGCAACAGTCGGAGACTCACAAACGTTAAGGGCATTAAAGGACTGCACTGCATTGTAATGTTCTATGTTTTGTGTTGTGGAAAGTTTTCTGGAAGAGAAGTTGATTCAATAACTAGGAATGGGGTTTGTAACAGGGATAGAGGAAAAAGCTTCAGTCTTCCTAATGTTCAGTTGGAGGAAATTTCTGATTACTCAGGGTATTGAACAGTAAATAGTTAATCATACCTTTACTCCCAGAATTGATTCTAAGCATGTGAGAACAAGATATGTAATATTGATGACAGATAATATGGAACTGGAGACAAAGTTCACGAGGGTCCAGAAAGATATCCTTTCTTGCTTTGCCTTGTAAGTAGTAGTATAAATATAGCTTGTTTATGTTCACTCAAATGAGTGTAGACCTCATCCTACTCTAAGTAGTGACTGCCAGACAATCAGTCTGATAATTAACAGTGGAGAGAGATAGTATTGAAGTAAAACTGGGTGTCATCAGCATAAACTAATGCTGTTTTTTTGCAGGTTATATTATGTTTTAGAGGATAGATCGGGGGATTAATCCTTGAGGGCACACCAGAAATAACAAATTAAGAAGTGAAGCTATTGCAAATCATATATTGGTTATGATTCCTCAACATACTAATGTCAAAAACTCACATACATTTAATAAATTTAGCAACTACAGTTGCTATAAATTTGCTTTGCCCATTTTACATGAAGACTAAACTCATCATGATTACAGTATTCCCTTAGGACATGCACTTTTAATTTCCTGATTTATACTTTACCTAATAAGAGGAGAAAGTGAGGACTGCAGATACTGGAGATCAGAGTCGAGAGAGTGGTGCTGAAAAAGTACAGCAAGTCAGGCAGCATCTGAGGAGCAGGAGAATCAATGTTTCGGGCGTTCCTGATGAAGGGCTCATGCCCAAAACGTCAATTCTCCTGCTCCTTAGATGCTTCCTGACCTGCTGTACTTTTCCAGCACCCCACTCTCGATGTTATCTAATACTACAAATGCAGTGCTGTTCGGGGGCCTATGAAGTACACACAACAGAATTTTCTACCCTTTGTTCTTGGCTCCACACAAACTGATTCACCATCTTGGTTTTCTAATCTGAGATCCTTTCTCTGTACTGCCTTGATTATTGTGCTAACCCTCCTCTGTTTCCATTCTTGATAGCCCTTCTAAAAGTCAAACATCCTGGAATATTTAATTCAGAACTCTGGTCAACCACTTCCCAGATTTTCAAGCAGCAGCACCAAATGAGCATTAAATTGACGCTGTGCAAATTCTCTTGACTGGGCAGTAGTGTTCATTTCTTGCCCGCTCTGACAGCAATGTGCAGCAAGGTAATCACTCAGAAAACTCCACTGATCACTGTGGACAGGGCATATTCTATCTTTATGGTACTAGCTGCCTTATAGTAAGTCTGTAGGTCTAGTCGGTATTGTAGTGAATGAGTAAATGACTGAGAGAGTCAGTGAGTGAGATGGGTAAGAATATAGATGGGTCATTTAGTAAAGGGGTGAGGTGGGTAAGTAGGTGGATAGGAGCAAATGGATAAGGTGTGTATGGGTGAGGTGGACAAACATGTAGGTAGGTGAGTTGTGTAAGTGAGTATTCGATGAGGTGGGCACATGGGCAGTCAGATGAGGGCTAGTGCGGTAGTTAGGAAAGTAGTCAGGTGATCAAGGTGGGGCAGTCACCTTCAGATAATCAAGTCAGATCAGAAGGACAGTCAAGTAGTTGTCAGAGGTGTGTTCATGATATGGGGGGGGATAGGTAGTCAGGTCAGGTCAGCAGGCAGGTTTGTGGTTGGGCTTTCTCCCCTAAACCTTTGGCCCTAAGAAGTATATCTAACACCTTGCAAATATTCAATGTCTTGGTATCTTCATTTTCTGTGATAGAGAATTCCACAGCCTTACCATTCTCAGGGTGAAGAAATTTCTCCTCATCTCTGTCTTAAATAGCTTGTCCCATTTCCTTAGAATGTGACCCCTAGTTCAGGTCTTCCCAGTCATCAGGAGCCTCCTTCCTGCATTTACACTCTCTACTCCTGTTAGAATCTTATGGGTTTCTATTAAATAGCCCCCCATTCTTTGAAACTCTAGTGAATATAGTCCTAACTGATCCAGTGCCCTTTTATACAACAGTCCTGCCATCATATCACATTTGTAGCACTCCCTCCATATTTACTTAAAAATCATACGCCACCAGGTTATAGTCCAACACGTTTATTCGGAGCACTGCTCCTTCATCAGCTGCTTGTGGCAAATAAGATCATAAGACACAGAATTTATTGCAAAAGATTAGTGTCATGTAACTGAAATGATATATTAAACAAACTTGGATTGTTCTTAATTCTTTCATCTTTTAGAATGGGTTGCAGGTTTCGGTTCATTGATATATAAATCCCAGAACTTCTTTTAAGTCACCTTCTCAAGATAACTTAAGGTTTTATAACAAAAAGTGATATCTTAGCTTAGACAATGCATTAAAGATGTGAGGTTAGAGTCTGGCTGTATCTCAATCTTAAGTCAGACTGGTTCTATTTCCAAAGTGGAATTTACAAAATATTGCATGGATTGACTACCTGCAGATTGCGCATTTTCTGAGCAAAATAGAAAGCATCTGCAAGTATAATTCTGCAAATACCAATTCTAGACTTATATGCATGTGCATGTGCATGAGAGAGAGAGTGTGTGTGTATGTGCATGTGAAAGAGTGTGTATTTGCGTGTCTGAAAGCTTGGTAAAGTGTGTGTGTGTGTGTGTGTGAGATGTAGTGGGGATACCTGTAGTGTGATGTGAACCCAAGGTCTCAGTTGGGGCCATCCTCATGCGTTACCGAATTTGGCTATCAACCTCTGCTCGGCCACTTTGTGTTGTTGCCTATCCCGAAATCCGCCTTGGAGGATGGTCACCTGAAAATCCAAGGCTGAATGTCCCTGACTGCTGAAGTGTTCCCCAACTGGGAGGGAACATCCCTATCTGGTGATTGTTATTCAGTGTCTATTCATTCGTTGTTGTAGCGTCTGCTTGGTCTTGCCAACGTACCATGCCTTGAGCATCCTTGCCTGCAGCATATGAGATAGACAACATTGGCCAAGTCATATGAGTACCCCATGTACGTGCTGGGTGATGTCCCCATGGGTAATGGTGGTATCCATATTGACATTCTGACACATCTTGCAGTGGTTGATATGACAGCATTGTATGGTGTTGTAGTTGATGTTGTCGTGAAGGTTGGGCAGTTTGCTGCGAACAATGATCTGTTTAAGATCAGTTGTTTAAATGGGAGAAGGGAAGGTCTTGGCAAGATGGTCATCCTCATCGATAATGTGTTGCAGGCTGCGAAGAACATGGTGTCGTTTCTCAGCTCCCAGGAAGTACTGAACAACGAAGAGTATGCTATCGGTTGCAACCCATGTCTGTCTTCTGAGGAGGTCATTACAGTTTCTCACTGTGGAACTGGCGATCGATGAGTTGAGTCTTGTACCCTGTTCTTGCGAGGGCATCCTTGAGCACCTTCAGGTGTCTATCACGTTCCTCCTCATCAGAACAGATCCGGTGTATGCAGAGGGCTTGTCTGTAGGGGATGGCTGCTTTAATATGTTTCGGGTGTAAGCCAGAGAAGTGTAGCATTGTGAGGTTACCTGTGGGTTTGTGGTAGATTGAGATGTGGAGATCAGGATTAGAGTGGTGCTGGAAGTTTGAACAAGACTTCTTTGCTGCACAGGACCTCCAATCAACACTATATACCAGATATATTGACAACATTTTCTTCCTTTGTACCCGTGGAGAGGAGTCACTGAAACAACTACACAGTGATATCAACAAGTTTCATCGCACCATCAAACTCACCATGGACTACTCTTTAGAATCTGTCTCACTCTTAGACACATGCATATCCACCAAGGATGGACATCTCAGTATCTCAGGTAGAAGTGGAGATTAGAGTCAAGATTAGAGTGGTGCTGGAAACGCACAGCAGGTCAGACAACATCTGAGGAGCAGGAAAATTCACGTTTCGGACAAACTTGTGCTTGAAAATATTGGCATATTGGGGTGCAAATTTGGTTCCCATGGATGTTCCGTGTTTCTGGATGAAGAACTGGTTGTCAGAAAACATTGTGGTTGAGGATGAAGCAGATGAGTTGTAGTATGGTGCTTAAAGATTGGCAGTTGTTGGTATTGAGTACTGAGGCTATTGCAGCAATGCCCTGTCATCATGGGAGATGCTAGTGTGGACTGCTGAAATGTCCATTGTGACAAGGAATGTTCTCTGTTCCACTCTATATTCAGAACATCCTTCCTTTGATAACGAGACCAAAATTGCTCAGTATCCTAAGTGTGATCCCATCCTGTACAATTGCAGTAAGACATCTCTGCTCCTGTACTCAAACCCTTTTGCTAAGAAGACCAACATTCTCATTGCCTTCTTCACTTCCTGCTGCACCTGCATGCTTACTTGCAGTAACTAACATACATAGACACCCAGGTTTCATTGCACCTACTCCTTTCCCAATCTATCATCATTCATATTATAATCTGCCTTCCTGTCTTTGCTATCAAAGGGGATAAACTCACATTTATCTATATTACACGTCATCTACCATGCATTTGCCCACTCATTCAATTTGTCTAAATTACACTCAAACACCTCTGTATCCTTCTTCAATTAACCCTCTCACTCAGCTTTGTGTTTTCTGTAACCTTAGATATATTATGTTTTGCTTCATCATCTAAGTTATTAATATATATTGTGAATACTTGGAGTACCCCACTAGTCACTGTCACTCAGAAAATAGCCCATTTATTTCCACGCTTTTTTTCCTGTCTGCCAATCAGTTCTCGATTCAAGTTAATCAACTACCCCCAATCCCACAGTTTTAATATTACATGCTAATCTCTTAAATGGGACTTTATCAAAGCCTTTTGAAAATCCAAGTCAATAACATGCACTGCGTCCCCCTCATCCACTTTACTAATTACATTCCTGAAAACTTCTAATAGACTTGTCAAACTTGATTTCCCTTTCACAAATCCATGCTCACTCTTTCTGATCTGGTCATGTTTTCTGAATGAAAAGTTAGACTAGATATTAATCTGTCTAACATTTTCTGAATAACTATTCAGGTAAGTTCATTGGAACTGTCTGCAGTCCATATCTCTAACTCAGAATTGGTGACATTTGCTGATGATTGAGGAAAGTGGTGCAATTGGCCATTGGGAGTTGAAACATGCCTAGCAGTTTCCAGGTGGGGATGTGGCAGGTATTCCACAAGGTCCCGATGCACATCTCAGTTGTACAGCCATTTCATAACATGGACGATTTGGCCCATCTCTTATAATGGCTAACAGATTAAACCCAATAATTTCTATCTGTGCTAATAATTAATTTATCTTGCTCGAACTACTTCAATGCATTTAGATATAATTCCTTTAGCCTGCAGTTTTTTTTCTCCCTGGAATAACATTGAAGCCCTTTGAAGCTACTGGTGGAAAGAATGCAATGCATATTAGAATTTGTGTATTCGGAATTATCTACTCTTTTTCATGACTGTTATCCCAGTTGATATGAAACCTTGTAACTCGTGGATTTAATGCCAAAGTGTTTTGCTGAAGCTTAGAGAAATCTGGTTTCACAGGAGGATTTCCATGCAGCTCTAGGTTGTTGTATTCAATATTTACATAATTCCCTACCCTGATAAGTTCTTGACCTTGGTAAGTGCAGGTTATTAAAATGACAGCACTCCAACCGCATCCACGTCAGGGATACGGGTAGGATTTGCTGCATCAGCCTAAAAAATAAACAGCAAGAATAATGCTACTTATTTTAACAAGCTGGTGTTAGTGCTTATGCACTACAAAAGCATCAACCTAACTTTCAGGAGGTGTTTATTTACAAGAACTATGATAATAATTGCAACAAGTCAACAGAAGGGATAATTAAGGCAAGGAGGTCATACATTAAGAAACAGCTAAATACCTCCATGGGAAGCCAATATTCTAGAAAGCATTGTTGAGAATATAAACATGCTGACGAAACTTTCATTCTTGCTCACATGTTGCAAGAATACTAAATTGTAAATGGATCAATCATTTATTCTGTATTAGAAGGAAGATGCTGATCAGTTTGCAAATAGTCTGTATGGAGATTGTGCCAAGAAACAGTCATTCAGTTACACTAGTTATTCTAAAAGAACATGATCAAAGTGGCTTAAAGCCTTCAGCATTCAAATCTTTTGAGTTGACATTTAAAAGCTAAGGCTAACAAACCCCTAAAACTTGCATGTATAGCAAGGGACTTCTACCAAACTCAATGCTTGTTTTTTTCTATTATTTTAAAGTGTTGCATAGCACAAATATACAATTTAAATCTTCTTACACTAGTATATCTCAAGAACCTCTTGTAATAAACCTATTTTATTCTATTCGAATGAGATTATACAAATCTCATTATGAAGGTGCATGTTTTTTATTCCAGAAGTGAGCTTTAACCATAAAAAGATGATTAGAATCACTGGGCAGCAGCATAAAGATTGCAACAATGAGCCCAGGGAGAGTGAAATATGAATCCATACATAGCAACACTTAATTGAAATCTACCTAGCACATAGAAAGTAGCGGGAATGTGAGTTTGAAGAAAATATAATTGCATCATTGAAATTATCGACCGGAACTGCATAGTGAAGAAAACATGAATATAGGGTAATTGAAACTATAGTAAAACAGCTAGAAAACACACGTGACTATGAATGTTCAAGCCTCCCACATAAAGGTTCAAGGGTTGAAAGTTCTCCAGGACTCAATCTTGGAAATACATTCAAGACAAAAGAATGATTCTACCTGGACATCGCCAAACAAACTATTGTCAAATATGCAATTAAATACATAGTGATTTGTAGATGTGACAACATGGAAAAGAATTGGGCACTTCTCTGTTTCCTCTGTTTTGAACATTGAAACAAGTCAGCAGGATTCTACCCTTAGCCAAAATAGCGCTGGAGCCACAATTCCAGAGGCTGCTTGCTCAAACAGTCTACCCAATATTTGGGTCATGCAGAAGGATTGGAGAGAGAGGTGGCAATGGAGAGGGAGAGATATTTAATCCATCCCACAGTCAGAAAGTAGCAATACATTTAGAAGTATAGCTACCTTGATTCAGAAGCAATATCTATCACTTGGGTTTCTGAAACATGACACATGGACATTAGTCACTTGAGGAAAAAGGTCTCAACCTAATAGAGGAGAGCTAAGTACCATTTTGGTGATGTCCAGATACCCTATTAGAAAGGTTCAGGTATCCCTTTAGAATTATTAACAGTCCATGTTAACATGTGTAAAAAATGTGAAGTAGTCTGTGGAATGACAAGTTGACAACTGTTTAATTCTCCTACCCTTACAATATTTCAAATTACGTGTGTTGGCATAAGCCTGAGGCTTAGCGAAGGATCATAATTTTAACAACTTACCTTTGTCACATGGTTTGGTGTGGGGTGGGGACTCTACACTTAGTGATTATGAAGGATTAGTTCTCTTTGATGTGAAGCTGCGAATATAAATGTTTGTTTTAAAAGAACTAAGGACTTGAATGGATTCAGATGTATTCAATA
Organism: Chiloscyllium plagiosum; assembly: GCF_004010195.1. Lineage (NCBI taxonomy): Eukaryota > Metazoa > Chordata > Chondrichthyes > Orectolobiformes > Hemiscylliidae > Chiloscyllium > Chiloscyllium plagiosum. The sequence continues at coordinate 18,169,190 of NC_057724.1, forward strand.
CAGTTTTATCAGTGGATTTCTTTTTAAAAAGCAGATTCTGTAACAGATACGTCAACCTTATTTCATTTCCTCTATTTATAGCTCTTGAAGTGTAACCTGTCCACCTCAGCATCCAGCAGCCCTTGTAGCTACTTCTGCAATGCTTCTGAGGATAGTGGATCCAGGCACACCTTCAAGACAAAAACTCTTGACTCAGAATAATTGAATTTTCCCAACTCTTCACCACTTGCAGTTAATGCTTCAGGTACATTTCATATAAATGTCACTGAGGTTGGAAAATATTTCAGTTTATAAATGTCATAGTATCAGCTGAAGAAGAAACATATTAGTGAGTACATAACCAGGAAATAGAACAACAGTACACATAAATAACCAACTAGCTTGCAATATATGGTTTGAAGGAGTGAAGCTGGGGAGGCAATAGCCTAGTGGTACTATTGCTAGATTATTAATCTGGAAACTGTGTTAAAGACCCAGAAATACTCATCTGGTTTGACCTACACGTGACTGTGAACCCACAGCAATGGGATTGGTTCTCAATTGCCCTTTGAAATGGTTTAGCAAGCCATTTAGTTGTATCGATTGTTATGAAGTCTCAAAAAAGAAATGAAACTGAACGGACCACCTAAGCACCATCAATCTAAGCACCAGAAACAACAACGGCAGAAATAGCCCTGTCCACCTGACTAACATCTGGGGGCTAGTGCTGAAATTGACACAGTTACCTCACACACTGGTCTAGCAACAGCCTGACATTGTCTATAAGGTATGATTCCATGAGTATGTCCCAGATACCATCATCACCATCCCTGGATATGACCTGCCCCACCAGCAGGACAGACCCAGCATAGGTGATGGCATAGTGATATACAGTCAGGGGTAAATGCCATGGGAGTCCTCAATGCTGGCCCAATGAACTCTCAGCTTCAGTTTCAACATGGGCAAGGGAATGTCCTGCTGATAACCACATAACATTCTCCCTCGGCTGATGAATCGGTACCACTTCATGTTGAACAACACCTGCAGGAAGCACTAAGAGCGACAAGGGCACAAAATGTATTCTGGGTGAACAATTTCAATGGCCTGCAACAAGAGTAGTTCAGCAGCATTACTACTGATAGAGCTGGTTGGGTCCTAAAGGACATAGTTGCTTGACTGGGTCTGCAGCAGGAAGTGAGGGAATCAAAAAGAGGGAAACACATACTTGACCTCATCCTTACTAATCTATCAGCTACAAATGCATCATCAGTAATAGTGATCACTGCATAATCCATGTGGAGACAAAGTCCCACCTTCACATTGAGAATGCACTCCATCTTATTGTATGGCACTATCACTGAGCTAATGGGACAGACTTCAACAGAGCTAGCAATTCAAAACTAGGCATTCAATATGGAAGTTATTATGGCGGTAATGCAGATAACTTAGTGTTGCAATGTATGCCCAGGATCATGTTATAGGGGTCCAGTAACAGATAGTGGTAGTGCATTGTGATAGCTTAGTTAAATCACTGGGAGATGAGCTAATGCCGAAGATGATGGTGTTGTAGTGTGATAGATTAAGTGTGATGGAAGGAACCAGTATAGCAGATGATGAATAGTTTAGAAAGATAAAGCAAGCCAGCATGATTGGCTATGCTAATGTTATCCGATAAGTGCAGGGCCAACAAATTGCATAAACTGGAGGAAAAAACAGAAATTGTGGGGAGCCAGGAAAGCCATTTTGCTGGCTCTCACAGCTTTGATTTTGCAAGATTAAAGTTTAATTTCATGAAGGATTTTCTGCCTTTTCTGTGTTTTTTATAGAACATGGAGTGATTCTTCCACAACGCCAAGAGGATCTGTGGGCCATGAACAGCATCAGAATTGTATTCCAGAACAATCTTCAAGCTCATGGCCCACAATATCTCCCACTCAACCATTATCATCAAGCAATGGGATCAACCCAAGTTCAATGGAGAGTACTATGGGAGGGCGTGGCAGGAGCAGCATCAAGTATACCTAAAAATGAGGTGTCAACCAGGTGAAGCTAAACCTGGTTGTATGCCAAACAGCATAAGCAGCAAGTGATAGACAGAAATAAGTAATCCCACAACCAACAGATCAGACCTAAACTCTGCAGTCCTGCCATATCCAGAATAGTAATGGGCAATTAAACAATTCAATAGAGGAGAAGACTCCATAAAATATCCACATCAAAATGATGGAAAAACTCAACACATTGTGTAAGACTGAAGCATTTGCAGCAATAGAACATAGAACATAGAACATAGAAGAATACAGCGCAGTACAGGCCCTTTGGCCCTCGATGTTGCATCGATCCAAGCCCACCTAACCTATACTAACCCACTATCCTCCATATACCTATCCAATGCCCGCTTAAATGCCCATAAAGAGGGAGAGTCCACCACTGCTACTGGCAGGGCATTCCATGAACTTATGACTCGCTGAGTGAAGAACCTACCCCTAACTTCAGTCCTATATCTACCTCCCCTTAATTTAAAGCTATGCCCCCTTGTAATACCCGACTCCATACGCGGGAAAAGGTTCACACTGTCAACCCTATCTAACCCCCTAATCATCTTGTACACCTCAATCAAGTCACCCCTAAACCTTCTTTTCTCTAATGAAAACAGCCCCAAGTGTCTCAGTCTTTCCTCATACGATCTTCCTTCCATACCAGGCAACATCCTGGTAAACCTCCTCTGCACCCGTTCCAGTGCCTCCACATCCTTCCTATAGTATGGCGACCAAAACTGCACACAATATTCCAGATGCGGCCGCACCAGAGTCTTATACAACTGCAACATGACCGCAGCGCTCCGGAACTCAATTCCTCTACCAATAAAAGCCAGTACGCCATATGCCTTCATCACCGCACTATTTACTTGGGTGGCAACTCTCAGAGATCTGTGTACATGGACACCAAGATCCCTCTGCTCATCCACACTACCAAGTATCCGACCATTAGCCCAGTACCCCATCTTTTTGTTACTCTTACCAAAGTGAATCACCTCACACTTACCTACATTGAACTCCATTTGCCA
>NC_057724.1:18173247-18185787 GCF_004010195.1 Chiloscyllium plagiosum
CCCATCCCCTTTACTTCCTCTCCCTCTTCCCTCATCCCTTACCCTCCCTTCGCCCTTCCCTCTCCCCCTCTGGACACTGGATACTGCAAAAGCTATGAGCCCTAGTAACATTCCGGAAATAGAACTCAAGACATGTTCTCCTGAACTCTCCATGCACCTAGCCAAGCCTTTCCAGTACATTTACAACACTGGCATGTATCCAACTATGTGGAAAATTGCCTATGTATGCCCTGTACACAAGAAGCAGGACAAACCCAAGCCAGCAATTACCACCCCATCAGTCTACTCTCAATCATCAGTAAAGTGATGGAAAGTATCATCAACAGTGCTATCAAGCAACACCTGCTCAGAAATAACCTGTTCAGTGACACCCAATTTGTGTTATACCAGGGCCACTCAGCTCCTGACCTCATTACAGCCTCGGTTCAACCATGGGCAAAAAAGATGAATTCCAGAGGTGAGGTGCGCGTGACAGCCCTTGATATCAAGGCGACATTCAACAGAGTGTGACATCAAGGAGCTCTAGCTAAACTGGAATCTATGGGAGACAAACTCTCTGGTGGTTGGAATCATACCTGGCACATGGAAAGATGGTCGTAGTTGTTGGAGGTCAGTTATCTCAGCTCCAGGGATTCTCCGTAGGAGGTCCTCAGGGTAGTGTCTAGACTCAACCATCTTCAGCTGCATCATCAATGACCTTCCCTCCATCATAAGGGGATGTTCACCAGTGATTGCACAATGTTCAGCACTATTAATGACTCCTCAGATACTGAAGCAGTCCATGTTGAAATGCAACAAGATCTGGACAATATCCAGGCTTGGACTGACGTGCCAGATAACATTCACATCACACAAGTGCTGAGCTATGAATATCTCTCAATAAGAGATAATGTAACCACCACCCCTTGACATTCAATGATGTTACCATCACTGAATCTCCACTATCAACATCCTGGGGGTTATATTGACTAGAAACTCAACTGGACTCACCACATAAACACTGTGGTTACAAGACCAGATCAGAGGATAGGAATACTGAGGCAATTGACTCACCTCCTGAATCTCCAAAGCCTATCCATCATTGACAAGACACAGGAGTTTGATGGAATAATCTCCACTTGCCTGGATGAGTGCAGACCTAACAACACTCAAGAAGCTTGACACCATCCAGGACAAAGCAGCCAGCTTGATTGTGTCACATCCACAATATTCCATTCCCTCCACCACTGATGCTCAGTAGCAACAGTGTGTATTATCTACAAGATGCAGTGCAGAAATTCACCACAGCTCCTTAGATGCCACCTTCCACACCCATAACCACTTTCATCTAGAAGGATAGGTAGCAGACACATGGGAACACCACCACATGCACGTTCCCCTCCAAGCCATTCAAAAATCCTGACTTGGAAATATATTGCAATTCCTTCATTGTGCTAGGTCAAAAATCCTGTGATTTCTTCTGTAAGGGCATTGTGGGTCAACCTACAGCACATGGACTGCAGCGTTTCAAGGAGGAAGCTCATCAACACCTTATTTAGGGTAGCTAGAGAGAGGCAATACATACCAATCAGTCAAAGACAGCCATGTTCCTTGAGTGAACATATAAAAAAAATGCTGATTTCCTGTAACAAATCTAACTATTGAGCAATTCTGTATCAGATTTTCAAAGAAACAATGTCTACTTTCATTTACAAGTGAGATTTTTCATTTTCCTGGTGTGGGATTCATATGTATGTGTGGGTAAACACAAAAAGGAACCTTGATAGAAGTGAGGGATCTATTAGGTTAGTTCTTATTCAGAGAAAAGAAATTTAGCCAATATCAGCAACAGAATGGACAGAAAGTTGGTTCTCATTGCTAATATTCATGCCAGATATTTATGAGGACAGTGTTTAAGCAGCAAAGCCATTCTATGCCTGATGTGCAAACATCGCAGAATTCCACTACTTCCTCCATCATGCACATAATCCAAAATTGAAAATTTTCATTTTAATGGAATGATAATTGGCAAGACTATTAAAGGGCAATCCTGAGGCAACAAACAAAAACATATAAACAAAAATGAACACAAAAAGTGTTTGCACAAAAGAGGAACTGGGGACATTTAGATATTCAAAATATTAAAGGATAAATGAATTGGGGCTTGCATATGTGTCATTTATTTCAATTTTTTAGATGTCAACAGATGTGACCCATGGTTGACGGAACAATGGAGGGAATATTCTGAGGCTCATTAATTGTCTGTAATTCAGATAATATAAATGCAGATATAATGATAATTGCTTGCCTTATAGAATTGAAAGCTATAATCAGTACAACCTTAGACAGAAAGTACGGGTGATTGTGGTTACAGTTTTCTGCACTGGAAAACTATAAAGTACAGATGATTTTAAATCTACTATTCAAATATAGCTGGTTACCATTCACACATTGCAAAGGCTTCCAGAACTCTTATGAAAGACCATGATTTGGAGGTGCTGGTGTTGGACTGGGGTGTACAAAGTTAAAAATCACACAACACCAGGTTATAGTCCAACAGGCTTACTTGGAAGCAGTGGCTTTCGGAGTGGTACTTCTTCATCAGGTGGTTGTGGAGTATAAGATCGTAAGACACAGAATATATAGCAAAAGTTTACAGTGTGATGTAACTGAAATTATATATTGAAAAAGACCTGGATTGTTTGTTAAGCCTCTCATCTGTTAGACTGAACATGTTGGTTTCATTTTTTTCATATGCAAATCGCAGAACTTTTTTAAAGTTACATTCTCAGGTGAACTTTAACAATTGGTGTCATGTTGGCCCAGATAATGCATTTAAGGTGTGAGCTGCCCTTGTTCATCAACAAATCGGTGGAAGGGGTGATCAACAATCCTATCGCAAATCTCTTACCCAGATAGCACTGTCACTGATGTACAACATACGTTCCACAATGAACACTCAGCTCCTGACTGCCTGATGAAGGAATCATGCCTGAAACATCAATTCTCCTGCTCCTCAGATGCTGCCTGATCTGCTGTGCTTTTCCAGTGTCACCCTTTTCAACTCTGGAGTCAATGGGAATCAGGCAAAGCTCTCCACCAGTTAAAGACATGCCTCGGACAATGGAAGATAGGTGTGTTTTGATGATTCATCTCAGTCCCAAGACATCTCTGCAGGATTTCCTGTGGACAATGTCCAAAGTACAGCCGTCATCAGCTGCTTCACTTATGTTCTTACTGTAATGATAGGATCAGAAATGGGAATGTTCATTGATAATTGCATAACGTTCAATACCATTCACAATTCCTTAGACAACAAACCAGATCGCGTTGGTATGCAGTCACCTCTGAACAATATTCAGGCTTAGGCTGATAAGTAGCAACTTACATTTGGGCCACAGAACTGCCATGCAATAAACATTTCTAATCTCTATCTGCCCAGGAGGGATTGAATGGCTTTACCATTGTTGGATTCCTCATTATCAACATCAGGGGGGATTACTATTGACCAGAAAATGAACTGGAGCTGGCTTATACATACCATGATTACTACAGCTGGTCAGAGGCTAGGAATTGTCCAACATGCAACTTTCGACTAATATGCCAAAGCCTGTCCAGATTTTCCTGCTCCTCGGATGCTGGCTGACCTGCTGTGCTTTTCCAGCACCAATCTAACTAGACTCTTGTTTCCAGCATCTGCAGTCCTTGTTTTTACCACCATCTATCAGGTTCAAGTCAGGAGTGTGATGGAATATTACCTACTTGCCTGGATGAGTGTAGCTCCAACAACACTCAAGAAATTTGCCACCACCTGGGATTAAACAACACACTTAACAAATACCTGATGCACATTCAATGCTCACTTCCCCAAACACCACTGCACAATGGCAGCAGTGACTGTCATATGCAAGGTGCAATACAGTGAGTCACCAAGACCCCCTCCAAACCTGTGACCTCTACCACCAAGAGGAAGAAGGGCAGAAGGTATCAGGGAACACAACCACCTCCAAGTTTCCCACCAAGCCTGACTTGGAACTATATTGGCATTCCTTTAATGTTGCTAGTTCAAGGTCCTGAAACTTCCTTCAGTACTTTGGGTGTAGATTAGATTCGTGATTAGATTGGATTTATTATGGTCACGTGTATACAAATGCAGTGAAAAGGAATGGTTAGGGTCACCATGCTCTGGTGCCATCTTAAAATACAGAATATAATGCAAGATATTAATGCAAAAGAGTTAATCTTTACACTTCCTTCAAAGGTTGCTTTCCCTTCATCTTGTTACAGGCTCCGGGGTCTCGATTACAAGCTCTGCCTCCAGTAGTGCTCTGCCACGTCTGGCCTGGAGACATGGGCTTGACTCCTGGCTCCTCCACCCTCATCGCCAACACCTCCGTGACCAACTCACCCGAGTCAAGCGCCTGGGGCTAACCTCCGCACCCATGCCATGGTTTACCAGCATGAAGCAGTTGAAAGTCTGGTCATTGTTGAGTCACTGATGCTCATCAGCTGACACTGCCGTCCCTTAAGGTGCTCAGGCACATCTGCAGGCCTGGAACCTTGGCTCAGCCTGTGGGGAGCCTCAGAGAGGCAGTAGAATTTCTTTGTTGTTAAGATTCTTTGCTGTGTACATACCGACCATGGACTGCAGCAGTCTAATGTGACTCATTAGTATTTTCTCACTATTGGGAATGCACAGAAATGCTGGATACTCATTTCCAGTCAATGAATAAAAAAGAGAAATTTATTCTGGTAAGTCTTCATTCACTGACTTAATTAAAAGCTCTGAGACTTTTCCATTGTTTTTCAGAGTCCTATTGATTGAGTATGAGTCAGATTGCGGAGTGAGTAGCGGGTGGTAGTTGACATATTGCCAGAGTGATAAGGTAGAGAATGTGTCAGCAAGGTGATAGCATGGATAGAGGATTAGGATGGTAGTGTGATGTCTTCAGGTGAAGCAGAATTGCTGTAGAAGGTTCCTCAGGTCAGTGTCTTCGGGCAGTCATCTTCAATTGCTTTTTAAGTGATATTCCTACCATCATGAAGAGAAAATTTGGGAGCAAGATTGCACAGTGTTCATTATGATTCACAGCTCCTCTGGTAATTAAATAATTCATGGCTACATTCAGCAAGACTAGGTTAGTAAATGGCAAGTAATACTCATGCCATAGAAATATCAGCCATTGACCATCTGTGACAAGAGAAAACCTAACCAGTCCCCGAACCATTGCTGCAGTCCCCACCACAATATCCTTATGGTCATATTCATTTGGAAATGTAACTGATTCTGTCAGATAAATACTGTGTCTACAATAACTAGTTAGAACCTCAATTCTACAACTTAACTCACCTCCCGACTCCCCAGAGTCTTTCAATCATTTCCAAGCCATAAAATAGCAGTTTGACGGAATATGCTGCATTTGCCTGGATGAGTGCAGATTCAAGAGAGCTCAAGGACATCATCTCAATCCAGACAAAGAAGTCTATTTGATTAGCACCCCATTCAACATCATTAATATTCACTCTATCTACTATCAGAACTGAATCAGTTCTGATTAAATGTTTTCCCCTTAAACATTATTTATCTATTCCTTCTCCACAATGCTGCCAGAGTTACTGAGTATTTTCAATATTTTCTGGGTTTTTTTAACTATTAACAAATTGTGGATTAATTATTTGTGTTAAACTTGGAAATTCCCAAGTTAAATATTTGAAATATATTCCAGGCCGGCTATGAATCCACATCTAATTCAATTGCAAATACCTGTGATTAGTCAAATGCACAATTTAATCCTGGATGCAAAGCATGTAAACTTAATTTAAATTCTGTGTACATACATTTGATTGCTTCTGATCTGCAGACAAAAGGTAATGGACCCAGCAAAATAAGTGATATATCGTTCATTGTTGAATTTAGTTTACTGCTTTTTCAGAGCTCTCAAAATAACCAGGTTATTAGTATAGGCTGTCTTTCCAATATTTCTGCGAATTTGCAGGATCACACTCAGTGACATACTTTATTCAGAGCCAATCACCTATGACACAAACTGAATTTTATTGCAAGTATCCTGATTTCCTCTCTATGTGGGTCGATGCAGATCCTATCTGTCTGGAATCTCAAATTCAGTTCTTTACAGAAGCCACAAAGCTCTTATTTTGTAAGTGAATTATTCTTTAATGCATTGTAAGTTTCTACTATTAACAAAAGACTATGTCTTGAGCTAGCATGAAGTTTATCCAGATATAGCAGTGGTAGTTGATTGAGAACATTGTTCAATGTATTAAATGGTGAGTACTATCATTAAAGTAACAGAAAAAAATCATAAAAGCAATGCCATTCAAATATAATACCAAAATGATTATGTTAATAGCTTACATTTCACTGTTAGTCTTGGAGAGGTCAAGAGTGCAATATTCTATATATTTTAGGAACTAAACTTCATACAATAATTGTGCCAGCTGAGGATAACCTATAAAGAAATATGAGCAAAATATAGAAAAGTACAAAAAACCCACTTATCAAGAACCCAGTAAACAAAGAATCTTAACTACAGAAAAAAACAAAGGAATTATGATCTTCTATGGAAAAGTACAGATAATCAAATAAAAGTAGAAAGGTGCTAAAGCACTGATAATATGTCATGGCAAAACTGAACTGTTTAATGCAGTTTGTGTTGGTTGGATTCAACAAAGGAAAAACTTGAATTTATGTGATGCCTTATGATTCACTCAACAGCAAAATCCCAAAGTGCTTTGTGTATAATAAATTATTTTTGAAGGCAGTGAGTTCTAAGTGCAGGCAACCACAGCAGCCATTTCACATAGAGCATTATCCCACAATGAGTTAGCATGATCCAGGGAAAACAAGAACCTTGGTGAACACGTTTGCAGTTTAGCTATGCATAGCACACAGAGCAAATCCTCCCAGATGAATAGCTACTTAATCTGTATCTAATGATTAGGTCCCACATGGTAAACTGGTCACTAAGATCACAGGGAGAAATAGACAATTGGATTCAACATTGCCCTGATGGAGAAGACAGAGGGGGGTTTGTTTTTCAGACTGGAGGCATACGATCATCGACGTGCCACAAGGATCTGTGCTGGGTCCATTGTTTGGAGATGCCGGTGTTGGACTGGGGTGTACAAAGTTAAAAATCACACAACAACAGGTTATAGTCCAACAGGTTTAATTGGAAGCCATTGTTGTTCATCATATATATCAATGATTTGGATTAGAATATAGGAGGTATAGTCAATAAGTTTTTGGATGACACCAAAATTAGTGTATAGTGGACTGTAAAGAAGGTTGGGGCTTAACAAGATCTTGATCAGAAGGGCCAATAGATTGAGAAGTAGCAAATGGAATTTAATTTAGATAAATGTGACGTGTTTGCATCAGGCAAACAGGGTTGGAGTTACAAAGTTAATGGCAGAGTCCTGGGGAGTTTGTTGAATAGAGGAACCTGGGAGTACAGATTCATAGCTCCTTGAAAGTGGAACCTCATGTAGACAGTGTGATTAAATTCCTCACAGTGTGGAAACAGGCCCTTCTCCCTAACAAGTCCAAACTGACCATCCAAAGAGCAACCCACCCAGATACATTGCCTCTCTGACTAATGCACCTAATAATATGGGCAACTTAGCATGGTCAATTCACCCAACCTGCACATCTTTGGATTGTGGGAGGAAACCGAAGTACCTGGAGGAAACCCACACAGACACAGGGAGAATGTGCAAACTCCACACAGACAGTCACCCAAGGCTGGAATTGAACGCTGGTCCCTGGTGCTGTGAGGCTGCAGTGCTAACCACTTAGCCACCATGCTGCCCCAATGATGGAGAAGGAATTTGGCACACTTGCCTTCATTGGTCAGATTATTGAGTATAGGAGTTGGGATGTCATGCTGCTGCTTTACAAAGATATTGGTCAGGCCACTCCGAGACTACTGCATATAATTCTGATTGTCCTGTTACAGGAAGCTGTTAAACTAGAAAGGGTACAGAAAAGATTTCCAAGGATAATGCGTGGACTGGAGGGTTTGAGTTATTAGGAGAGGCTACATTGGCTGGGACTTTTTCCCCTGGAGCATCAGAGGCTGAGGGGTGAATTTAGATGTTCATAAAATCATAAGGGACATAGATAAGGTGAATAGCCAAGGTCTTCTTCCAAGGGTAGGGGACTCCAAATCTAGAAGGCATAGGTTTAAGGTGAAAGATTTAAAAGGACCCTGAAGGACAACTTTGTCACAGAAAGGTGGGGTGTGTCTGGAATTAGCTGTCAGAGGAAATTGTAGAGGTGAGTACAATTGTAATATTTAAAAGATATTTGGACAGATAGGTGGGATATGGGCCAAATGCACGCAAATGAAACAAGTTCAGTTTAGGATACTTGTTTAGCATGGGAGAGTTCATAGAATCAGAGGTCATTAGTTCCATCTGAGTCTTCACCGACCCTCTGAAGAACATCTCATCCAGACCCACCCCTCCCCAACCCTATCCCAGTCACCCTACATTTAACATGGCTAATCCACCTAACCTGCACTTCCCCAGACACTCTGGGACAATTTATTATAGCCAATCTATCCACCATGCACATCTTTAAAGTTAGGCGGAAGGGTCTGTTTCCATGCTTTATGATTCTGTGACCATGGTTGAAGGAAGAACGTTAGTCAGGACACAGAAATTCCTGTGATTCTGAAATAATGTCAGGAGATCTTTAACATTCAATTATTGCAATTTAATCAACATCTTGAATAATTTATTTTTTGTTCTGTTACACCTAGGATACCATAGCACAAATCCAACAATTATCCTATTCTGGTCACACTTTGGATCAAACGACACAAATATCCAACTTGATTTTGTGTCCATCCAGAAAACAGAAACTATCACATGATTAATACAGACTAAATGACTGTACAGGCTAAATCTCTGTTTGGATGAATTTGCAAATAAAATAATACATGGATTCAAAATGATATAAGCTACATCTAAGGCAATATTGTATTTTAGTTGTCATGAAAACATGATTCGTGATGAATAATCCATCAGTTGAAATCCCAAAGAGAGTTTTTAAAAACAGAGAACAAAATTGTCCTGAAGTTGCAGTCAGAGATGGCTACCCAATTTGCATTGCTAAACTTTCCAGAATCCAATCTATTGGAATGGAGGCAGAATGTGTGCAAAATTTATCAATGGCTTCTTAAGGAATGTAAAAGACCCTCATCTCCTGTTCCACAAGCAAAGCATTAAGGCAATCAACTGAGATTTTCAACTGTTGGAGATAAAAATAAATTACTTGAGCAATGAGAATTACTTGGCTAAGAGCACTCCCCAAATACAGTTTAATCAATCTGAGCTGAAAAATGCTGGCAATTATCTGATTTGTTTCTCCAATGCAGTTGGAGGGAGGAGATCAAGTGATGAGCGAACACTTTATACCTTTAAGCATATGTCTTCTCTGCAAAACTAAAGACAAATAGTTGACATACTAAGAGAGAAGATACAAATGTGTTTCGTCATTCTTTTTCCACCCATGTTGCAAGCTTCAAACCCTGTTTTCTGACTGCATCTATTCAGGCATGTCTGCTACAGACAGAGATATTTTAAAAGAATTCAACCCCACACACACTACCTCCAAAGGAACAACCAACTCAGCTGTCCACACATTTAAATCGGAAGCTTCAGGACCACCAAAGTCCTAATGCACTGAATTCAACCTGAACCCAGCCAAATCACCAAACTGCAGACTGCATAGCCCTAGATCTTACACTCAATCTTATGCTGAGCTGAAAGCAATTCAACTACCCTCACCTGATAATAGCGATGTTTTTATTTTGTATGTTCAATCCCTCTGGTCTGATTTCAAGGATTCAGGTGAAAAATGCTTTAAAATGAAATTGTAACTTGAAAGACAATCAGTACAAAGTTGTCTTCAGTTTAAGCTAAATGCTTGGGGGAAGGAAAAGACTTCTATTACAAATTCACCATTAGTGCAAACCATCACCTAATCTTTGGCCATAAAAAGTTAGATTCTATCAACTAATTAAATCTGTAAAACCTCTAAATCAATTTAGCAGCACAGTGGTTCAGTGGTTACCACTGCTGCTTCACAGCACCAGGGACCTGGGTTCAATTTTACCTTTAGGCGACTGTCTGTAAAGAGTTTGTATATACTCCCTGTGTCTGTGTGGGTTTCCTCTGGCTGCTCCGGGTTTTCTCTCACTGTCTAAAGACATGCAGGTTAGGTGAATTAGCCATAGGAATAGGGTCATAGGGTAGGAGGGTGAGTCTGGGTGGGATGCTCTTCAGAGAGCTGGTATGGATTTGTTGGGCCAAGTAGCCTGTTCCCACACTCTAGGGATTCTATGAAATCTTCTACTTTGGCCCTACATATGCCAATGGGAAGCTCTCAGTCTGGGTCCATATCTCCACACCATGTATCACTATCTGTCATCATATTTCATTGGACAGCAAAAGTGTGCCTCCCACCCATTTGCTCATTCAGAATTCTGGTGTGAAGTATGGACAAAACACTTAAAATTAGACTTGGCACTAAGTTGCTCAAAATCCTCATCGAGACTTTTCTGGCTTTGATTTCTGCATCGTCAAAATTTCATTGCCTCAGTTGGGCAAAGAAAATAAAACTGAAACATTCTGTTGCAGTTTATGTTTGTAGCCATTGGCCAAATGGTTGAGATTGTAAACTCTGAATGCAGTTTGCAGAACAAAAGGATGGCTTGCATCAAACAACAATACTGGAAGGCACTAGCAAATATTTATAGTCAAATAAGTTTTTATGTTGAGTAACAGCTTTTTTCTGGAATCAAAGTTATGACATGAGATAACTAGTGCCAGGGTAAAGGACATCACAGCGAAGGATGAAAAGGCGAGTTAGCAGTTATTGTCCACTATGATGCCAACAACCTAGAGATGGCAGGCATTGAAGTCCACCAGTTAAGCGTTCAAGAACTATTGAAGAAATTAAAATGTAGAGCACTCTGGACTTCTCCTAGTGAGCAGCAGGAGCAGAATTAGGATGATTGATAGTGTTAATGCATAGCATGAGCCATAGAGAGAAGGGAGAGCTTTAAACTCTTGGGACATTAGGACCTGTTCAGGGCAAGAGGCACCTAATCAGAGGGTTTGGTTGTAAATAAACAGGAGTGGAATCAAAGTCCTTGTGGGGAGGGTCACAAGTGTGTTTGAGGAGAGTTCAAACAAAATTGAAAGGGCACCAACATAGAAAAGTAGAAATGAGGAATGCAATGCCGAAAGGGGCGAGACAGAAGTGCAACAACAAGATCAATAAGGTAAGATAATGTTATATTAGGTAGAGGATGACAAGACAGACCACAAGGAATGCAAAGGCAGATTTATAGAGTATGTATGCAAGTGCACAAAGTATAGTGAATAAGTCAATGAACAACAAATGGGGTAATAATGAACAGTGGCTTGAATAAATTGAAGACTTGGTGATTTAACGTTCATTGATACAAAGTGTTCAGGAAAGATTTGCTTGAGTTCTCTGTCTGAATGCATGTCCTTGGCAGTTATTCACAAAACCTTTGTAAAGTTCCATGAGTTTCTGATGGGTAGAGTGAGGAAGCAGTATCTGAGACTACCTCTGCCAAAATGGAGATGAAAGACTATGCTGTTGGTGTTAACCATCCAGATTACTGAGCTAACCTATAACGTCCTACCCTCGGCATGCTTCTTAAATAAGAGCATCAGCACGAAGAGCAGGAGTAGGCAGCACAGCCTCTTGAGCCTGCTCTGCCACTTGATATAATCATGGCTGATCTCATCTCCACTTTCCTGCTCACTCTCCTTCACCCTTCAATCCATTACTAAGTCTATCTCCCTCCTTGTATTTACTCAGTGGCCCAGCATCCACTGCACTCAGGTGCAGTAAATTTAGCAGATTACTACCCTTTGAGGAATGGAGATAATATGTTTACAATATTTGAATTAAAAGCTGCATTAAATAATTTCTTTTAGTGGCTTAATAAGCTCCATCCTGTACTCAAATATGTCCTTGAAATGGAGCAATCAAATGAGTTCCCTTTGCTCGATATATTAATTTAGAAATCTGTCTATGCGTTCTCTATTACTAGATACCGTAAGTCTACAATCATGGGTCAATCTTCGCTTTGGGTTCCCTACAGCTCCAGATGCTGCAAAATCAATCTTATTGACAATCATATGAATAGGACCCTAGCCATATGCTCAGTCTGTAAGCTCAATACTGAGATGGGGCATATCAAAACTTTTTTTTGTGTGTGTGTGTATACATCAAGTCCTTATTTAGGGTAAAAAAAACTATAGCAGAGAGGTATCAGAAGGTATTCTAACTCATACTTGGACAAAGTAAGTAATTAACTAACTAAGCAGAGAAGGCTGGGCAGGTGATGTGCTGTAGCTGTATGATGTGGGAGCTGGCTGATCCCATTGTGAACGGCAGTGACCACATCTGCAGCAAGTGTTGGTTGCTGGAAGAACTCCGGATCAGAGTTGATGATCTGGAATCTGAGCTTCAAACACTGCGGCACATCCGGG
>NC_057724.1:18189036-18249806 GCF_004010195.1 Chiloscyllium plagiosum
GTAAAGCCAAAGTACAGAGGGATCTGGGAGTGCTAGTCGAGGATTCTCTAAAGGTAAACATGCAGGTTGAGTCCGTGATTAAGAAAGCGAATGCAATGTTGTCTCTTATCTCAAGAGGGTTGGAATATAAAAGCAGAGATGTACTACTAAGACTTTATAAAGCTCTGGTTAGGCCCCATTTGGAGTACTGTGTCCAGTACCTCAGGAAGGACATACTGGCACTGGAACGTGTCCAGCGGAGATTCACACGGATGATCCCTGGAATGACAGGTCTAACATATGAGGAACGGCTGAGGATACTGGGATTGTATTCGTTGGAGTTTAGAAGATTAAGGGGAGACTTAATAGAGACGTACAAAATAATACATGGCTTTGAAAAGGTGGATGCTAGGAAATTGTTTCAGTTAAACGAGGTGACTAGGACCCGTGGACACAGCCTTAGAATTAGAGGGGGTCATTTCAGAACAGAAATGTGGAGACATTTCTTCAGCCAGAGAGTGGTGGGCCTGTGGAATTCATTGCCACGGAGTGCAGTGGAAGCCGGGACGCTAAATGTCTTCAAGGCCGAGATTGATAGATTCTTGTTGTCACAAGGAATTAAGGGCTACGGGGAGAACGCTGGTAAGTGGAGCTGAAATGCACATCAGCCATGATTGAATGGCGGAGTGGACTCGATGGGCCGAATGGCCTTACTTCCACTCCTATGTCTTATGGTCTTATGGTCTTATCTTGCACGATAATTAGCAATCTTAATCAAATCATTACTCATTATGTATTGTGAAAGCTCATGAAAGGGCCTATGTCCACCACTTTTGGCTTGACACAGTGTCCATCTATGACTGGTGGATCATATTAAAAAACATGCCCATTGACCACTCACAACAGGCAGAAAGCCCATTATGTTCAACCAGAGAACACTTGCAAGCCCCAGGACACCATGGGATGGCACGATGGCTCAGTGGTTAGCACTTCTGCTTCACAGCACCAGGGACCCAGATTTGATTCAAGCCTTGGGCAACTGTCTGTGTGGAGTTTACTCGTTCTTCCCCGTGACTGCATGGGTTTCTTCTGGGTGCTCCGGTTTCCTCCCACTGTCCAAATGTGTGTTAGGTGAACTGGCTGTGCTAAATTGCCCCATAGTGTTCAGGAGGTTTTGGTTAGGTGCATTTGTCATGGGAAAATCTAGGGTAGGGGGAATGAGTCTGGGTGAGTTACTCTTTGGAGGGTCAGTGTGAACGTGTTGGGCTGAAGGGCCTGTTTCCACACTGAGGGATTCTATGATCACTATTAGATTAGATTCTGCTACTGAATGTCATTTATTTACAAAAAAGACCTTGGTAAGAATGACATTGGAAATCAATTTAAGGCCATCAATTGGGCTTGCAGTCTGATGCATTTGTCCTTCCTATTAGCTAGACATATGTATATACACAGCTCTGTTTCATATAAGCAAGAGGATATTGCACACACAATGCACATTTTTCAAGGTTTAAGAAAAAGGTCATGGAGAAGACCAAGTCTTGTCTGTATGTCCATGGCAACAGCCTGGCCAACGACAGACTACTTACCTAGTCTAATAACTCAGATTGACTGTTAACTGCTGTTGCCGCACCTCAATACCAATGATGGCCCAACCAGTCAGATCTTATAGAGTCATTGTGTCATCCAACATAGAAACAGACCCTTGAGTCGAATCAGTCCACGCTGACCATAATTCCAAACTAAACTAGCCCAACCTGCCTGTACTTGGCCCATATTCCTCCAAACATTTCTTATTCTCATATTCACCTAAATGTCTTTTGAACATTGTAACTGTACCCACATCCACCACTTCCTCTGGAAGTTCATTCCACACTTGAATCACTCCCTATGTAAAAGAAAATTGCCTATGTCTTTTTAAAAACTTTGTCCTCTCACCTTAAAAATATGCCCACTCATCTTGAAATCCCCCATCTCAGAGAAAAGACACATGCCATTCACCTTATCTATACCTTTCCTGGTTTTACAAACCTCTGTAAGGTCATCCCTCAACCTCGTATGCTCCAGTGAAAAACGTCCCAGCCTCTCCTTATAACTCAAACCCTCCATTCCTAGCAACATCCTGATAAATTTCCTTTGAACTCTCTCCAGCTTAATTATATCCTTCCTATAACTGGACCACCAGCACTAATTACAGTACTCCAGATGAGTGACATGCTCTTTTCCAACACTGTTTCTTGAGTCCTAGTCCTGATGAGTTCCAGGTAAATAGTTTCAAGATATCATCTCCTGTTAGCAATATTTAATTGCTGTTCTGTTGTTCTTAAATAGAGGTGTTTCTTCGGCTATCTTACAATCTGTAGGGAGAATTTAAGAATCTATTGTGTTATGTCTACTGAAGTTAGTATCCAGTGTAACTTAAGAGACATGCTTGTGATATCATCACTGTATTACAGCACATGACATGGAGTTATAAAAATCTCAGGTACCATCTTAACTAAGGTTGCTGTTTGTAGTTGAACATCTTAATATGAGCCCACACTCTGAGGTGTCTATGACTGTAAAATAGGTATATATAAACATTGGTACCTGTCTGGATAGAATAGGTTAGATCAGTTGACTAGACAGTTGGATTTCAATGCAGAGTGAGCCAACAGCATGGTTTTAATTCCCACACCGACTGTAGTCACCATGAAGGGCTCTCTTCCTCAAGCTATCCCCTTGCTTGAGGCATGGTCACCCTCAAATTAAACCACTATCCGTCCTCTCTCTCTGGTGAGAGAGAAGCCGTATGGTCTGGAACAATGGCTACTATACTTTATAAAATGCCTGTTGGATCTTTAAATGCCACATTATCCACTTGGAATTCTTATGTTACAACATCATACTCCTCACTCCCTCTCAGGAGAAAATTCTACAAAATAAAACAAAGAAATGTGGACGCTGGAAATCTGAAACTAAAACAGAAATGACTGGAGAATTGCTGCTTTCTCTTTATAGATGCTGCCAGACCCACTGAGTTTCTCCTGCAATTGGTTGGAAAAGAGGGTAATTGCTCATGAGAGGATGGAAAGACCTCAATGGCCAACCAAACCAGTGACCCTCATTGTGCTGTGATGCGTTATTCATTCCAACTCTTATGTCAGCAGTAGTACCACACAGCATACCTCTGTAACGAGACCAATGTCAAGAGCTTCAGCTCCACTTTCACCTTTGAAAAGGCAGTCATTGAACCTTCAGAGAAAGCTTTCAGCTGCACCCTCCTTCAGCTCAGAGATTGCCCCTCAATAGGTTCTCTTTCTAATTAGAGTCAGCACCACAGTCTGGTATATATTTTCCTGACACGTCTCCACAGATGGTCAAGGAGGAAAGGCACCAGGTCTCTGACACCTGCTGGACATCAGACACCTGCTCGGTCAAATTGTGCATGGGTTGGCACTACCATGGACAGCCAGGTCGAGCACAGTCAGTGTCCATGTGATATGTGTGCAGGCCGTCACTCCATTGCTCTGGGCGTAGGTGCTCACCATGAATGGCAAGGCAAAAGAGAATCATAGAATCCTTAAAGTATGGACAAAAGGCCATTAGGCCCAACAAGTCCACACTGACCCTCTGAAAAGATCCCAGCCAGACCCATTTCCCTACTACTCGACATTTCCCCTGACTAATGCACCTAAACTACACATTTCTGAACACTATGGGCAAATTAGCATGGTCAATTCACCTAACCTGCACATCTTTGGACCGTGGGAGGGAACTGAAGCACCCAGAGAAAACCCACACAGATACAGGGAGATGTGCAAACTCCACAGAGACAGTCACCCAAGGCTGGAATTGAACCCAGGTCCCTACCACATTGAGGCTGCAGTGCTAAGCACTGAGTTGCCATGCCACCTGACCATGATCCAATTCCAAGGCTCCAAGGACAGATCCTTGGTGGCAGCTAGGACCAAGCAACTGATTGACCATGGCTCACATAGGCTGGATCAGATGAACCCCTTGACTGACTATGGCAGTGCCACTTGACTGACCACAGTATCCCTTCGCCCTTCTAAACATTGCTTGCTCTCTGACTTTCAAACATAATCATTTGTTTGAAGCACATGAAGAGTGTTTGCCACATAAACTGCTGGTACTTGCTGTAGGTATGACGTTGACAGGCCAGACAGTAACACGTCCACCCACTTGACAATTCAGTACTCCCCATTTTGACAAACTACCTCTTTGCTGAAAAGCAACGCATACCATAGAACATGAGAGACGGTAACTGAGCACTGCCTGCTAATGAAACGCTGCGAGACATACAGAGACTAGTAACCTGAAATTGAGCAGTAAAGGGCCCTACACTAAAAAAAAAGGCAGCCACAGAGCTGCTGAAGTCAGTAGAATGCATGAACACAGCAAGTTATTAGCTATAAGATGCATTATGTGTAGATGAATCAATTGCAGTTCCTGTGTATAAATTAACCTGGTAAATGCTTGCAAGTCATAGATTACCCTATTCTAAAATTCAATGAAATCATGGTCCATTTGATCACCCTCAACTCCACTTTCCTTCCTTAACCCCACAAACTTTGATCCCTTTACTGATTATAAATCTATCTCAATCTTAAATATACTTAATGACCCAATCCTGACAGCCTCTACGTGAAAGAATTCCACAGATTCACTACCATATGAGAAAAAAATGTCTTCCTCATTTCTATTTTAAGTGGGTAACTCTGAGCTCCAAATCAAAGTTGTGGAAGTCTGAAGTGGTATGAGAGTTGGTACATCAAGAGAGATGCAGAGTGCTGAGGTTGGTGGTTTGCTGATGCTGACTTGTGGGGATGAAAGGCTGTGGAGGATTGCAGCCATGGAATCTGGTCTTCAAGTAAGCCTTCGGGAACATCTCATTTGTCGTTGATGTTATCAAGCAGCAGCAATAATCCATCTTGGTTCCTGTATGAGAAAGTGTCACTTCTTAAGTTGCCCCCTGCATCAATGCTGATGAACAGACGGTCCACCAGACGATCTCTTCCATCATATGGACAGATCCTGGCTCAGGATTTTCTGCCCAGATAGGAGACCATTTGCTTCAGGAACATTGTATGTCCACTGAGCTCAAGAGACAGAGGAAACTGAAGAACACAGGGGCAGAGAAGACAAGAAAGCAATTGGAGGATAACTTCTGATGCCACGAACCACATGCAGGCCATCTTATATTTGTGGGCATTACATAACTACTGCACAGCCCTCAATTCAATTCTGGGCCAAATAGGAGCCCTGAATGGCATTGGCTATGGAAAGACTTGTGGCCTCTCTCAATGTAGAGATAAATTTGTTGCATCTATTATACATCTGCCAGAGTTCAAGGTGAGTTTTGCTTTTGGCAGCGGTGAGTTGACAATTAAGGAAGATTATTGCTTGTTCACCATCTCCTTAATGCCACATTTCACCAAATTAATATACAGCTTCTTATCTTACCAAATGTGGCAAATGAGCTGGACACTGAGAATTCTCAATGTGGAAGTCAGACTGGGGGGCGTGTGGCGACTTTCAGCTCACCCACTGTTTGTGAAGAACCTCCATATTGCTCAGGAATGAAATAACATCTCAGGGCACAATCCATGGGCGCCAGCACACACACTCCTTGTCAATGGACATCAGCAACCAACATTTACTAAACCCTCATCATCCTCATGCACCTTTCTGATCCACTCACGGGAGATTTTGGTAACTAGTACTGTAAGGCTGCTGCAAGGATACCTTGTGCACATGGATAGATACCCAGCTCAGATTGAACCAGACTATATTTCGCTTGCTCTCTTCATTCTCATTCACATAGCACCTACCTGCATTCTCACAGAATCCCTGCCTTGTCTTGCCTTGCTGTGCCATTGAGCATAGTCATACAACCAGGCAAATTACCTTGCTGGTCAACAATCCTCAACCAAGGGGATGATCATCTTGATGCATAGCACTGTGCTGCATCTATCTCACACCTTCACTTTGCACCACACTTACACAGCAAACACACTGCATGTGCCATAATTATGCCAGTGAGAGGGAAAGCTAGATTGGCTCTTGTATGGGTGTACAGTAGCCTTTTAAAAATTGGTCACCACGGATGCCAGTCTTTTGGCAGGTATGCTCTGGTTGGAGAGTTATTCTAGGAATGACGTTTGGTGAAGCTGGAGCTCAAATTGGATGAAATGGATGGCTTCCGGACAGGGTAATTTGTTAATGAGGTGTGTTGGTCAAGATATAATGAGAAATCGTGCTTGGTCTCACATCAAAAGCCCCTAACAAACCTCACATTTCCCAAAAAAATGTCCAATTCAGCCCTTTGTGTTTGGTCTCAAAGTGTACCTGACTTAGATTCCAGTTCCTGAATGTTCAGATTCCTCTGACACAGAGTTAGTGTGCCACAACAGCAGCTCCATCAAGTCAATCAGCTGGGGAGTCTGATGTCCAAGTCCCCCCCACCCCCCGCTACCCACAGGAATGCAACTAACACTTACCTCAATTGACAATGAAAGGTGATCTGGTCTATCTTTATGCTAATCCCAATAAGACACATTGTCTGCCAGTGCTACTTCATTGCCCTGTCAATGGCAATCTGTAAAAAATTCGCAAATTCATCAGTTCCCAGCTTCGTAGCACAACTTAATAAGTGAAGAGATCTGAATGCTATTGAAACACCCTGCCTTCTACACTGGCCCTCCAATCTGAATAAACGATCAATTATAGTCCAAAATCCAGTGGTGAATGCTCCCCTTCTGTGCAACCTGAACCTGCAATCCGTAACAATACTGGTTGAACTATCATCTACAGTTCCAGCTACAGTGTCAGCTATTGGAGCGACCATACAAACTCCCAGGATGAATCCCATACTAAAGTCACAATCAGTGTTTTCAGGATAAATCCCTAAGCTGCCTCACAATTGGAGACAACAAAATCTCACTGATACTAGGACAATAGTCTTTACCTGCCACTCCAGCCTGACAGGCCCAAGCTAAGTGTGTCTAATCCTACAGCAGCAGTTGTGAAACACTTAGCCAGCTGTCAATGTGTCCCAATAACCCCGATTCCTTGATATTTTAAGATGTTTCACTCTAAGAGGCGTGTCCCAGACCATGGAACAGATTTCCTAGTTTTGGGTTGATGTTGGTACCTGAGTGCTAGAATATTTGCGTGTCTACACAATAGTTCACCCCTGTGAAATATGCTTTTGTGGCCTGTGTGCACACCATTTGCTGTGATTCGTACAGTTGCACTGCCTTTCATAAAGACATTTTTGTCTTTTAAGCATTCTTTTTTCAAATCACATATTCACTTGTGAGTCCATTTGATAAAAGGATGCTGTTCCAATGTATTCATCTTGGTCAGTGTTTTTGGGTGTCATTTGTTAGCAATAATGTACAGATGAGAGCAAGAGACACGAGGGTCGCACCATCACATTGTCACCATCTGATGGCTGGGCGCCTAGAGTTCCCTCACGGGTGTGGCCATTCCTGTCTCATTTTTACTGTGCTGTTATTCTGGTGGCTGTCTGTCGTTTTCATTTCAACCCTTTGGTATTGTGATCCCGGACATGTGCCAATCAGAAATTAAGCTCGACCTATTGGCATCCATGTACATTCAGCTTTGAACAAATGAGAGAGGAGAGTTCTACTGATAAAAGCAGAGCTCAAGAAGGGTCAGATAGAGCTCAAGGTCAGATCAGGTGCACTCAGTAAACAAATATTTTCTTGTTACTTCTCAGGAGTGTAACTGCAAAGTTGGAGTGGCTCCCAGACCTTAGAGCAACGTTCAAGCCTTTGGTAAACATCTGTTAAATTCCTCTGCTATTTTCACCAGGTAAGTGTCTGAGAGTTAGCCTGTTTAAATAAATGGATTACACAAGCAAAAGAGAATATTTTAGAGTGGACAGAAAGCACAGAATCCCTAAAGTGTTGAAACAGGCCCTTTGGCCCAACAAGTCCACACTGACCCTCCGAAGAGTATTCCACCAAGATCCATTCCTCTACCCTATATTTAGTCTGACTAATGCACCTAACCTACACATCCCTGAATACTATGGGCAATTTAGCACAACAAATTCACCTAAGCTGCACATCTTTGGTTTGTGGGAGGAAACCAGAGCACCCAGAGGAAACCTACGCAGACAGAGGAAAAACGTGCAAACGCCACACAGACAGTCACCTAAAGCTGGAATTGAACTCAGGTCCCTGGCACTGTAAGAGAGTAGTGCTAACCACTGAGCCACCATGCCACCCCATTTTGGTAAAAATGTATTGAGTCTGTGAAGTTCCTGTGCATTACTAGTAATTTCCAGGCTATAAATAGTTAAAAGTTTCTGATGGGAAGTGGAATGTTTGAAATAAAAGGGCTTGCCTGGAGGAAGCTTCAACACCAGAGGCAATGAGAGACTTCCATTTGAGATCAGTGAAGACAGGGAGGCCAACAATGCTAATAGATTAAAATGGGCAAGAGATGGGAGCTTTTGGTGAGACATGAAATAAGATAGAACTGTGTCTTTGAAAAGCAGAAAAATAGATTTTTGTAGCCTCACAATAAGGTGTTTGAAATAGTGATCAAGTCATCAGCTGCAAGAGGGCTGAAATTTGAGAGCCCCAGGCTATGGATCTCGAGCAGATTATGTTTGCATTAGAGTAAAATAATAAATTACTTATTTATACTAAATATTTTATCAGAGATCTTTCACTCTTTGCTTTATCAGGAGCAATTGAAAGTGCCTCATAAATCAATGAGAAAGAAGGCACCGAGCCATAAAATACCCACTATCTATGTATTGATTGATATTTTTACTACACATTTTAAAACATTCATTGAAGTTCAGCTCAGGAAGCAGTCAGTTTGAGAGTCCAATTCTGTTTGCAAAATAGTTTGCCAGATTAAGATTGGATTTTCTCTCCTGAAGAGGTCTAAGATACATCATAATCCAATACATCATAATCCAAATGGTATTGAGAGCAGCTTCAAGTTGAGCTCACTGTTATTCAAAATATTTCAATCTTCTGTTTCATTCACTTCATCAAGCTATCCCAGTCCTTAATGTTGAATTATTTCTTCCTGTGTTTTAACTGTGATTTTACTATGAAAGATGTTTTCCATTGAAAATCAGATGTGTCACAGATAACAAAAGTTGAATATTTATAATTTTCATATCTTTGGCTTTTGCTCAGATATCAATAAAGCTTGCAAGTGAATCTTGCAACAATGCACAATGAGCCTGCAACCATTGGAAGTGATAGAAGCAGCATATAAACTTTACGTTGGATGCTGATCGGCATGACTGCATGCCTATACAGTGCTGGTATAGGTCTTCATGCTCAAGGGGAATCTAGGTTCATGTGAGGTTAGCACCAAAACTCACCTGCATTTTTTAAAGGGAAGGTGGTGCCTACAGCAGGAGCTGTAATGCCTGGGAAGAGTTCCTGATTGGGAAGAAACTGGAGCAATGCAGCAGAGACACATTGGTTCTCTGAGGCAACACGGGTCGTCTTAGTGCAAAAGACTGAATGGAGAAGAACATTCATTTTCTGCAGGGGGAGAGAAGGCCCTATAGACTTGCTCCACAAACCCATGACACTCAGTAACCATAGAAGTGGATGCCAGGAGTCTTGCTCCACTAAGTTTGATGTCATCTCATAAGCGTGCATGATTAGTGAATACATCCACATATACCATCTTCCACCAACCACTCTACCAGTCTTACAACTGCTTGCTACTGCACCAAATGTTAATCACTCAAATTTAAATATCTCTAGCAATCATGATTCATGCTGAATATTTCTACGCTCTATTATCACAACTACAAGTCTCACGCCCATCTCTCACAACTTCCACTTAAATTATGTTAGGCACATCACTAAAGCTAATTGCAGCACATTCAATACCTCTTTCTCTCTTGCTGAAGTAGGTGGCAAACAATAGGAAGCAGCAGCAAAGAATTATGGGAGGAAATGAGTGCACATCCTCAGCCACTTGAAGGGGAAGCTCCTGATTGACACAGCAGCTCCTGATTGACACATCCACTCCTGAAGTCAGAGCAGCCAGCGCCACTGAAGAATTCAAAGTTTGCTCCTGCCTCACATATCTTCTCAAATCCTGCTAAAGCTTCATACCCCAAACTGGTGTACAAAGTGTAGATGGTGTAACTATGTTCCTCAGCTGTCCTTCCTTTCCTCACTCAAATCCTCATCTTGTGAGTTCATTTTTTCAGACACAAAACAACTGCTGCCTGTGCAGCCAGAAAACCCAAGGATGAAGGCCCAGAGGAGGAGGAATTGTCTGAGGAAGAAGTATTGTCACTTAATTTCATATTTGTAGCTACCAAATCAGACACAGGCAATGTATGTACCTTAGAGGGTATAACAACTGCAGGATATACTCCTGAGGTGCCAGGAGCCATGATTAGGCTACATGCAAACCAGAGATAGGGACAGTCTGTGTACCAGCTTATGAAAGGGCAAGATTACGCATCATCTGGGAACTACCGTAACTTCCCAGTTACGCAGCTGACAGGATATAAGGATATGGTTGACTGACAAGGGATCCCTCTCTCATCTTCACTTTTCATTGCATCTTCCTATCTTGCCCAGGGAAGACCTGCAGGAGAAGTTTGATAGAATGTCATACCAAACAGGGGCTAATGGAGAATGCCCATGGAGACATTTGTTGTTATGGTAGACTTGGCATAGAGCCTGTGGAGGAGGCACACTTCAAACTGATGCAAGGTTTTGTGCAGAGCTTTGAGCCCATTCTCTTCACTGTGGAACTGCTGGCACTTGTGGACTCATCGATGATGTCAATGTCTCAGCTTCCATTGCAGCTCAGGCACACGTCATCCAAATTCACAGTGGCTTAGTGGTTAGCACTGCTGCCTCATAATGTCAGGGACCTGGTTCAACTCCAGCCCCAGGCAACTGTCTGGATGGAGTTTGCACATTCTTTCCCATGTCTCTGAAGATGTGTAAGTTAGGTGGATTAGCCATGGGAAAAGCAGGGTCACAGGAATAGGATAGGGAGTGGGATGCTCTTGCGAGGATAGGTGTCAACTTGATGGGCTGAATGGTCTGCTTCCACACTTTTCAGATTCTATGATCCTATAGCTTGCACCAGCTCAATGGCACAAAAATAAATAGTAAAAGTACTTCACCTGAAAGTTGACTGATATCTTTGAGTAGCGCCAATGGGATACTGGGGTAAAGGAAGTGAGTGTGCCCACGTTCCATGATGCATGCTTAGGAGAGGGCACTGTTGAAGTCCAAACTGTCAGGTTTGTTGTCAAATTCATGAAACAAGCTGGGTCATTTCATGATTTGTCCACTCTGCATGTTTCAGATGCCCACTGGCAATGGGTGCAGTATAACACTTCAAGACATGGCAATGGATACACAGTTATGAAAGTAGTCAGGACCGTAACCCCAACACTTCTACTTTACTTGACTTGTGCCATGTTGAAAGCAGCAGTGCTAAAGTTTTGGTACTCTGTTTTCTTTCACATTAATTTATAAGTTTGAGTTATAAAAATAGTCTGGAGAGGATAGGGCTTTTGCATTGTTGGAGGTTGAGGGGTGGCCTTACAGAGGTTTATAAAATCATGAGGGGTATGGATAAGGTGAATAATAAGGGCCTTTTTCCTGGGGAGGGGGGGTTTCAAAACTAAGAGGCATATTTTTTAGGTGAGAGGAGAAAGTTTTAAAAAGGACATGAAGTGCAATTTTATTTTACACAGAGAGTGGTTCATGTGTGGAATGAACTGCCAGAGGAAGTGGTGGATACAGGTTTAAAAAAAATTTGTATAAGTACACAAATAGGAAAGTTTGGATGGATAAGAGCCAAGTGTGGATAAGTTCACTTTGGTAACATGATCGGCATGGACTAATTGGTCTGATAAGTCTACTTCCATGCTGTTTGACTATGACTATTGCCAAATACATGATCGCTATTGTATCTTATTGAAAATAATTCTATTAACTCTTAATTCTATAGATTAAACTAACTGCTTCTGTGTGTTGTTCAATGAGAGATAGATTACTGACGTATCTAGAAATCAATGCTGCTTGGAACTGGGATCATTCCAAAACCCCAGTTCTTTCAACCAGATCAGGAGATGCCATTCATCACATAGTTGGAGTTGAAATTGCATTTATTTTATTCTTTCAGGGCCAGC
This sequence comes from Chiloscyllium plagiosum, assembly GCF_004010195.1. Classification (NCBI taxonomy): domain Eukaryota; kingdom Metazoa; phylum Chordata; class Chondrichthyes; order Orectolobiformes; family Hemiscylliidae; genus Chiloscyllium; species Chiloscyllium plagiosum. The sequence goes on from NC_057724.1 coordinate 18,201,200, forward strand.
GTACATTGCCAATCCCTGGTTACCTTTCAGAAATGGTAGTGAGCTGGCTTCCGAGCAACTGAATTGCTATTTGGACTCGAAGGATTAAAAGAAACAGAATCAGACCCATTCCTGTATGTCTGCAATCACATTTGGACAGATTGAGGAAGGACGGCACATTTCCTTCTCTAAAGGACATTAGCTAAACCAGTTATATTTTTCACATGATTAGCGTTATCAACGTTTCTTTTTTTAATTAGAGACTTTTTTAATTAATCTAATTTAAACTCCCTACCTGCCATCGTGGAATTGGAACTCATAACTCTCATTAATCCAAATTTCTGGATGGGCTGCTTTAGTGTAAAGCAATGTAACCACCCTGCTACCATTCATGATTTCTATCTATAATCCTCAGGGTTGTTTTGAAACTAATCAATTAATTTTGCAGACTTGTTTGCAACAGGATTACTGAATTAGCTGTTCTGCAATTTAAAATGGTGTTTTGAAAGAAGATGATTGAAAAACACTTTTGCCATTGCTTCTAAACTTCATTGACTTTAAAAGTGTACTTCACAGCAAGCGTGTAACTCCCTTCAGAACGTACATAAACAAAATGGGACCCGAGGGAACGTCAGACGACTTTTGAAGGATTCACGAAGGAAACAAGTGTTTCATCAAAGCCAATGAAAGACTGACAGATTATGTTGTTGTTACGACTGGTACACATGGTTGTATTCTTGTCTCATCTGTTATTTGGAATTGTAGGTGATTGGATGATGAAGACTGCAGTTGACATAAAGGAACAGGATCAGAAAAAAAAACCTCAAGGACTTAGATTTCATGGTAAGTGTGCTCTTTGGAACTTTGTGGCAGGAAATGTATGTCTTAGCTGTAACTAGAAAAAGGCAGCCCAGGATTGAGGTTAAGCATAGAAACAAAACAAATCTGTACATCAAAGAAGGGGGTAAATCTGAGGTCAGATAACGGGAGAGAGTGAACCCACACTTGACCATAGAGGTGGACCTAAGGGCTGTTGTTAAAACAATGAAAAGGAAGAATAAAAATCCAGAAGGTGAGTTGTACTCACAGAAATAAACTTGATTAATCAAACCCACATATAAAGAATACCAAAGTCATTCAAATACATGGGCTTTGAGAAAGACCGGTATTGAAGAACTAAAAGAGTACCTGTATTACACAGAAATAAAAATTCCAAACAAGATACTGCATACTTACAACGTCACAAGGGATTGTCTGGGGCTGAATTTTATCATATTTTGACTGTCATTTTCATGGAGTTTTACAGAGAGTTTCCCACTATGTCGCATGATGATATTTCTCACGCTGCTCCCCTCACTAAATATGAAGTCTCCACAGTGTCCTTCTTGCTGAAACATGCAGTTAAAAGCAGAAGTTGGTGTCAGGATTGGCTAGTGTCATATTTAAACCCCCACTATGAATCACCCAGAATGTAGCAATGCAGGAACTGCCATTCTTACTTGACCCACTATTCCACAGAGGTCCCGGTGGTGCTTTTGAAAAGAGAGCTGTCTTCTTCCCTCAGACTTCCAAAGGAGGTCACGGCAACAAATGTTGTCAGCACGGCCACTTGAGTCAGTGCATTGTTGGCGGTGAGCAGAAACCCGCAGCAATATAGACAGAATGTCAATGAATGTCTGGGCTACACAAAGGGAAGTGGCACTATTCTACCTCTACTACCTCACATTGTCTCTAACTGTGCGACAGCACCCACCTCTTATCAAGGCTAACGGCCTGCTAGTCTCACCACTCCATGTCGCATCTTCCCTCAATGTCTCTCAGCCACCTCATTCTCTGAGACCAGGAACCCCTCCTGCATTCTGCTCTTCCTACCCACTCACCAGGGATACCTCAACACGTTTCCCGCTCCTGAATCACGACAAGCAGCTCTACCAGCCCTGTTTTCATCATTCTTAATCCCTCCTTCTATCTCAGCACAGGAGAAAATGGGGATGAATGCACAAAGATGGGTGACGGTATGGCGAATGTTCATGTCCTTAATCCCTACAAGGAGAAAATCTTAATTTGAGAGGATCAAAACCACTCATATGGAAATGTGTGTCAATCTCTGAATTCAAGAGTGTTTTACATCACAGAGACACTGTGATCCGGCATTGGAAACACTGACAATGGAACCTCATTTGGAATCCATGCGGGGTGCCTCTGAGTTGGCGGCAGACACTGAAGAATGAGATGTGGCTGTGGAAGCCAGTCTTGGCAAAGACTTTGTCAAATAGTCAGCGAGAAAATGAAAGTAACGATGGAGAGCAAGACAACAGATTGGAACGGAAATCCTGCCGGAGAGAAGGTCAGAACCTCAACAAGGCCGGCACACCTGGAAGGGATGTGGCAGTGCATTGAACACTGAAATAAAACAAACAGCTGCGGATGCTGGAGGTCTGAAACAAAAAACAAAATTGCTGTAGAAACTCAGCAGGTCTTGCAGAATCTCTTAGAAGAAAGCAAAGCTGATGTTTCAAGTCTGGTGATTCTTTGTCAGATCTGTAAGTAGCTGGGAAAACTGGTATTTATGCTGAAGCCAGGGCAGTGGGTGGGAGAGGGAGTGGGGGGAGGGGAGAGGGAGTACAGTCGATTTGTGGAGACGGAGTCCAGTGACAGACAGACATGAAAGACGTAGGTCAACAGGAGACTATGGCCACCTATAGGGGAGGGGAGAGATCAGAGTGGTGCTGGAGAAGCACAGCAGGTCAGGCAGCATCCAATGAGCAGGAAAATTGACATTTCGGGCAAAAGCCCTTCATCAGGAACCTTGGCCACATATTCACCATCTCCCCCCATCCCCCACCTTGGAATCTCTGAGACCAAACAGTCTGTCCTTAGTAAAGGGCTCACCTACATGCCTCTTTGACCCCAGTTTGAGTTCCGTGCATTTCCTGATGCGGAGCTCTGCCCCGTGTCTTCTTTTTTGATAAAGACTCCCAACCACCCTTTGATGACCCATTCTCTCACCTCCAATCTTCCTCGTGGTCACATATCCCCTCTCCCAGCCTTATACCCACATTGGACCTCTTCATTGTTCACTGCTGATGTGACATTGACTGCTCGATTTCTCCACCACCACCCCCACCCCCTATAACCTCACCCTCTTCAAATGTGCAGTGCTCCACACTCTCTCTACGCCAACCCCTGGTTCACCATCAAATCCGCTGACAAAAGCAGGGTGGTGGTAGTCTGGAGAACGGAACTCTATGTCACAGAGGCCAAGTGCCACCTCTGTGACACCATGTCCTTACCCACGACCCCACCGCAATCCATCAAGCCAAAATCATCCACACCATCCACACCCTCATTACCTCCAGTGATCTCCCCTCCACCATCTCCAATCTCGTAGTCCCCCGGCTCCGCACTGCCCGGTCCTATCTGTTCTCCAAGATCCCCAAGCCCAACTACCCCAGCCAATTCATCGCTTCTGCATACTCCTGCCCCACTGAACTCATTTCTTCCTAACTCGACACCATCCTCTCCCCTTTGGTTCAGACGCTTGCCACCTACATCTGCAACATTAATCATGCCCTCCACTTCTTTAGTAACTTCCAATTCCACGGCCTCCAGCGCTTTATCCTCACTATGGGCTTGCAGTCCTATACCACAAGGAGGGCCTGCAGGCCCTCAGCTTCCTCTCTTCAACAGACCCATCCAGTCCCCCTCCATCAATATTGTCCTCCACCTCACTTAACTGGTCCTCACACCCTTAACAACTTTTCCTTTAACTCTTCCCATTTCCTCCAAATCCTGAGGATGGCCATGGGCATTCCAATAGGAGAGAAAGTGAGGGCTGCAGATGCTGGAGATCAGAGCTGAAAATGTGTTGCTGGAAAAGTGCAGCAGGTCAGGCAGCATCCAGGGAACAGGAGAATCGACATTTCGGGCATAAGCCCTTCTTCTTCAGCCCTTCTCCTGAATGCTGCCTGACCTGCTGCGCTTTTCCAGCATTCCAATAGGCCCTAGCTACATCTACCTCTTTGTCGGCTACATTGAACAGTTCCTTTTCAGTACCTACACAGGCACTGTGCCCCAACTCTTCCGCCGTTACATCGATGACTGCATTGGTGCAGCATCCTGCACCCAGGCTGAACTGAAGCAGGTAATCGACTTTGCCAACAACTTCCATCCCATCCTCAGATTGACTTGGTCTATTGTAGACACCTCCCTTCCTTTTCTTGACTTCTTCGTTTCCATCTCCGGTAACAGTTTGCAGATTCCCATACTATCTGGACTACACCTCCTGTCACCTAGAATCCTGCAAAAACTCCATCCCATTTCCCTAATTCCTCTGTCTCTGTCACATCTGCTCTGATGAGATGATTCACTCCCAAGCTTCCAGATGTCCACTTATTTTAAACAACATGCTTTTCCTCACTCTGTCATCCATACAGCCCTCCACTGCACCTCCTCCATTCCCCACTCCACTGCTCTAAACCACGCCCCTCCAAACATAGTAAAGACAGGGCACCAAACCCCCAGGTATCTCCCCCTGTAACTGGAAAAGATGCAAAACCTGCTGGTACACCCCCACCTCACCTCCATCCAGGGCCCCAAACAATCCTTTCAGGTGAGTCAGAGGTTCACCTGCCTCTCCTCCATCATAGTTTACTGTATCCTGTACTCCCAAAGTGGTCTTCTCTACATTGGGTAGACCAAATGGAAACTAAGAGCATGTTTTGCTGAGCATTTCAGCTGGCCAAGCAGGGGCAAACCTGACCTCCCTGTCACTGCACCTTGATGTTTGCTGCCCAAAGTCCCCAGAACTGACTGGAGCCCATCTTCCAGACCAATGTGTAAGGACACCCCAAACTAGTCACTGTCCAAACCACCTGACAGATGCATCTATAACTCCTTGATTGACCTGAGATTCCCAAAAGAGGAACTTGGACCTGCTGGATTGATTATGAGAGAAAGTGAGGGCTGCAGATGCTGGAGATCAGAGCTGAAAATGTGTTGCTGGAAAAGCGCAGCAGGTCAGGCAGCATCCAAGGAACAGGAGAATCGACGTTTCGGGCATAAGCCCTTCTTCAGGAATGCGATAGAAGAAGGGCTTATGCCCGAAACGTCGATTCTCCTGTTCCTTGGATGCTGCCTGACGTGCTGCGCTTTTCCAGCAACACATTTTCAGCTGGATTGATTATGACCCAATCCCCAAACTGGAAGGACAGCAATTCCAAGTCAATGATTTCACCAAACGTAACACCATACTACAACATATCTGCCCCCTTCACTATTCAGTGCTGGTAACCATGGCAAACTGAATGGTCATCCCTGAATATGTCCTGTCCCACTGGCAGGACAGACCTAGCAGAGGTTGGTATACAGTCAGGAGGGAGTTGCCATGAGAGTCCTCAACATTGATTCCAGACCTCATGATTTCTCCTGACTTCAGGTTAAAGATGGGCAAGGAAACCTACTGCTGGTTACCACGTACCATCCTCCCTCAGCTGATGAATTGATAATCCTTCACATTGAAAACATTTGGAGATGGCAAGGGCACACAATGTAGTCTGGGTGGGGATTTCAATGTCCAAGACCAAGGGTGGTTCAGCAGTAGTAATACTGAACGAGCTGGTCAGGTCCTAAAGGACATAATTGCTAGACTGGGTCTGCAGCAGGTGGTGAGGAAACCAACAAGAAAGAAAATAATACTTGACCTCATCCATACCAATCTGCCAGCTGTAGATGCATCTGTCCATCACGCAACTGGTAAAAGTGATCACTGCACAGTCTTTGCGGAGACAAATTCCTACCTGAAAATAATGTTGAGTGGCATTATCACTGTGGTAAATGGGGTATACTTTGAACAGATCTAGCAATTCAAGACTAGTCATTCATGAGGCACTGTGGGTCATCAACAACAGCTGAATTGTACTCCAGCACAATTTGTAACCTCATGGCCCAGTACATCCCCTACTCAACCATTACCATCAAGCCAGGGGATCATACCTGGTTCAATGGAGAATGTGGGAGGGCATGCCAGGAGCAGCACCAGGTAAACATGAAGATGAGGTGTCAACTTGGTGAAGCTAGCAAACAGGACTACTTGCATGCTAAATAGCATAATAAACAGACAAGCTAAGTAATCTCATAACCAACAGATCAGATCTAAACTCTGTAGTCCTGTCACATCTAGTCATGAATGGTGGTGGACAATTAAACAACTCACTGGAGAAGAAAGCTCCAGAAAGGAAGATTGTTGTTGAAAGTTAGCCACCTCAGCTACAGGACATTACTGCAGGAGTTCCTCAGAGTAGTGTCTTAGGCCAAACTATCTTCAGCTGCTTCATCAATGACCTTCCCTTCATCATAAGGTCAGAAGTGGAGATGTTCACCGAGAATTGCACAATGCTGAGCACCACTGCGACTCCTCAGATACTGAAGCAGTCCATGTTCAAATGCAACAAGATCTGGACAATATCCAGGTCTGGGCTGACAACTGATATTCTTGCCGCACAAGTGCCATGCAATGACTATCGCTCAATAAGAGACATTCTAACCATCACCCTTGACATTCAATGGTGTTACCATTACTGAATCCCCCACTATCAAAATCCTGGGGGTTATCCTTAACCAGAACCTCAAATAGACTCACCACATAATCACCACTTGCCTGGATGGGTGCTGCCTCAACAACACTCAAGAATCTTGACACCAGCCAGGACAAAGTAGCCCGCTTGATTGGCGCTGCATCCACTGATGCATCAGTCGCAGCAGAGTGTACTATCTCCAAGATGCACCACAGAAATTCACTGAAGTTCCTTGGGCAGCACCTTCCAAACCCATGACCACTTCCATGACCACTCAAGGACAAAGGCAGCAGATACATGGGAACACACCAACTCTTATGTTCCTCACCAAGCCACTCACCGTCTTGACTTGGAAATATATCATCATTGTTTCACTGTCATTGGGTCAAAATCCTGGAATTCCCTCCACAACCCACATCAGTCCAAGCTTGGTCATGTTGATGTGGTAGGGCTAAAGTTTTGCCAAAGCCGACTTCTGTGGATGAAGTGTGTTGGATTGTGTGGTGAACATTGAGGCTAGAGGTGAAAATTATGATCTTCATCCACTACTGGTTCCTGTTGGGAATGATCATTCTCTCATTTCTCACCTGTGCCTGAGAGAATCTCACACTGCAGTAAAAAATGAGGAGTGATTAGGTAATGATAGAACATAGAACATAGAACAGTACAGCACAGAACAGGCCCTTCAGCCCACGATGTTGTGCCAACCACTGATCCTCATGTATGCACCCTCAAATTTCTGTGACCATATGCATGTCCAGTAGTCTCTTAAATGGCCCCAATGACCTTGCTTCCACAACTGCTACTGGCAACGCATTCCATGCTCTCACAACTCTCTGTGTAAAGAACCCGCCTTTGACATCCCCTCTATACTTTCCTCCAACCAGCTTAAAACTATGACCCCTCATGTTAGCCATTTCTGCCCTGGGAAATAGTCTCTGGCTATCGACTCTATCCATGCCTCTCATTATCTTGTATACCTCAATTAAGTCCCCTTTCCTCCTTCTTTTCTCCAATGACAAAAGTCCGAGCTCAGTCAACCTCTCTTCATAAGATAAGCCCTCCAGTCCAGGCAGCATCCTGGTAAACCTCCTCTGAACCCTCTCCAAAGCATCTACATCTTTCCTATAATAGGGCGACCAGAACTGGATGCAGTATTCCAAGTGCGGTCTAACCAAAGTTTTATAGAGCTGCAACAAGATCTCACGACTCTTAAACTCAATCCCCCTGTTAATGAAAGCCAAAACACCATATGCTTTCTTAACAACCCTGTCCATTTGGGTGGCCATTTTAAGGGATCTATGTACCTGCACACCAAGATCCCTCTGTTCCTCCACACTGCCAAGAATCCTATCCTTAATCATGTACTCAGCTTTTAAATTCGACCTTCCAAAATGCATCACCTAGCATTTATCCAGGTTGAACTCCATTTGCCACCTCTCAGCCCATCTCTGCATCTTGTCAATGTCCAGCTGCAGCTTACAACAGCCCACTATACTGTCAATGACACCTCCAACCTTTGTGTCTTCTGCAAACTTGCTGACCCATCCTTCAATCCCCTCATCCAAGTCATTAATAAAAATTACAAACAATAGAGGCCCAAGGACAGAGCCCTGTGGAACACCACTCACCACAGACTTCCATGCAGAATATTTTCCTTCTACTACCACTCGCTGTCTTCTGTTGGCCAGCCAATTCTGTATCCAGACAGCTATGTTCCCCTGTATCCCATTCCTCCTGACCTTCTGAATGAGCCTACCATGGGGAACCTTATCAAATGCCTGGTTGAAGTCCATATACACCACATCCACAGCTCGACCTTCATCAACTTTTCTAGTCACATCCTCAAAGAATTCGATAAGGTTTGTGAGGCATGACCTACCCCTCACAAAGCTGTGTTGACTGCATTTAATCAAGCCATGCTCTTCCAGATGGTCCTATCCCTCAGAATCCTTTCTAACACCTTGCAGACGACAGACGTGAGACTTACTGGTCTGTAAATGCTGGGGATTTCCCTATTTCCTTTCTTGAAGAGAGGAATTACATTTGCCTCTCTCCAGTCCTCAGGTACGACTCCAGTGGAGAGCGAGGATGAAAAGATCTTCGCAAGTGGCGAAGCAATTGCATTTCTCGTTTTCCAAAGCAGCCGAGGACAAATCTGGTCCGGGCCTGGCGACTTGTCAATCTTAATGTTTGACAAAATGTTCAGCACATCAGCTTTTTCTATCTCTATCCATTCCAGCATGCACACCTGCTCTTCAAATGTTTCATTCGCTACAAAGTTTGTTTCTTTCGTAAAGACAGAAGCAAAAAAGTCATTTAGGGCTTCCCCTACCTCCTCAGACTCCACACAAAAATTCCCTATGCTATCCCTGATCGGCCCTACTCTTTCTTTGACCATTCTCTTATTCCTCACATACATGTAAAATGCCTTTGTGTTCTCCCTAATCCGTTCTGCCAAGCCTTTCTCGTGCCCCCTCCTGGCACTCCTCAGACCATTTTTGAGCTCCTTCCTCGCCTGCCTGTAATCCTCTAGAGCTGAGCTTGACCCTAGTTTCCTCCACCTTATGTAAGCTACCTTTTTCCTTTTGACGAGAAGCTCCACCGCTCCCGTCATCCAAGGTTCCATTATCTTACCCCTTCTTGCCTGTCTCAGAGGGACATATTTATTCATCACTCGCAACAACTGTTCCTTAAACGGTCTCCACATGTCTATAGTGCCTTTACCATGGAACAATTGCTCCCAATCCATGCTTCCTTTCTCATGTCTAATCGCATCATAGTTTTCTCATCCCCATTTTGCCTAATCCTCTTCTTCTCCATAGCTATGTAGAATGTGAGGCAGTTGTGGTCACTATCACCAAAATGCTCTCCCACCACAAGATGTGATACCTGCCCCGGCTTGTTTCTGAGCACCAAGTCTAGAATGCCCTCTCCCCTCATCGGCCTATCAAAGTACTGAGTTAGGAAACCCTCCTGAACACACCTTACAAAAACAGCTCCATTCAAATCTTCTGCTCGAAGGAGGTTCCAATCAATATTGGGAAAATTAAAGTCACCCATCACAACAACCCTACTACGTCCACACTTTTCCAAAATCTGCCGACCTATGCTTTCTTCCATCTCCCTGCTGCTATTGGGGGGCCTGTAGTAAACCCCTAAAGAGGTGACTGCTCCCTTGCTGTTCCTAATTTCCACCCATACTGACTCGGTAGGCAGATCTTCCTCGACAATAGAAGCTTCTGTAGCTGTGATACCCTCTCTGATTAGTAGTGCTACACCCCCTCCTCTTTTTCCCCCCTCCCTATTCTTTTTAAATGCTCTAAACCCTGGAACATCCAGCAACCATTCCTGCCCCTGAGAAATCCATGTCTCCGTTATGGCCACAACATCATCCCACCAGGTACTGATCCATGCTCTAAGTTCATGACTTTTATTCCTGATACTCCTTGCGTTAAAGCAAACACACTTTAACTGATCCCTTGGTTCCTTCCCAGGAAAATCCTTCACACTAGCTGGTCTACCTCTTGCTATTGCCTCATCTGCATCAACTCTCACCTCCGGTATACAGCTTAGGTCCCCCCCCCCCCTGCCATACTAGTTTAAACCCTCTTGAACTACTAGAGCAAAACTTCCACCCAGGACATTGGTCCCCTTCCAGTTCAGATGCAACCTGTCCTTCTTGTACAGGTCCCACCTTCCCCAGAAGGCATCCCAATTATCTACATATCTGTAGCCCTCCCTCCTACACCAGCTGCGCAGACACGTATTAAGCTGCACCCTCTCCCTGTTCCTCACCTCGCTATCTCGTGGCACCGGTAGTAAACTAGAGAACACTACGCTGTTCGTCCTGCTTTGCAGCTTCCATCCTAACTCCCTGAAATCACTTTTTATATCCTCGATCCTTTTCCTGGCTATATCATTAGTGCCAATATGTAACAAGATTTCTGGCTGTTCGCCCTCCCCTTTTAGAACATTATACACCCGATCAGAGATGTCCCGGACCCTGGCACCAGGGAGGCAACATACCTTCCGGGAATCCTGATCCTGACTACAAAATCTCCTCTCGATTCCCCTAAATATCGAGTCCCCTACCACGAGTACTTTTCTATTCTGACCCCTTCCCTTCTTTGCTACAGTGTCAGGCTCAGTGCCAGAGAACTGGCTGCTATGGCTTTCCTCTGGTAGCTCATTCCCCCCCAGCAGTATCCAAAACGGTATACTTATTGCTGAGGGGAATGTCCACAGGGGAAGTCTGCACTGTCTGTCTATCCCCTTTCCTCCCCCTAACTGTCATCCATCTATCCTTGTCCTGAGCCTTAGGAGTGACCAACTCCCAGTAACTCCTCTCAATTACCCCCTCAGCCTCCCGAATGATCCGTAGTTCATCCAGCTCCAGCTCCAATTCCCTAACACGGTTTTCAAGGAGCTGGAGTTGGGTGCACTTCCCGCAGATGTAGCCAGCAGAGACATGTGCCATGTCTCCCACTTGCCACATTCTGCAGGAGGAGCAAGCAACTGCCCTAGCATCCATACCTCACTAATCTGAACACCCACTCAGTACTAAAGTAGAAAGCTTAGTTCAAGTTGCTATAAAATTAATAACAAACTTATATTCAATGGAGGAAGTTTAGAATGAACCTTACCTTATTAACTAGGTTAGAGGAGGAGGGCAGGTGGGAGACATTACAGTTGTAGAGTCTCGGGTTTAGCCGCCTTGCTGATATATATGGTCACTGCTTTCCTTCCCGGCTGCCCCTCTGGTCCTCGTCACTTCTCCCGCTGCTCCCACTCCTTCTGTGAAAGGGAAAACACCACTGTCCGCTACCGGTAAGTAATTTTGATGAAATACAAATGCATGGAAAAAGGTGAAATTTACATGTAGCCACTCAGGGAAAAATTGGAATTCTTTCTCTCAGAATCAGATTGTTTTCACTATCATAGTGTTCTCCCAAATTTTTTGCCATTGCCCATGTTGCTCAAAGGCTGGGTAAGTTCCATTCATGGAACTTGGGAGCTAACATTTAATGTGGAACTTCCTATAAATAAGGCCAGGTAGCCTTGCCTTACAATTCTGGAGCCTCAGGAATTTCTGCACACAATATCCAGCTCTTCCTTGCTGGTAGCTTACAGTTTGAGAAAATACAAAGTGATACCAAAGCGGTGGGTGCGATATATTGCTTAATTGCCTGCTTAATGTCTTGAGGGATTATTACAGATTTCAATTGAAATTGGTTTTGTTTTGTTGAACCTGAAACCCACATAGAATGCAAATACACATTCTAATTTGCCTTATATTAGCCTTATATTGATCAAGTTATTTTTAAGATTTGATTAATCTGGATTAGTGATGGGTTAGGATTGAGTAAAGCTCAGTGTATATCCGGAATGAATGATAAAAGCTGAGAAAGATTAAGGGGCAAAATCACAAATGGTATGAAGGCCACTGGTAGAAGAAGACATGAAATCAATGGATCTTAAATTAAATGAGCTAAGTGAAGTTGTTTAAAAACAATGGAAGGTAAGGAGACAAGCTGCTGCCTGAGCTGTCATTTAACACTAGTTGATAACAAGAAAGTTAGAAATTTAAATTCAGATCAGTCCAGCACATTGAACTCATTTAGTTGATCTTTGAAAGTTGATTTAACTTTGTCATTTGATTACAAGCAAAAGTGTCACTTAGTAACATTGGGGGGGTTACTATTGTTAACTATGAGTGAGTTCAGGTTGGGTGGGATAGGAAAATTTTGGAAATCTCAAACTTAATCCAAACATACATCAAACCTACTGACTCCTCCTTTTAATAGAGGCAGGGCAAGAGCCCTCAAATTACGAGCTTGCATGGTTAATTCTGTTAACAAGGCTGGAGATGTCAGATTGTAGCTCCATTTTAGGTGTAGCCCTAGACAACTAACTTTTGGCCTTGGAAAACTTGACAAGTAAAGTGAGGCAAAAACTTCTGTGTGGGAAGGTTGCCCTACATTTTGATCAAGAAGAACGGGAATTCTTGCATCTAGTGGCATTTAAGCTACCTACTGTCGGTTAATAGAATATGCGAATTATGATGTGAACATGATCATGTTACTCTGACTCAAGCAGAGCAGGTCTGAAGCGATGAGACTAGAGAGATAAAGAGAAAGGTCTTAGACCCTGTATTAGACAGCTGCATTTAGTAACCTGTAACATGAAGATATAAGTAGTGTTACATTTTGAGAGCCTTACACTTGGAAAAGGAGAATCTAGACACCCACAACCTAAAGACGCCAAGGAAAAGAACTGAACTATTTTAGTAGTGAGCTCAACATACGGCATAGAATAAAGTACCTACGTCCTTCCTCGCGATCAGTCTGCCATGCTATCTCCCTACACTACACTACAGCAGAATACTCCCAGAAAACACTGACCATTCCTCTTCTCTGCAATTCCCCCACATTGTCCAAATCCGGCAATCATCTCCCTCAGTGCTACGAAACCACATGGTACCCACTTTAGCTCTCACATTGTCTATCCCTAGCACAGCGCTGAAGTTAAATTTTAACTTTAGGCTGAGTCTCCTCCACAGCACTCCCATGTTGCACAGGGAGCTAAAGCTGTCAATTATCCCAGTGGCCAGATGGAAATACTGCTTAAAAAAAATACATGTTGTGAAGCAAAAACTTCATAGCATTCAGAACCTGACCTGAACCCTTCTATCACCCTGCCTACTTGAAAATTCCTGCCAAGTCAATAACAAGACCTCTGAGTGCACTGTCAAGGTAGGGAAAAGTCAACCTGTCTGAATCACATCTCCTGTCAGATTGTCATATGGATTTGTAGCCAGCAAGTGCAGAAGAAGCAAAGGGATGTGATATGATGCAAAGATATTCTTTGCCTGCATCAATGTTAACTAATGTGATGGCGGGTATGGACTGCAATTTTGTTCAAACCAGGTTAGGAGGGGTGAATTGGATCTCCATTTTTTAACCCTCTTCATGGCTCATAACAAAGATTTTTAATTCAATTTTTGTATCAGCTATACCACATTTCAAGAGCAGTTTAGTAAAATGAAGGAGCCAATTTCAAGGTTTTCTTGAGTGAAAGAAAGAGGAGTTTTATTTCATACTAACACCAAGACACTTAATTAAATGTGACATCAAGCACATATACAAATACTGGCAATAACTTTTTAAAAGGGACGTTCATGTTTAGTATAAAGAGGAAAATCATGAATATGAAGTTTTTTAAAAAGTCCTTAGCTTTAACGAGGGAACACGTTTGTTCAACAGATAAACTTGTTTCTTTCATAGCACAATATTTGTAGATTTCTTTGATTTCTCAGTGAATGGATGTTTACTAACTTGCTTTATCATCAAGTGTTTGTGTCAAGAGGGTAAGAGATAAAGCAGAGAGAGAGACTCCCCCCCCCCCCCCCCCCCCCCGTTACGCAGTTACATATCCATTTATCCTCTCTCTGCTGCTCAAAAATGAATTTATGTATTTCTGTATCTCGCTTTATCATTTTTCTTTTCCAACTGGGTAATGTGCAGGTGGTTTTTATTTCCAGTATGTGAAAGTAATCCATAAGGTTGTTAATCAAACAAGAGAGATAGATCTGAGTTGCAATGCCTTTTTATAACAATGGCAACTTCGGCTCCAGATTATTCTTGGAAATAAATGCTTTCATGATGCTTGACTCAACCTGACCAGGTGATCACTGTGGCCATCTTAAGTTAATGCGTTTACTTCTTTTAACCCCAGTTTAGTCCATGTAAGGACTAAAAATCAGATGATGGAAGTTGAAAATCGATAGACCATTTTAGAACCATCATAACAAGTACATGGAGCACACTATGAATTTGGTATATAACTTAACTAAGAAAAAAATTAACAAAAGATATAATTCAACTAAGTATACCAAATCTGATACATTGTGAAAAATTTCAATGCAGTGACATTATGGACAGACAGCTAGCAACTTACTTACCAAGGGACTAAGGTATGATCAATACGCTAAGAGTGACATCTCCTTACCTTATTAAAAGTGACTGCTACGTCTGGTACTAGAAGCTGTTATCAGCTCTTTTAAACCCTTTGGGAAACTTGAAGCAAATGCGAATCACAAACCAGGTTCACTGAGAGACTGGGGGAGAGAGAAAGAGAGAGACTCCTGATAATGCAAATGCAAAAATTTCCTTGCGATATAAAGCACAATAATTGCATGCTAAACCTGCAAGTATTTTTCTTAATTATTACATTCAATGTAAAAAGTTGTCTATTGCACAACAGCTAAAGTTGTCATGTAGCTATGGAATAAATTAGTCTTACTTCCATTAAATAATTGTTTATAGTAGATACCTGTACAATTTTTTTGGAAATTAAAATTTATGGAATAATTAAAATTTACAGACACTAGGGGGGAGAAAACGAGTTTCAGGTATTCTTGTAAAACAGATTGATTTTTCAGGTTTTAACTTGACTGCTGAGCAAAGGATTTTGAATAAGCTAAAATGATATATAATTCATAATGTATGTGAATTATTTATTAAGAAAGAACAGATTTTATGAATTTCATTAATTAGCAGAGTCACATAAAGAAGATGCCTCATACAATTGAATTTTCAGCAAAAATTTGCAATGGTGAACTCCCTGAATGCAAACTGAACTGAGGAAATTAGGAAGTGCAATAAACCAAGAAGAACAACTAGCAATAATTATCACATGCCCTTTTGTCACTCGTTTCAGTCAGAATTTGTCAGTCCCACAGGACCACAATTAATCTGCAGATACACCAAATTACAGCTTGCTGAAGAATTTATTTCAGTAGGTAATTGTGGTCTGCTGTGTTTGTGCATACTAGTCCAAACATGAGAAAACTGCATAAACATAGTGAGAAGGGGATAATATCACATTTTCAAAAAATAATGATAAAAAAATGAGTTTGCTAATTTAACACTCTATATTTGTAAGCAAATTTCTCTACTGAGGCTTCAATTTGATGCCTTTGTAATCGTTTCAGTGGTACTGCAGTAATGATTTGCATTTTTTAATTTAGAAGATAGTGCTTTGTGGATTACGTACATTGGTAAGCTATTTAATATTTAGCAACAAATGCACAATCTGTCTGAAATGCTGAACCTCATTAATGAGCATCCTTGGCTCAAGTTAAAATTCTGGAGCTCCATACTGAAGAGCATTGGGAGGACATGGTCAGCTGACAGACTGCATCAGTTCACGAAGGAAGGCTTCCATTTACATGGCACATCGAAAGTAGTAGCAGAATTAAGCCTTTTGGCACTTAAAGCATGCTCTGTCAGCCTTCTAGACATCGAGATCAGACATCTCAAAGCTATTTCTAACCAAGAAGTGCTTTTTTGAAGTATTGTCAATGTTGTAAATCAGGTAACAAGGAAGCCATTTTGCACACAGCAAGCTCCCACAACAGTGATGTGATAACTATGGTATCACCCAGACTGCTACTGCTCACACTGTATGGTGTCTGCCACACCTGTCAGTCTGTGGCACAGAGTGGGGCTTTTGAGGTTGTTCACAGTCACAAATCCTCCTTTGTGTAGATATTTATTTCTAATCAACTTTTGCAGCCATGATATTATACAACTTTGGACCAGGTGAGACTTGAACCCAGGCCTCCTAAATCAGAGGTTAGGGACACTACCACTGCAGCACAAGAGTCCTTTCCTCCTTTATGTATACAATCTCTAGGTTCTATCAAATGACATGTGGCAGCAAGTACATGACTGAAGAGTCTTTACAGAAGAAGCATTGTTCTCAGTTAACAAGATGGTTAATTTCATGACAGTGATAAGTATGACTACATTCCAGTCACCCATAACTACTAGGCCTCTCAGGAGCAGTATTAATTACATCTACTCCCTTTCAAGGCTGTTTAGGACTCATTGTCTCCACCTATAGAATGGATGGAACTTAATGTAATGTGAACATTAGCTCCTTCAGATAGCCAGATTTCTTTTAAATTATGTAGATTGAGGGACACGTATTGGCCAGGTGACCAGTGACTGTTCTGCTCTTTTGTGGAATACTACCAAAGGATCTTTCACATTTACCTGAAAAAAAACCAGATAGTGTGTCAGTTTGACATTGCTGTTGTTTAAGATGGTTAGGACCTGAAAGGGTTAACTGACATCATGAGCCGATTGCCCCAGCAGGATAGCGAAGGATTGATCCTGGGAGGAACTATAACTGCAGTCTCTCAACATGCTTTACCAATCTCCAGCCTGTGATTCAATTATTGTTCTTACCGTTAGCAGCATGTTGCTAAAAAAGTAACATGTATTTACACTAAAGTTGAGTCTGATGTCTCACAAGACACAATTTTACATGCAAAATCTACCAAGTACTATATCATACACCTTCACTGTTTAGTCAAATCAAAGCCCACCTTTTACCAAAGGCAATGTGTGAGCATCCTCCTGCACATTGTGTCAGATTAATACCTGCAAGAAGGATTGATGGTGCCAAGCTATCCCAGACAATAGCAGCAGAAACTAATATTTACGATACATTGGCATACACAACTACAAAAGCTGTATTCAGGAGACAGCATCTTTGACATTGTGTAGAATTCCTTAGTACTGCACACTGGAGGGTCAGCCTTGAATTTTCATGCTCATGCCCCACAAGGCTCTTGAACCCAGAACCTTTTCATTCAGAACTGTGATTGCTTTGAACTGATCAACATTTGACTTTGCAAGGCCCATTAATGCCTTCGCAGGAATAACTAGGGACAGGACACCGGATGCAAGTGTTGTCAGCAACACCTGCATCCCATGTCCACCCTGAATAAACAATGCAAATTAATTGTTCTAGTAAATTATAATTGTGAAAATCATGAACTGACACTAATATTAACGAATAGCAACTTTCTCCAGAGATATATGTCGGCAGCTCTAGGAATCAATATATGATTATGTCAACTCATTCTAAAAGAGGGCAAGAATATTTCTTCCATCTAATATTTTAATGAAATTACACAGGGGTCTTGTGCAAGAATAATGTTAGGTAAACTTTCAACTTATGTGCACATTCAGTCATCTTGGCACAATGAATGCTCAAATTGTGTAACTCATTTGGTTTCTTAAGTTGCTAATAAAATGCATGTCCATTTACCCAATCGTAAAATCTACTGTAAACCAGAACACTAAGACAGAATGTGCTTTTTCAAACATTCTTTAAAGTGTATTTCTATATATACTTCCAAATCGAAGCAAGGTACAATTTATTAAGGCAAGTGCAAATGGATTTTCACAAAAAATAAGTATCCAGTCTATCAAAAATTTTAAATAACTGAATATTATTTTAAAAGAAATGGACAGAATTATTTCCTCATTATGTTGATATCTTTAGTTAGTATCTTTGTGAACTAAAAAAAAGCTTTCATAACATATCCATTATGTCCTGTGACCAAAACAAGTTGGCTTAATTTTAG
Organism: Chiloscyllium plagiosum; assembly: GCF_004010195.1. NCBI lineage: Eukaryota > Metazoa > Chordata > Chondrichthyes > Orectolobiformes > Hemiscylliidae > Chiloscyllium > Chiloscyllium plagiosum. Next base: position 18,219,197 of record NC_057724.1, read on the forward strand.
GAACCTCCTTGAAGACCTGTAAATGGATGCAATAAACCGAGGCTGATCTAGTGATTAATTCAGTTGGGCTGCGCCCAGTTTTATGGGCTGGGTCTGTTTCTAGTTCAGAAGATCATGAAAGTCAAATTATGCCTGATGCAATTTGTACTTGAAGTTCAAGCGTTTGCACTGGTATGTTTCATTGCAGCCTGTTAGTGCTGATAAAAGGGCTGACATTATTCATTTCATACAGAATTTTCTGCCTGTAAATGTTGATATTCTTTGGCCACTATCTCACAGATTAGTTATGAATTATGACATACAATCATGTTTCCTACTCTACATCCTAAAGGGTCACTTGTGCAGGTACTTTCACCCACCAAAAAGCCAGTGTCTTACCTCACAGGGAAAGGAAAGGGGCTAATATGGATAGCCAACTTAGTCTAAAACAGAAAGTTATGTCTGACCAATTTGATTGAGATTCTTGGAGACCTGATTAGATTAGTGGATGAGAGAATGGCCACAAAGTTGCAGTGGGAGATAGTTGGCGCAGCAGCGTCGATCGGAGTTGTGCTCCGTAGCATGCAGGAATCCCAATGCAGCCCATTCCATGGAAATTACCCAGGAGGTTGAAATGTATCTACTATCCTCCAAGAAAGTCCCCAATCTAAGTTGAAGTGTGAGATTCAGAGGCTCCAAGTTACTTAAACTTTACTGTCACCCACGAAACGTATGAAGAGTTAAAGACTGTTTGAACACCTGGATGATTATTAAACTGAACTAACTCATCATTGAAAAGCCCCTTGTCTGACCGACCACTTGCCCTCCCCAATCCCAAACACCTGGGGAGCCAACCCTGCTGAACCCAGCACCCTGCTGACAAACGTTCTCTCTAACTATTTCACTGTTGGGTGGGCCTCCACAATCCTTGCACAGCAGTGGCTTCTGGAAGCAGAAACCATTCCTGGACAGAGGAGGTTCTCAGCGGCAGATTAGAGGGAACGTTGCTCCTGACTCACCACACTTGCTTTCCATATGGATGTTCCCTAAAACACTTGCAAAGTGGCTACAGGACATTTGGATCAGAGAACCATGACACTTACTGTTAGACTGGAGAGGGATGGGTGGGAATAGTATCCAAACTGCTCTCTGCTCCTCGTTTCGTGGATTACTGAATTCTACTGCAGTACTTCAGAAGAGAAGGCACCTGGGCAGGAAACCCGTAGGGAAAACCCATCTCAAGTTACGAGTGGAGTCTTGCAGAGACTTCAATAACATGGGCTATGCCGAGAATAGCAGTGCAATGGCACGGGATGTTCAGCAATGCCTATCCGGACACTGGGAGCAACTCACTGCATCTGTTACACTGCTGAGTGGCTGGGGGAGTTTATCATACAACCATAAGACATAGGCACAGAACTTAGGCCATTCAGCCCATTGAGTCTGCTCCACCATTCAATCATGGCTGGTAAGTTTCTCAACCCCATTCTCCCACTTTCTCCCTGTAAGCCTTGATCCCCTTGACAGTCAAGAACTTCTCTATCTCAGTCTGAAATATACTCAATGACCTAGAATCCACAGCCTTCTGTGGCAGTGAATTCCATAGATTCACCACTCTCTGATTGACGACGTTTCACCTTACCTCCATTCTAAAAGGTCTTCCCTTTACTCAGCCACATTAGGGAGATTTAAACAATCCTTACATAAGCACATGGATGATTTGGGGATAGTGTAGGGGGATGAGATGAGAATAGCTCACAGGTCGGTGCAACATCGAGGGCCGAAAGGCCTGTTCTGTGCTGTATTGTTTTATGTTCTATGTTTTACTCCAAGAGGCATCATGAGGCAGTTAAGGACAGTGATACGTTGTTCAACACTTTCTTAATGTTACACCTTGACTTATTAATATTCAGCTTGTCATCTTATTCAATATGCTGAGCAAGCTCGACAGAGAATTCTGAACATGGAAATCAAGTAGATAACTGTCAGCTCCTGCTTGTTGCTGGCTGCACCCCTTTGTCTCACTGGCATCCAATATTTGCTAACCCTCACGCATTTCATGGCACATCTTGACACACTCACAGGATGCTGAGGAAGCACAGAATCACAATACAATTGAGCACACCAGCAGCTAAAGTCAAAAGGCTGCAATAAAGATGTGTGTTCGCACAGACAGGCAGCCAGCTCACTGATTGGACTAGGCTGCACGCTTTCTCTCTATGCTCACTCAGTTAGTGCCCACCTGCATGCTCACAGCATCCTTGCCTTATCTTGCCTGTTAGAGTGGTCACACCTTCAGGCAGTTTGCATCTATAACCAGCAGTCTTCAGTCAAATGGATTTCCAGCATACACAATTCTTCATTTTATTTTTTGTTTTAGATGTAGGACAAAAATGGTCCTCATTGTCCTTATGTAAGTGCACTCTTGCAACTTCTGGTAAATAAGGATCATTACATTCCACTTTCTGCCTTCTTCTTCTCTTCCCCCCGTGCCTGAGTATAATGTTCCTGATGACTGACACCACAGGGTCCTCTCCTACCTGGCACTGAGAAGCTGCCTCGTCTCTGATAGTCCTGCCAGTGGCAGCTGCCTAGGGCAATCCTTCCTCTACCATCTTCAGAGACGTAGCAGTGCTTGCCAGTTTGTGCTCTAAAACTTTGTGAAGCTAATGGTCACACTGAGATATAGTACTTGAGCTGCCGGGAGGGCAGTGGGAGGTGCAGGGGGCAGCATTTAAGATACATCCCCTGAACTCTCGTCTGGTTAGCACTGCTGCCTCACAGTGCCACAGAACCGGATTTGATTCCTGTCTTGGGTGACTGTGTGGAGTTTGCACATTCTCTCTGTATCTGTTTCCTCCGGGTGCTCCAGTTTCCTCCCATAGTCCAAAGATGTGCAAGTTGAGTGAATAGGCCAAGTTGATTTGTCCGTAATGTCCAAGGGTGTGCAGGTTAGGTGGATTGGCTTTGGTAAATGCAGGGTTGCGGGGAAAGGGAGAGATGTTCTTCAGAGGGACAGTGCAGACCCAATGGGCTGAATGGCCTCCATCTGCACTGCTTCTATCTACAAAGCCTGCTGTTTTTCCCCAGAGCCTTGGCCACCTTGGTGATGCCTGCAAAGCAAAAGACAGAAAAGGCAGAGGAGCCAGTGGTTAGAAGTGGTGCACAACGAATGAGACTGGCAGCAGGGTTACAGTGAGAGGTGCACTAGAATGAAGAGTGGTACGTTCTCAGTTGTGGTTCATGGAAGCATCCCCACCGAAGCAATCCCGATCTTCTCCAGTGAGAGATAGGATTACCTCCTCATTGAAGCTGAGGGGCCTGACATCCATGCCCTTCCTGCCCTATTGTGGATCGAGAGAAAGGGAGGGATTGAGCAAGAGGAAAGTACTTAGCTTTCAGTGCTGGTGTTCAAAAGGTTGTGATGCGTGCTAGGTGAGTGAGTAGGCAGTGCAGAAGCCTTGCAGGGTTAGTGGTGTGGGAGGATGGGAATGTGAGGGAATTTGTTGCAAGCAATTATGAGAGAAACAGGACATGAGCCTTTTTGGGAGCTGGAGGCAGTAGCAGAGATGGAGCGAGTGTGAGTTATTGGAGAGAGGAGGTCGGCACGTACCCCGGCAGAGTGGAGAAGGTCATTGGCTTGGAGCACTGTCAGCCATTCCTCCATAGTAACCAGAGTGACAATCTCGGACCAAGCTGCCAGGGTCTGGGGTGTGGCAATTCTTTCAGTTGTTGCTCTGGGAAAGGAAAGCCCTTCTCCGCACCATCCCCCCTCCAACAGAATTCCAGGTCCTTATTGAAGAATCACGGCACCATCTTCCCCACCTTTGACATCTTCAGTCAGCGTCCATTGCTGAACAGGGCAGCCTCAGAATGCCAGTGCTCATCTGGATCCACCCAGGCCTTTTAAATAAGGCACGGGTGCTAGGGATGCTGGTCTTTAGGCAGATATCCACTGAGTGGCGAGATGTTCTTTGAAAGGCATATGGCAAGATGGAGCTTAAATCGGAAGAGACAAACACCATTGGTTGGATAGGTAATTAATGAAGTAGTTTTGGTAAGATATGTCAGGAAAACTTGCTCAGCCTCACCACATAAAACTCTGCAGAAAATGCAATGCAATGCGCATTTAGTCAAAAAACAATCATAAAATTCAGCACTAATTGTCTAATATATATTTTGACCTTAGCTGGAGAATCAGGAAGTATGGTAGTCTAATTGGATTTTCAGAAGTCTACTGAGTTACTGCACACGATAGGATCTTGTGGTAACATCATGGAGAATACAATACACTGAGTTAGGAATTGACTCTAAACTATTAAGCTATAAAGTCATAGTCGTGATTGTGGTTCAGCCTGTAGGCAGTTTATGACTGTCTCATAGGGAATCAGCAACAGGACCATTACCAACCCAGAGACTGGCATTGTGAGTGTGATCATCACGTTTACAGACAATGCAAAATTCAATCTGATACATTAATGCTGTAAAAGAGTACAATCTACTGCAGAAAGATTTAGTTCAACTGGGTGAACGGTCATGTGGAATAATTTGACCCACACAATTGCAATGTGATGCACAAAGGCAAGACCAACACAAAATATACTTAACCATGTACAGTGAACAGCAGTTTGAGATAGAAAAATATCTTGTTCCTGATACACACAGATTATGCAAGGCTTACAAACGATGCTGAAAAGCCATAGCCAAAGCAAATACATCATTGTCTTGTAGTAATAAAACCATTCAATAAAATCCAAAAGACAATATTCTGTCCTTTACAAGGTCATTTGTTCATGGTATGGTACGGAGTATGGTTCCAACAAATGGTGAATAAAAAATGGCATGGTTAAAGAATGAGAGCAGAGTGACAGGAATACTTACCAACTTAAAATATACTTACTCACATAGGCTTATTGCAAACAAAAGTTTTTTTTTTAGTTTGGGAGGACTAGCTGTCATTCAGTTAATCTGCAGAACAGTAACAGTATGCTGCTAGTCAGCATGGTATACACTAACTCTCTACTGCACAGAGGTTCAAAAGACAGTTGGATTGGTTCTTACTTGAAGAAGAAATCGTATTCTGTAAAAAAGGTAAACCACTTACCAGTTAACACAAGCAGATGAACTCCTTAACTGGTTTTGGTCACTGAAATAGGTTGGAGCAGAATATTGCTAGAGGGCCATTTTTCTATTTTTCTGCCATGACATCAGAAGGCTATTGTAGAAGTGGTTCATTCCTATTCATAGCTTTCATATGTTTCAACATTTATTGATTGTACCTTCTACCAGTACCGCTGCGACACAGTGTCATACTTTGCTCAGTTTGTAATGTACTCACAGTGTCAAAAACCAGCAAATTCCCAAGTTCTTCCCACCCTACCAGCCAACTAAGGCATTAAGAAGACAACATTCAACTCTCAAGTGAATGTACACATACAGCAATGACGTTGTCCATTTGGATAGCAGGTTTAATATACAAGATGTTACAAGAGTTAATTAATGAATGCCAAGTAAGAGGGGAAAGATTAGGAAAAGTGAGAGGAGATGGTAGCTGAACACTTCAACTTCCCCTCCCACTCTGCCAAGGACATGCAGATCTTGGGCCTCCTCCATCGCCACTCCCTTACCACCCGGCGTCTAGAGGAAGAACACCTCATCTTCTGCCTTGGGACCCTCCAACCCCATGGCATCAATGTGGATTTCACCAGTTTCCTCATTTCCCCTCACCCCCTTACCCCAGTTCCAACCTTCCCAGCCTCATTCCTGATGAAGGTCTTTTGCCCGAAACATCAATTTACCTGCTCCTCGGATGCTGCCTGACCTGTTGTGTTTTTCCAGCACCGCTCTCTTGACTATAATCTCCAGCATCTGCAGTACTCACTTTTGCTGAGTATGAAAGGGTGGTGGTCTTTCAGTCTCCTACTCTGCTTTAAAGCATTCTTGATAAGATAGGATAGTTTAGAGGAGAGTATTGACCTGAGCTGAAAATGTGTTGCTGGAAAAGTGCAGCAGGTCAGGCAGCAACCAAGTAGCAGGCGAATCAATGTTTCGAGCATGAGCCCTTCTTCAGTTTCCTGAAGAAGGGCTGATGCCCGAAACGTCGATTCTCCTGCTCCTTGAATGCTGCCTGACCTGCTGTGCTTTTCCAGCAACAGATTTTCAGCTCTGATCTCCAGCATCTGCAGTCCTCACTTTCTCCTCGAGTATTGACCTGAGACAAGCTGAAAAGGTAATTGTAATAAACAGCAATCACACTGGTTGAGATCGTAATAGACAACACATCTTTTGATGAAATCTTGAATGCTCCTTAACTATACCACATAACGGAGCAGTCATCCTCAATTGGTTAGTCCAGTTGATGTAGCAAAGTGATGATCTCCTACTCATTACAGTTGCCCCAATGATGCGGCAGGGAGTTTGCATTGTTGAAGAATTGCAGAGTTGGACAAGTGAATAAGTTTGCAGAAGTAGATATCTGCTTTGTAGAAATTTGAAGACTTAGTGTTGAAGCACTGGGAAATGAGGAACTTTTGCAATCAGTGAGGAAAGGGGTTTAGTCCAGGACAGAAGCCACTGGTATTTGGAACAATGGAAATTCGATGATGCAGGACCAGCAAGGAGAATCTTTTAAGTCTTGTTTTCGTGGTTCCTCTCCTGTTGCTTGTTCCAATTAAAATATATTTGGTATCTCCACAGAAATGTTCCATATGTAAACATTTCTTAATATCAATTTAGAATATTGCATTTACATAATTGTATGCAAATTGCTTTGTTACATTTACTGGACTAACTAGCAAATTTACATTCTTATCCACTGCTCAAACTCTGCAGGGACACTTAGAAGAGTAGGTAGACTAACTGAGTTGTGCTGACACTGAACCAGTTTACAGAATAGGAACAGAAGTACACCATTCAGCACTGCAAATCTGCTTCTCCATTCAGAATGATCATGGTTGATGGGTTTGTCTTTTAAATTCAACAGTCCAATCTATCCATGATAATTGTTGATTCTGTACTCTTAGAGGATTAATGCTTCATTATGTGGTTCCATTCAGGAGCTTGGTTAGACTTGATACAAACCTATCTACTGAGAATGGTGATCTCAACCACAGTGACTGCTGATCATCACATTTCCTCTTAATGTTCCTGAGTTAGAAAGGGGTGAAATCAATTCATGCTAATGTTTCTGATTTAGAGACAAGTCATTCAGGAGTGCAATCGGAGAACTTTCCCTTCCTCAGTCTCTATTGTGTTACCCTCTGCAATGAATAGCATGATGACATCTGCTGCCTCCTTTCAGAGATGAGGAATGCCCACTTCATTCACCACAGTGGGGAAACTAAAGGCCAACATCAGACAAGAGGGTGAGAGAAAAAAAAATCTGGAGAAAAAGTACTCACCTGGCCTTTCAAGTACTTAAGTGGAGTTTTCAGTGTCAGAAACCTGACCACCAGCTGTGTCTGCAATATTATCGGTACATTCATGGTTCAAGAATTGCCTCAAGGGTGAATCAATACACTTGTGACTCTTTCTATCTGAAGAGGTCGATGACCATTGAGTCCACGTTGTTGCATTGAAACACTGCTAATGACATTCAACCTTGAACAGAGGTCAATTTAAGACGCCAAGTCCTGAGTGCAGTGTGCCAACGGTCCTCAAGTGTTGGTTTTGTCAAATACATTTTACTCTCTCTGAGGAATGCACTGCCTGTAATTTTAGAGGGTTATTTTGCTGCAGCACAAATCCCATACGTTGAGATTTAGCAGTTTTTCGGCATGGATAATTCATAGCAGAACCGAACAGATTTTCCAAAGCAGCAGCAGTCTTTAACCCATTAACAAATGGAACAGAAGGGAAATTAGCTGGTCAGCAGAATATTAAATATGAAAGTCACCAGCACTAATATTATTCTTTTGGAAAATGAGGAACTTTCACCAACAGAGAAATGCATTGATTTCTTTGACAAAGAAACCCTGAGGTGGTCTTGTCCCATTGCAAGCTTACCACCTGTTATGCAAATTTAACATCCAGTACCCTTAGGCTCTTTCATTATCACTCAGAAATTATTATGCATTGTCAGCAATGCAATTTACTGTATCATATGTGCAAATTACCCAGTCATAAAGACTGCATGACCTAACAGACACTTCCCAGCTTTATGTTTCAGAGTCACAATTTTGATTTCTATTACAACAACTCCTCAGTGAAATGGTTTCAAAAATGTTTACTAAATCCTTCCTTTTTTTATTGCTCCTCTCTCTCTCTCTATGGAGAAAGAAGAACAAGATTAATATTCTGACAGAGGGTTATCAACCTATTATAATAAATTTGAGTGTAATTCTAACCATTGGCCCTCCATGAGACATGATGCTCTGGCCAATTGCACACAGAAAAGTCAGCAAACTGTACTTGCTCACATGTGGTGGAAATTTAACATCACTGGCCATTTCCTTATGGCTCACAGCTGCATTGCAGTTTTGTCTTTACGAGACATGCTCATGATATAATCACTGTATCATAATATGTGACCCATGGGTATAAAGGTCTCCATCTCCTTCGTATCTGTGGGCCACACAAAGCATGACCATCTGAAGAATAACCACTGCTGTTTATAATTGAGTGATTTAATATTAATGCAGAAGCTGAAGTTCCTGTATCTGCAATATATGTGTACACCAGGAGCTGTAAGAATCTTCTGTTGAACCTTTCAGTACCTCGTAACCAAAGTCCAGTTCTAACTTTACAGGAACTAACATATGTATTGCATCTATTTGGTACAAAGACAGAGACAAAAATCCACATAGCTGTAGCAGATTAGGGTAGGACACATTACAGAGGAGATCTACAGTTTGACAGTGATTAAATGGAGGAGCCATCACATAATGCAACCATTCTGCTTCAACCATTAGCCAGCCACCATATTTATCCTTCAGGTGGACTGCCTTCTGACACCAATTGAAAAGCAGAAAGATTCATTATCTAATTGGATGTTTTACTGTCAGCCAAACACATTTTTTTCCAGATTTCAATGATTTTCATATCTGGTAAAAATATAGGTTCTTGATTGTAAAAGGGATCAAGGGTGATGGGGAAAAAGCTGGAAATGGAGTTGAGAAACTTAACAGCCATGATTGAATGGCGGAGCAGACTTGACAGGCTGAATGGCCTAATTTCTGCTCCGATGTCTTATGATCTTATGGGGATGATTCTCGTTTGGCGAGGCAACACACAATTTCTACAATGGGATTCAGAGTTCCGAGACAGCGGAGGCTGCAAGGCTCTTTGATACTGATGGTGCTGCACAAGAGGTGGACAGAGTTTGTGAGTTTTGCAATCATGGAAGGATTTGAGACTCTGAAGATTTGAGACTTCAGCATGGGGAGGGGCCTAGAGTTTGAGGGACCTGCTGAGGAGCAGTTGGAGGTACTGAGAGAAACTTAGAGGGAAAGTGATAAGCGTGGGGAGGAGAGCAGTTCAATTCTTTGGTGTCATGAGGCACGTATGCTGGATATAGCAGTTAAGAGAAGAATCACTTTGTATAATGGTCCAAACCTCCCTGTGGCAGCCAGATTTACAGCCTAAGAAAATCTGTGTTTAAAGATTGGAGGCATGTTTCTATGGCAATTCAGACACATTTCAATTTAAGCTTATATCCATTTTCTAAATGCCCATTTTCAGCAGTTATGAAACCCTTCTCCCACAACCTGTTTTATCTCTCTCTCTCTCACACACAGATATCACCTGACTAACTGAATACTGAGAGTTTTCTTCAGGTTTGTTTTGGAACTTGTAACAGATGCAGCATTTTGCTTGGGATTTTAAAACATTGCTACTTGAATTCTTTCTTAGCCAGGCTCCTTGTCAAACCCCTCCTGGTGTTTTCTATTTGAGGTGAAATTTCCTTCCCTTTCAGCCCATATTGAATCTCGCAACACTGTTTGAAATCCCCATTGTCTTTCTGTAATAGCTGTGACTCAGTGATGGTTTGAAACAGAACGTTCAAGATCCCTCACCAGATTGTTGTGCAGAAAAATCTAAGCTGGCAATCCCGTGCAGTACTTGGGGAGGTGCTACTTTTCAGACATGATGTTGAACTCAGGCTCCTACCTGTCTTCTCACGTAAGTGATAACAATCCGATGATGGGGAAGTTCTTTCTTTCTTGCTTGCTTTCTCTACCATTTACAACCATACTGTGTTTCAATCCACTTCATATTACCTCCGGTTGACTGAACATCGAGAAGTACTGGCGCTGAAATCCTGGAGGAGATACTTGGTCCTCAGTAAACTTGACTGTCCTTCCTGCTGAAGGAAGCTTTTTTGGAAACATGCATTCTTCTGGGAAAATAAAGAGAATTGTGGAACATCTGGAACAAGTATCCAAACCATTTTGTTTAATTGAGCATTGAATTGTTGAGCTAATTTGACAAACAATTGGAGTGGAAAGCGGTAAATGATTTTATTTAAATATGGCCAAATAGGAAATGTTAAACAACTATAATTTATAAGAAATAGCTGATTGCTTTGTCACAAAGGGTGCTTGTTAACACAAAGTTACACTGCACTTGGAGTTTCTGGAATCATTTCATACAAGTTAACAGACCGACAGTTTTATTTTACATTGGATTCAAAAGTTCAAATTCAATCCAAGTAAATCGATTCAGTTTTGCAAACCTTTGTCAAAGTATTGCAAGTATATATCTATGTTTGTGTGTGTTCATTCAAGTTGCTAGTCAACTGGGATAATTTAATAATATAGTAGACCAGCATGTCATGAAAAATTGAAGGTTTTCTTATTACTGTCTGAAATATATATTTATATATATTCATGTCTTTCAGCTATGAATTTTTAAAAAGGGAACCATTTATTTTAATATATTAATATTCAGTTTTTTGTCATTCTGTTCTGTTCAGATCTAGGGTATCCACTGCTGTGTCAAAAGCAAGTATATGCAATTCACTTCACAATTCAACCTGTAAGATTAATAAACTGAAAGAATATGGGCTAGTCTGCAAACATTACTTATGCTTGCAGTTTATATAGCAGGGATGACAAAAGTTTTATGAATGATCGCTGTATGAAGCATGACTAATGTGTCGCCTTGCACATTTACAAAATTAAATAATAGCAGAAGTGTAACTACTTAAGGATGCTGCATCACAAACTGGCCAGGTTATGCAAAGGTTACTGTTTATAAATCATGATCTCATCTATGACAACAACTGAATTTGTATTACTGACATGGTTACTCTGCTTGCAATGGTGCCAAAGCTTGTAATAGCATCATAATTAATAATGGCATCAAAACCGCCAAAAGGATCATAAGTTGATAATTATAGAACTTTTATCATATCCGAGGAGTCCGCCCAAATTATTCTGACAGCAGATTTTGTTGCCTCCAGCCGAGTTGAATACACATCGTGGCTCATCCCAGAAAGATTTTTTAAGCCAGTAAAATATATGTCTACTTCAGTATTATTTTGTTGAAATGCGACCAGTTGGCCAATTCGATTTGTTTCATCGTGTGCCCTATTTTTAACTCTAGGCATACACATGGCTTCCTTTTGGAGCAGGGTGACATTGTAAGCTCAAGTCAACTGCCATCTTTGCAAACTTATCCCTATTCAAATCTCATTAATCATTAACTTTTCACCAGCCTTGGTTAACTTAAGATTGACCAACTTATCGCAAACAATATTATGGTCATTTTCTTTATCTCACACATGGGCACTTGATACTGTATCATGGTCTCAAATAAATATAGCTCTAATATATTGTTTATATTATTTGCCTCAGGAACCTGTGTATGATATCTTCAAACAGTTTTAATTATCCTGGTTTGATAATCAATAAATGTCAAACTCATCATTTCAACCTGATCCTGCCTGACTTAACTTATTTCTTCATCTCTTGATTCTATGCTATCCCCCTTGTTCAGTCTCTTGCATAAAACACAGAACATAGCACAGTACCAGCCCTTCAGCCCTCAATGTTGTACCGCCTTTTAATAACCTACATACCCATCATTTTACTATCATCCATTAGCCTATTCCAATTGTTTAAATGTCTCTAATGTATCTGACTCTACTACCTTTCCGTGGTGGGTCCATTCCATGTACCTACCACTCTCTGGAAAGAAAACAGATCTTTGACTTCTCCCCTAAACCTTCTTCCAATCACCTTAAAATTATGCCCCCTTGCGATAGCCATTTCTGCCCTGGGAAAAAGTCTCTGATGATTCACCCTCTCTATGCTTCTCATCATCTTGGCCACCTCTATCAAGTCACGTTGCACCCTACTTCGGTCCAAATTGAAAAGCCTTCGCCTCCTCAAACTTTCTTGAAAAGACATGTTCTCCAGTTCAGGCAGCATCCTGGTAAATCTCCTCTGCATCCTCTCTAAAGCTTTTACATCCTTCCTATAATGAGGCAACCAGAACAGAACACATTATTCCAAGTGTGGTCTAACCAGAGCTCTATAGAGCTGCAGATAATCTCGTGGCTTTTAAACTCAACCTCCCCCCCCCGCCTCCGCTAATGAAAGCCAACACATATATGCCTTCTTAACAACCCTATCAACATGGGTGGCAAATTTGAGGGATCTGTAGATATGGACCCCAAGATCCTTCTGTTCCTCCACACTGCCAAGAATCCTGCCTTGAACCCTGTATTCTGTATTCAAATTTGACCTTTCAAAATGGATCACTTCACACTTTTCCAGGTTGAACTCCATCTGCCACTTATTAGCCCAGTTCTGCATCCTGTTAATGTCCCATTGCAATCTACAAAACCCTCCATACCATCCATAATTCCAGCAACCTTCACGTCATTGATAAACTTACCACATTTCCATTTCCTCATCCAAGTCATTTATTAAAATCACAAAGAGCAGAGGTTCCAGTACAGACCCCCATGGAACAACACTGGTCACCGAGCTCCAGGCTACTTTCCACCTACTACCACCTTCTGTCTTCTATTGGCCAGCCAATTCTGTATTCAGACAGCCAAATCTCCACTGCTCTACCTTCATCAATGTATTTTGTCACATCCTCAAAGAATTCAATACGGCTTTTGAGCCATGATGTGCCTCCCCTCCCCCTCCCCCCACAAAGCCATGCTGACTATCTCTAATCAAACTGTGGTTTTCCAAGTAATCATAAATCCTGACTCTCAAAATCCTCTCCAATAACTTTCTCACCACCAATGAAAGACTGACCGGTCTGTAATTCGCAGGTTTATCCCGATTCCATTTCATGAACAAGGGAATAACATTTGTCACCCTCCAATCATCTGGCACTACTTCAGTGGACAGTAAGGTGCCCAAAGGCACAGCAATCTCTTCCCTCACTTCCTGTAGTAACCTTGGTGAGGGTGGCTCCACACCTCAGGAAGGACATACTGGCACTGGAGCGTGTCCAGCGGAGATTCATACGGATGATCCCTGAAATGTTAGGCCTAACATATGATGAACAGCTGAGGATTCTGGGATTGTATCCATTAGAGTTCAGATGGTTGCGGAGAGATCTAATAGAAACTTACAAGATAATGCATGGTTTAGAAAGGGTGGACACTGGGAAGTTGTTTCCGTTAGGCAGGAGACTAGGACCCTTGGACACAGCCTTAGAATTAGAGGGGATAATTTAGAACAGAAATGAGGAGTCATTTCTTCAACCAGAGAGTGGTGAGTCAGTGGAATTCATTGCCATGGAGCACAATGGAGACCGGGATGTTAAATGCTTTCAAGGCAGAGAATGATAAATTCTTGATCTTGCAAGGAATTAAGGGCTATGGGGAGAGTGGGGTTGAAATGCCCATCAGCCATGATTACATGGTGGAGTGGACACAATGGGCCAAATGGCCATACTTCCACTCCTATGTCTTATGGTCTTATACCGTCTGGCCCAGTAAACTTATCCATCCTTATGTTTTTCAAACTTTTCAGCACATCCTCCTTCTTAAAATCAACCTGTTCAATTTATCTGCCTGTTTCACGCTATCCTCAAAAACAACAAAATCCCTCTCAGCAGTAAATACTGAAACAAAGTATTTATTAAGGACACCCCCTACTTCTTCCGACTCAGGCACAAGTTCCTTCCACTATCCCTGATCAGCCCTACCCTCACTCTGGCCATCCTCTTGTTCCTTACATAAGTATGAAATGCCTTAGGGTTTTCCTTAATCCGACCTGCTAAAGCTTTTTTATGCCCCCTTCCAGCTCTCCTAAATCCATTCCTTGGTTCCTTCCTGGCTACCTTGTAACCCTCCAGAGCCCTGACTGATCCTTTCTCCTCAACCTTCTTCCTCAGCTTCCTTCTTCCTCTTGACTCAATGTTCCAAATCCCTTGTCACCCAAGGTTCCCTCACCCTTCCTTGCCTCAGTGGAATACTGTAAACCTATCCAGCACTATCAGCAGGTGCTCCCTAAACAACCTCCACATTATTGTTGTGCATTTCCCTAAGAACATCTATTTCCAATTTCAGCAGCCCAGTTCCTGCCAAACAGCATTGTAATTCCCCCTCCTCCAATTAAATACTTTCCCATACCACCTGCTCCTATCCCTCTCTATGACTTTAGTAAAGGTCAGGAAGTTTTATCACTATCACCGAAATGGTCTCACACCAAGAGATGTGACACCTGACCTGGGGTTTGTTGCCAAGCACTAAATCCAATATGGCTTCCCCTCTAGTCAGCCTATCTACATATCGAGTCAGGAATCCCTCTTACAATTGTGATTCTTCTGACACTTCATTTTGGTTCCACAAAGTCCAGTGTACTGGTCCCAGCCTCTTGCCCTTCTCCATGGATGTGCAATCCCCACCACCCATCAGGATGGTCTGAAAACTGTCCATTCCTTCCTTCAAAAAAATGCCTGAACAATTTCCATCCTCCAGCACCTTCCTTTGCCTGGCTGAGCTTGTTCTCACTTTGAACAACCTTTCCTTTAACTCATCTCACTTTCTCCAGGTCAGAGTAGCTTTGGGAACATAGGTGGATCCTAGCTATGCCTATCTGTTTGTGGACATACAGAACTTTCCATATGGTCCTAGTAAAGGCTCCAATCCATAACTCTTTCTCTGACACATCGATTATATCATAGTACCACTTCCTGCATGCATCCAGAATTGGGAAAATAATCATTAGTTTTGCTGCCAGTTTCTATCCTTCCCTCACCTCCATTTGGTTCATCTCTGGTTCTTCCATTGCTTTACTTCACCATTTCCATTTCTGGGAATAGGCTGTCTATCAATATTAACTACAGACTGACCGACTCCTACAATTATCACAACTTACACGCTGCTTCCTGAAAGGATTTATTCCATTATTTTCTGATGATGCAAGCATCCACTGGGCTACCTCCAACACAACTTTCTTTTTCCTCAACGAGGGAAACCACTCTCTAACCTCACCCCCACTTTCCCAAAAGGTAGAGAGGGACCTTAATAGTATCCTAACCATCTCCCATGCTTTTTCCTTCATCCAGTCCGCTCCCTCCCAATAAAGGATCCCCCAGTCCTTACTTTTTACAGCATTAGTCTCTGCAATCAAATGAGCATCTTCTGTCACCTCCAACTATCAAATTGCTTGGCATAAGCTTCTCTCCATCCTTACTGACTAATTATTTCTCTTCTCTTTAACAGACATGAATGTACCAAGGAATACTCAACTAGGATGAAGCCACAATGTGAGCCACTCGGCACCAGCCCCCTTCTGAGGGGGATGCCTGTAAACACTGAGAGGATACATGCTTTCACCCGCACCCTCTACACACTGCCTTCTCAGTGAATACCCTGCCTAGCTTCGAATTAGGGCCCAATTTGTTGAGCAAATCACTGACACATGGGTGCAGCCAGTGAAGGTGGAAAGGCCCAAGATTTTTATATTAGATTAGATTCCCTACAGTGTATAAAACAGGCCATTTGGCCCAACACGTCACACCAACCCTCTGAAGACTAACCCACCCAGACCCACTTTCCTCTGACTAATGAACCTAACATTATGGGTAATTTAGCACGGCCAATCCACCTGACCTGCTCATCTTTAGATTGTGGGAGGAAACCGGAGCACCCGGAGGAAACCCACGCAGACACGGGGAGAATGTGCAAACTTCACACAAACGGTCACCCGAGGCTGGAATTGAACCCGGGTCCCTGGCGCCATGAGGATGCAGTGCTAACCACTGAGCCACCATGCTGCCCAAGGTCCCTGACAACCAGAGGACTGCCAGAGAAGAGGCACCTACTCAGTTCCTTGCTGCAGACATACTCTTGCAATCATCCAGAAGTGACATGCTCAGCCTGAAGAGAAGGGCATTGAGATGTTCAGATGGGTTTGCCAGAGATATTCAATACACTGGAATGAAATATGGGGAAGTCCATCCTAACTCTCACGATGGTGTTGACCTCACCGTGCAACTGCTTAACTGCCTCCATGGAAAGGGTGGCCCTGTCTTGGAGACTCAGGTCCAGCAGAATGCCGAGTGGTTACTGGATACATGCTTGGACTCCACTTTATTGCTTTAGCCATGGTGGTGCCTCAGAGAATGACTCAAACAATATCGTAAAGTTTTGGACATTTATGAGAATTTGGCTTGAGTTGTTACGCACAGAGTCATTATTGGCATGTGATTACTTCCCATGTGTAATCACACATTCCTGATTAAGGGCTTATGCCCAAACCATCAACTCTCTTGCTCCTCGGATGCTGTGTTTTTCCAGCGCCACACTTTTCAACTCTGACCTCCAGCATCTGCAGTCCTCACTTTCTCCATGTGTTATCCTTGTCTGGAGAATTACTCCAGAAGAGCCAAATAAAATCACACATCAGAACCTCTGTGACAATCTTGTCATGGCTATTTCAGTTTGCCTCTTATTGATAACTATTTACTGTTAACTATATCCAATTGTGTTAAACATTGGCTTGTGAGTGGCATTAATTTTAGCAAGGTGTGACTATATTCCAGTCAACGACAAGACAAGAGATGACACGGAACTCAATCTTATTCCAGATCTCCTTCGTTTCAAAGGAGAACAGATACTGACTGGGATGGAAAGCAAGCAGCCAGGCAGTTTATCTCCTCACGTCATTCCAAAGGTGAAGTTGATCTTACCATCTGGAGGAAAATGACTTTTCTGGATGATAAAAAACTGATTTTTGGACTTCTGTCCAATGAATTGATCACACTCCCCGGTGTTATGGCCAACTGAGGGATGACTAAATTTCACTCATTGTTAGTAATTATATCATAACTGAAGTATAATAGTTGCTATCATGACCATTGCTGAGAATGATAGAACAAGTAGCAGCACCCCATTAAGGATGTTTGGTGGACCAAACACTCACCTGGTCTGATGAGAGGGCATGCAGTGACTTCCTGCTAAAACTTATATTGGGAAACATGGTGGATGCTTGGCAGGCAGGGAAATGTGAATGAGTTAAGATGGAGAAACACATTAATGGCCATGACCTTGAGACAGAAGCAGCTCCTTATGTCGATTTCGCTGCTCGTTGGATGCTGCCTGAACTGCTGTGCTCTTCCAGCACCACTGATCCAGAATCTGGTTTCCAGCATCTGCAGTCATTGTTTTTACCGCACTGAACTCCCAGTTTGCAGTCACTCATAGGACTGGGTGACTCCTTTGTTTGCTCATCCAATTTCTGGCAAGATGCCCTGGTCCGTTGATCCAAGGTGATTTTTCAATTTTCTCTTCTGATCATCACTTCAGCCCCATTTCTGTTATTAAATTCAAAGCAATGTATTATCCCTAAGATGCCGACACTTGTATTATCTCTCCCAAGTATTGTAAAGAACTCAAAGGTTAAGTAAAACTGATTTAACACACACACATTTTTAACTCCATTACAAGACTTCTAGCTGCATGTTTATTTTGTACTTCTGTATAACAGATACTCATTGTGGAAGTAACTTAGAGCTTGGTTTCTCCTTGTGACTCTGATTGATATTTCAGTTGCATGAAGCTAACAGAATCCATGTGTACAGACTGGAATACAGTCACACCTTGCTTAAATTAATGCCATTCAGAAGCCAATGTTTAACGCAATTGGATAAAGTTAACAGTAAATAGTTATCACTAAGAGGCAAACTTGAATACGTGCGACTAGATTTTCAAAGTGTTTCTGATGTGCGTTTTTATTTAGCTCTTCTAGAGTAATTCTCCAGATAAGGACTACACATGAAAAGTAACCACATAACTGTGCATAACAACTCATGCGAAATTCTCAAAACCGTCCAAAGTTTTATGATACTGAGTCATTTTCTGGAAAACCACCATCTTTCAAAGGTCCACAGGAAACTGTGCAGTCCAAATTTTATTATAGAACTGAGCAGAACAATTCCACTTCATGCAGTGGAGGTACTCTTTTTCTGCCATTACTAATGTTGCCTTGAAGCCATTTAAAATGATGTATACCCTCTATCTGCAACCAGTAAAACTTAGCACTTGAGACTTTCGATCACTTGTTTTTGATATATGTCCTGCATCATTCAGATGCTTAACTCTATTATATTATATCCATGAAAAACACAATTAGAAAGGAATTACAGGGAAAGGGATGGTTTTAAAGCAGGGAAGTCCTGTAAGGCCTGTACACACATTTGGGTAAGGATGGGTTACGTGGACAATAAGGTCTGGATTTAGACATGATGAGAGAAAAAAATTGATGGCACAACTGGATAGTTTATGAGAACAAGTTGTCTGGTAATTGGAAAGTTCCTCCATTGTGGGTAGAATGCTTTTGAGCTAGCTCCTATAGTTATCTGCACCTCCTAAAGTAGTAGCACCCCTTGATATAGAGACAAATAAGGGGAGATGGTGGAATAGTGGTCATGTCACGAGACTATAACCCAGGCCCCAGGAAGATGCAGTGGGGACACAGGTTTGAATACTACCATGGTAGAAATTTAAATTCAATAAAAATTCTAGAATCAATAAAGTAGCCTAATCGAGAGACTATTTAACCATTACTGATTTTCATTGAAGATTCATTTGGCTCACTAGTGCCCTTTGGGAAAGGAAGTTTGAATCCTTACTGTAGTGATGGAATGAGTTCCCTGTCTGGGGTTGTTAATGGGCCAATCAGGGAGCCCTGGCTGACAGATATAAACAGGATTCTCAGAGATCCTTGCTACTCGATGCAAGGCGCTGAGCTAGCTGGTCTGAGTCTAAGTACTGGGCACATGTGAATAAAGGGTGACTTGGTGACAGATGCAAGTCTCCGTGGAGTTATTTTGTTCATCCAGTTTGGTCTACATGTGACTTTAGACACACACCAATATGGTTGACTCTTAACTGCCCTCTGAAATAGCCTAGCACTCAAACAGGATTAGAGATAGGCTGGCCCAGGTAGCAACATCCACATCTCAGAGGGAAAAGAAAATGAAAGGTTGCCTCTGGATAAGAATACAAGAAAGGTTAATTGGAAGAGTGTCAAGATTCTCTGATAATTCTCGGGAGACATTAGTTTAGAAAATAAGTATGAGGAATAATATCCTATTTCCATTAAACAGCAGTAATAAGTTGTATCTACAGAGGGCATTTAACATAATGAAATGTCCCAAGACATTTCAAAAGAGAATTATAAAACAAAGCGCAACATTGACCCACAATAGGAGACAATCCTTCAGTTTAATACCCGGAACTTGGAAACAGTGCAGAAAGAAATTCAATGACTTGCCGTAGTCTTTGTTGAAACTGTCAGCACACGACACTTCTGTAACAATATAAATTCAGATTTTTTTAACATTCCTGGTTTGCTTTCCTACCAGCTGATTAATGCTAACCCTTCAAGAATTTACTCCTGCTGTTTTTCTAAACTCTATCAATGCCCTCTCTTGCATGCATTAATCACACACAGAGACCTTGCATGCAAATGAATCTGCATGAGACTTATGTCTCACCAGATACATGGCAGGTATATGTTCAGCCCTCAGAACATTGCACAGGAGGTGAGACTATGCTGCCCTAGAAGAGAATGCCATCCAAAGGATTGGTCCTTGTCAGCATTAAACTGCTGTGGAATTATCACCATCAGAGTTCCTGACGTCTTCTGTACCACAAAAAGAAACAAAAACTTCATGTAATACTAACCTCAAGGTTTACCTAGGAGAAGCTCTGGATTGTTCAAAAGATGGGTCTGATGGATATTTCAACATTCCCCAAAAAGATTTTACCCTGATGGTCATGTGAATTGCTGCTGTGCGATATGCCTAAATTAGAGAGGGAAACTTTACGCAGTTAAGTGAACTGTAATAAATAATGCAGCAAGTGATTGTGAACCCTAGAAGTAGGGTGTTTCCTATTAAGACTTAAAGATTTTCATTTATGACTGCAGGAAAATTATTGTGTACATTTAGAACTGGCCTTCAGTAGTGCGTGGCAATAGTCCAAAATGCAATTCCGGACACTTCAAATTTGTTCCCCGAATTAGCTATTTTGGCAAGCAAAGATTCTGAATCCGTCACTGACGTTTCCCAATATAATTCACTCTACAAAGACTGCATAAGACATCAGTGGATTAATTGATGTAAAGTTGCCTAATACTCATGTTCCACAATAAAAAGTGCACTGAATTTTCTGCAAGAATATTTTTTGAAGTGTAATTCACTGGTAGTGAAGCCTACTCACTAAAACAAAGTAGCCAAGATAAATTTGCCAAATTACTTAATCTGGCTGGATAAGACAAACATTACATACTCTCTGGTCTAACAAGAAACTGACAATACTTTCCACTGAAAGCTAATATGGTGCTATTAACTAGACATAAAATGACATGCAGAAATCTTTTTCAAGGAGGCATCAAAAAAGATTATGGGCTTCTGCTATAATGGCACTAGGTTGTTTGAAGTGATTCTTGCCACAAGGCCTAATGTGATCTCTCTCCATATCTTATCAAACTCACCTAATTAACTACTTACCCATATGGTATCCCTCTCATCTGATACTATTCCTATCTTGCCATGTGCTGTTCCCAGAGTAGCTCGTCACTTGGCTGATACCCACTAAAAGACAGGCATCCTTTCTGTCCAGACATCATTAAGTCTGTCATGCGCCCAGACAAGTGTTGTCAGTCCTTCACGAGTCCTGATATTTGTCTAGACATGACAGACAAGAGGATTTTGCCATTCGCTTGGAGGCTCCACTGGGTGGCATGTTGCAGACATGGATTTCCTCTGCCCCAGGAAAAGCAATGGTGGCCACTCCACCAGGTCATGCAATTCTGGTCTGCCATTGCTACCCAGGTCATTCAATCTTAGCTACCTGGAGGAATGCCCAGCTGTGTAGAAAGAAGGTTAGTGACCTTTTGCACTCTGCCAGCATAAGCACCATTGTCTTTTTTCTGATATTTCACACTCGCCTCCCAACAAGACTCATGCTCTGCAACCTTCATTATTGCTTGGCAACATTTTTCTGATTGGCTCTCACTCACCCAACCCCACTAAGCCTGCATGCCCTCTGTGCTGCCGATCACCCACTCACCTGCACCCAAAATAAAAGCTGTGCCACCCACTTTCATCTCCTATTATATCTGTTCTGTGTCTCATTCCAGGAGACGAACAGATCATACTAGGGCAGGAAGATTCAAGATGGATTGTGGGCTGCCCGACATTTGGTGCCTCACCCTTTATGTGGAGAGCTTCCTGACTCTGATTGCACCAAGTAGCTGACTGTGTCCAAACCTCTGGACTGGTATCGGAAGCTCCCCTTATTGTCCTGGGACTACCTGAGTGAATGATGACTGCATATAATCATAGAATCCTGAAATTCATAGAATCCTTACAGTGTGGGACCAGGCCCTTTGGTCCAGCAAGTCCACACTGACCCTCTGAAGGATTCTAACCCACCTAGACCTGTTCCCCTACATTAAACCCTAACCAATGCACCTAATCTACACACCCCTGAACTCTATGGGCAATTTAGCATGGCCAATTCACCTAAACTGCACATCTTTGGAATGTGGGAGGAAACCAGAGCACCCAGAGGAAACCCATGCAAACATGGGGACAATGTGCAAACTCCACACAGACTGTCGCCCGAGGCTTGGATCAATCCTAGATCCCTGGCACTATGAGGCACCAGTGCTAACTACTGAGCCACCATGCCGCCCCATAGCAAGACTCCTAGCTTTGTGTCTGCATCAATAGCAGGGCAAGACAGAAATAATAAGAACTTGCTGGAGAGCAAAGAACAAAGAGGCAAATCAAAGCAAGGATGATGTGACCATCCAGTGTAGGCTCAGAGTGAGTGAATAAGCAAAACGCCCAGAGGAGTAGTTTGGTCCAGTTCGTGAGCAGATAGCAAGAGCCTGAGCACAAAGTGGCCTTGCAGTAGCATTGCAACAATAGTTGCTGCAGCAGCCCAGAGTGCAGCTTTGAAGTGTGGATGCATCCTGTAAGTCCAGAAGGTTTATAGATACTGGTACATGTTAGATGCCAATGTCCGTGGACATGGGTTGCCCAGGGAGTGTCGCCTGAGATGTTGGTGCCCTATGTCCAACATGGAGCTTCTTTGGAGCAAGAGGCATGTTGAAGCCAATACATATGCACTTTTATTTCTTTGGTGCTTAGTAAGTCAGAGAAGCTGAATATTAATGAGGTGAGTTATGTCATTAATAAGACCTTTAACAAGCCATAACCCTCTCAATCTGCAACTCACTGCTCCCTCGTGAAATCCTTGCTTTTCCACTCGATAAACACAAAGAATGCAGCAAGATGCTCCTGCCACTGAATCAGACCTTGTCAGACCTCTCACCCAAATTCTGCCATAACTCTCATCATTGCCCACATCACACAGACCATCATAAGATTCCACTGACAGTACTTTCCAATCCTCAGCTTTAACTGTTTGGTTACATGCACATTGTACTGAACCTGATAAGGTTTATGATAACAAGATAAACTTGCATGTTGTTATGTAGTATAAATCTGTCATTACAAATTTTGTAGAGACCTTTTCCATTCTTGCTTATAAGGACCAACATCATTCATCATGTCTAGTGCTCAACTACAACATGACTGAATTAGCCACAGGTAAATATTTGCTCTGGAAAAATGCTTAAGAAGACCTAGCCAATGCAATTCAGCCAAGAACTGTAGTTTGAATCTACAACACTTGCTTTCGCAAACACAGTTTAGTGCAAGGAGAGCTAACCTGTGCATTTAACATAAATTAAAGGCAGAGACCCATTGCTTTATGGTACAAAGTCATTCAAAAATCCTATTCTGGTCATTTATTTATTAACTGTAAAACAAAATAAATCTTTGATTTATATTTGGCTCCAACCATGAGAGTGGCATTTTAGCTCGCCTTCTGAAGTATCACTCTATCGGTAACAGAGTTATATTTTTACAGCCTTTGAACAACATTGGCAATGGCGCGTCAACTGAGAAAACAGCTAAAGGCTGGAAAAATGAGACTTATGATGTTGAGAAAAAAAATGTCAGATTCTGCAACTAATGTTTGAACAGAGAGATGCAAATGTCACTGGTGGGCAGTGAAAGGTTTATTTGCATCTATTTACATGTCACTATTATCCGAAATCGCCTCATCTATTCTGGAGAGCAATGATTAGATTAGATTCCCTACAGTGTGGAAACAGGCCCTTCAGCCCAACCCTCCAAAGAGCAACCCACCCAGACCCATTCCCCTACATTTACCCCTGACTAATCCACCTAACACTATGGGCAATTCACATGGCCAATTCACCTGACCTGCAAATCTTTGGACTGTGGGAGGAAACTGGAGCACCCAGAGGAAACCCATGCAGACATGGGGAGAATGTGCAAACTCCACACAGACAGGAATCAAACCCGGGTCCCTGGTGCTGTCAGGCAGCAGTGCTAACCACTGAGCCACCATGTCGCCCATGCTTGGAAAAATTACTGGGTGACAATTCCCAAAGTATAAGTCAGGGCAGGTATCTGGCAGCTCCAACTTGCTGCATGCACCTCCAGACCTCCATCTTGGACAGACCTTCCCAAGATCTCAGGTCAAGCTCTATGGACAGTGACTGCCTGTACTCTCCAGACACGAATGTTGGCATCAGACACTGATCAGCTTCACCACATTGGCAAGGCACATCTCTGACACCCAGAGTATAGTTGTCCTCTTCAATGCTGCACTTTGGAATGTACCAGGACTTTTCACTGTACTGCTGCTACCGAGTCATTTTGCACAAGAATAGAACATCTCATGGATTAGGATCATTGGGCATCTGGGGGTTCCTCACTTGCTGCCTTAGTACTCATTCACTTTGCACCTACTTGGGTGCTGACAGTGGAAGCAGAGGCTCAGTGATTAGCACTGCTGCTTCACATTGTCAGGGACCTGGGTTTGATTCCAGTCTCAGGCAACTGTCTGTGTGAAGTTTGCACATTCTCCTCGTGTCTGCGTGGGCTTCCTCCAGGTGCTCTGATTTCCTCCCACAATCCAAAAGATGTGCAGGTTAGGTGAATTAGCCATGTTAAATTGCCCATTATGTTCAGGGGTGTGTATGTTAGGTGCATTAGTCAGGGGTAAATATAGGGTAGGGGAATGGGTCTGGGTGGGATCGTCTTTGGAGGGTTGGTGTGGACTTGATGGGCTGAAGGGCCTGTTTCCACACTGTAGGGATTCTATGATCTCTGCCTTGACTTGCCATTGTGTTTTGCTGCCTCATTCTAACCTTAAAGGCTCATTGTGCTTCTGTCTTACTTTGCTGTATAGCACAGATGCAGAGTCTAGCAGCTTGTCATGGTTGTCAGCAGTGATCAGTCAAGGGGTTTGACATGTTGCCTTATAGCACTATGCACATCAATGTCACACCTACACAATGTCCCAGTAGCTAACACAGCAAATGCACTGCAAGTGTTTCAGGAAAACGGCCAGGTCTGAAGCAAAATAATACGGTTCTTGTCCAGTCAATATAATCTGTCACTAGTCTGGGGATTTCACCTTAAGTTAAGGGCAGCTATCTGATCTTAATACAGGACTTGGTCAGCTGGCCACTTGAGTTGGTCAGGGGTTCTGCATTGCTGCAGTCCATGGAGTAGCCCTTGGTCTTTTCTGCAGGTACAGTGCAACCAGTCCAGGGATATGTGTTAATTTAGATGGGGCATTGCACAG
This sequence comes from Chiloscyllium plagiosum, assembly GCF_004010195.1. NCBI lineage: Eukaryota > Metazoa > Chordata > Chondrichthyes > Orectolobiformes > Hemiscylliidae > Chiloscyllium > Chiloscyllium plagiosum. Next base: position 18,244,293 of record NC_057724.1, read on the forward strand.
AGATCTGTAAGGGGCCTGATCATTCATCAGTCAGGGCCATCAGTCCATGACAATCAGCGAGATGGGCCACAGTCAACCCTTCCATTCTCATCTGAAGTGCTCAGTGGAAATACCAAGTGGCCAGAACCACACTCAGAACGAGCAGAGTGCATGCATTCTTTTTTTCTGCCTGAGCATACAGACTCTACTGGTGAGGCTTTTCGAGGGACAATTGAATTACTCAGGCTCTTTCACAGTACAGGTTGAAAATGTCTGTTATCACACTACTGTGTATGTGAAATACATGCAGTGACCAATTGTATGGGGTACAAATCCTAGTCATGAGCAATATTGTTATGGCATTGATGGCGATGTCAGTTACATGTGGGCCACAAAAGTCATCCAAAATCGTATAGGCTGCACAGAAGCATGGAGCTGGGCTCCTCTCACCTTGAACTCCAAGTATTGTTCTCACATGCTTTCACATGCAATGCTGCCTTTCTTGGGTGATGTGGAAGGTTGGGATATCTGGGGTGCAAGGTATCAGTAATCACACAGCACTTAAAAGCTTCTCATCACTTTGCACAACATGGCTTGCACTACGTGTAGAGTCAAAAAGTGTGGCGCTGGAAAAGCACAGCAGGTCAGGCAGCACCCCAGCAGCAGGAGAGTCAATGTTTTGAGCATATTCCTGATGAAGGGCTTGACCTGCTGTGCTTTTCCAGCACCACACTTTTGGACTTTGATCTCCAGCATCTGCAGTCCTCACTTTCTCCTTGCACTACACACATCTGAGTAAGGTCCTCTGTCTCAAAGGTGACTCAGATGCATTCCATGGTCTCTCTTATTGGAGTCCTCCAAGTCCTCTACACTGTATACCGAACTATGCTAAATTGCCATTTCTGTGTTATGAGTGCTAAGTAGCCACATTACTATGGACCTGTTCTGTTTCTGATAATTCCCTGCAAGAGACTCATTGAAATTGCGAACAACGGATCCAGCTACAGGAGTCATCATTGTCAGTTTGGCCATGGTGCTATGAAGGCACAGAGAAATGGAGGAGTAAATGATGTGTTGGCAAACCCAGCACCAGCAGCAATCTCCAGTGGGTGCCAACAGCAACCATATGAAGATGAAGGGCTTTTGCCCAAAATGTCAATTTTACTGCTCCTTGGACGCTGCCTGAACTGCTGTGCTTTTCCAGCACCACTTTGTGGGCGGCACGGTGGCATAGTGGTTAGCACTGCTGCCTCGCAGCGCCTAAGACCGGGGTTCAATTCCCGCCTTAGGCGACTGACTGTGTGGAGTTTGCACGTTCTCCCTGTGTCTGCGTGGGTTTCCGCCGGGTGCTCCGGTTTCCTCCCACCATCCAAAGATGTGCAGGGTCAGGTGAATTGGCCATACTAAATTGTCTGTAGTGTTAGGTAAGGGGTAAACGTAGGGGTATGGGTGGGTTTCGCTTCGGCGGGTTGGTGTGGACTTGTTGGGCCGAAGGGCCTGTTTCCACACTGTAATCTAAATCTAAATCTAATCTAGACATATGAAGACATTACACCTGAAGATCCACTCAGGATGTGGGAGAAGTACAGGAGGGCCAGAATCTATCATCATCGATACCATTTCCTCTGATGAGCGAGGCAGATTGCTATTTGAGGATGTCTCAGGTTGCTGTCACAGAATTAAACCAATTAAACCTGCTGATGCAGAACCTGCAGCCGAAAGTGCATGTAACCATCCTATCACCATTGTCAGTAAGGTTAGAGCTGCACTAAATTTTTAAGCAGCTGGCTGCTTCCAATATCCACAGGGATTCTGTGTGGAATCTCTCAATCCATAGCCCATAAATATATCAAGGCTGTTACCATTAGAATTTGTGTCAGATTACACTAATTCATCCCTGTGGATTGTTCAGGCTGCAGGCTTTGCCAGCATAGTTGGTTTCTCTCAGATGCTATATACTGTACACATTACACATTGACAGTGTTATATCATAAAATGCAGCAAGTTGGTCAACAGAACAGTTCCACTCCATCAATTTCTGAATTATCATTGGTACCACCTTTTAGCTGTCTGGGAAACTTGGGAGCTGCTATGATGCTGAGATCCTTGAGAACTCTCATGTTCTTGCTCCATTTCCAGGGCTGAATGCCTTACAAGGATAGTTACTGGGAGATAAAGAACTCCCATCTGCAGCCATGGCTAATGATTCCATTTTGTAGCTCTCTAAATAAAGCAAGCATTGATTAAAAAAAAACAGGCTATTCTTCCACCAAAGCCAGCATGGAGCATTTCATAAAACCTTTGAAGACCAAATCCCAACACTTGGATCAGTCTGAGAGAAGGCTTTTCTGTAAACCCCAGGCAGAGTGCGTCACAATATCCCAGCATGCTGTGCTTTGCACAACTGGACCAAGCAAAGTGATGAAGTGCTAGTCAGAGAAGATCTGGAAGAGTGGCAGCAGTCTTATGAGAAGACAGATAAAAACATTAAGCAGCTGTAACATTGCCCTCAGCGTGACATGGTGCAATGTCAGGCATAACAAGCAAGACAGGACTTAATTAACACCCTGTTACAATAGAAATGAGCTGGGTGTAGTGATCACTCATTGGCTGTAAAACTGCTGTTGATTGAAAAACAAGTGGCCTCTGGTTGCTCCCAGAAGCAAATTAATAACTCTTTGTTTGTTTTTTCCTCACTTTTGCTACTATTCAATAAAAGTTAATGTTTTGAAGGCTTTCCAGTATAAGATGCTTCCACATTGAACAATGAGATGATGCTACACTGGACATTAGCGAAAGAGTAGCACTCCCTTAGGGAGTTCTAAGATGAAATGGCACTAAGAACGTAGTTTGACTGTTTTACTGTAGAAACAATGCCAATTGATCAGTCAAGTATTAATGTAAAGTGGCAGTACATTGACAAATGTGAGTTTGTATTTGTAATGAGGTTTCAGTCATGCCACTGTCTGCCCTCAGAAGCATTTCATTTTCATTCCCCTCCCACTATTTACACAGTGAAAACCAGCTCCCGCCTGGCAGTGCTTAACCTGGTATATGGCTTTACAGATGGTGCCAGAAACAGGAATCTCAATCTGCCATTGCAGAGCATGCTATAGCATGAAAGTGGTGTGGAATAAAAGCAGGGTGCACACATAATGTGACAAGCTGCAGAGAACTGCATGAGATAACTCACGAGAGCTCTCAGAGAGAAATCCCTCCACAAAACTCCCGAAATTGATATGGAGCTGATTTTTGGTAAAATCCAACTTACAATTCTGAGAATGATCTGTTTCTCCTGACTCTTTATTTCGAAGGAGTTTGTCAAACTTCTATTTATTTTAAATTTACTATGATTCCTCACCTTGGCAATAACCTTGAATGTGGTGCCTTATCAAATGCCTTTGGAAAATTCAAATACACAATGTCTATTTGTCCCCCTTTATCTATGCTGCTTATTACATCCTCAAAGAATTCAAATAAGTTTGTTGAACACGATTTCTCTTTCATGGAACCATATTAACTCAGACTGATTACATTATGATTTTCTAAATGACCTACTGCTAACTCTTTAATCATGAATTCTAGCAATAATAGATTTGCAACTAAATGACCTATAGTTTCCTGCTTCCTGTATCCTTCTTTCTGAAATTTTGGTATTCTAATTGCAGTTTTCCAGTCCATTGGTATCTTTCCATAAACTAGACTTTACAATATCACAATCAATGCAGCTACTATCTTTGCCAGTTCTTACAAGACACTAGAATGCACGGCATTAAGCCTAGGGCCTTATTAGCCTTTAATGACCTTAATTTTCCTAGAATGTTTTCCTCTAGTAAGCATTACTGTTTTAAGTGTCTCCTTCTTTATTCCACTTGTCATGCTACTGTTCTTAGAATAATTTCTTTGTCCTTTTCTGAAAAGTCGGATTCAAAATATTTGTTCAAAGGCTTTGATATTTTCCTTTTCCTATCATTTCCCAGCATTGCCCTTAAGGGCACAACACTTGGTTCTATATCCTTTCTTTTTCCCTTTCTATATTCTCGCATAAGCTTTTAGGATCTGTTTTTATATTTCTTGCTAGTTTTCTCTCATACTTTAACTTTGCTCTCCTTATTTCTTCGACATCCTTTCAAAGAATCATAGAATCCCTGCAGTGCAGAAAGAGGCCATTTGGTCCATCAAGTCTGCACTGATCCTCCAAAGAGCATCCCACCCTATCCCTGTAACCTTTCATTTACCATGGGTAACCCTACCCAGCCTGCACATTCCTAGTCACTGTTGACAATGGAGCATGGCCAATCCACCTAACTTGTACATCTTTGGAGTGTGGGAGGAAAGCACAGCACCCTGAGGAAACACATGCAGACATGGGAAAAATGTGCAAATTCCATACAGACAATCACCCGAGAGTGGAGTTGAATCCGAGTGAGGCAGCAATACCAACTACTGTGCCATTAAGCCACCCTTTTCTGATTTCTAAAATATCTCCAATCTCTGGGCTATCACTAACCTTTGAAGCTTTGAGCTTTTCTTTCAATTTGATAATGTCTCAATTTCCCTAGTCAAGCACAGAAGGCACAACCTTTCATAGTGTCTTTCTTTTTAAATCAATGGAACACATGTTGAGAGTTATGCAATAATTATTATCCGGGGTCACACTTTAGTTTTTCAAAGAACTGTTGGACCATGGTGATACTTTCTAGATCACTGAAGATGCAATGTCAGTTTTCAGGAGTTTAAAGTGAGGCATCAACTGAGAGACTTTCTACTGGATCAGTAGATCAGTGACATTTGTAACACTAATCATAGCTTAATTAACAAGTGTAATAAAAAATGCACTTGAGAATTTTTGGACAGGAATAAAGCATTTGGACCATGAAACCAATTCCATTCACCACCACATGATAATTAGTTGTTAACTTTTCTACAGAGATTGTCTTGCACAGCCAGGTTTTGGAGTCACATTGTCAGTCAGACCAGTAGATTTCCTTCTCTGAAGGAATAAGATGTTCGTGAAGCATGGAGTCATAGAGATATACAGTATGGAAACAGACCCTTCGGTCCAACCCGTCCATGCCAACCAGATATCCCGACCCAATCTAGTGCCACCTGCCAGCACCCAGCCCATATCCCTCCAAACCTTTCCTATTCATATACACATCCAAATGCCTCTTAAATGTTGCAATTGTAGCAGCCTCCACCACATCATCTGGCAGCTCATTCCATACACGTACCTGCACTCCAAGGTCTCTTTGTTCAGCAACACTCCCTAGGACCTTATCATTAAGTGTATAAGTCCTGCTAAGATTTGCTTTCCCAAAATGCAGCACCTCGCATTTATCTGAATTAAATTCCATCTGCCACTTCTCAGCCCATTGGCGCATCTGGTCCAAATCCTGTTGTAATCTCAGGTAATCCTCTTCACTGTCCGCTACACCTCCAACTTTGGTGTCATCGGCAAACTTATTAACTGTACCTCTTATGCTTACATCCAAATCATTTATGCAAATGACAAAAAGTAGAGGGCCTAGCACC
>NC_057724.1:18250567-18260306 GCF_004010195.1 Chiloscyllium plagiosum
CAGCCGTCCCTTTACCTGCGAACATCTGCCTCTGATCAGCTTTTGAAAGTTCTTGCCTAATACCATCAAAATTGGCTTTTCTCCAATTTAGAACTTCAACTTTTAGATCTGGTCTATCCTTTTCCATCACTATTTTAAAACAAATAGAATTATGGTCACTGGCCCCAAAGTGCTCCCCCACTGACACCTCAGTCACCTGCCCTGCTTTATTTCCCAAGAGTAGATCTAGCTTTGCACCTTCTCTAGTAGGTACATCCACATACTGAATCAGAAAATTGTCTTGTACACACTTAAGAAATTCCTCTCCATTTAAACATTTAACACTATGGCAGTCCCAGGCTATGTTTGGAAAGTTAAAATCCCCTACCATAACTACCCTATTATTCTTACAGATAGCTGAGATCTCCTTGCAAGTTTGTTTCTCAATTTCCCTCTGACTATTGGGGGGGTCTATAATACAATCCCAATAAGGTGATCATCCCTTTCTTATTTCTCAGTTCCACCTAAATAACAGTTTATTCTGTTGCAGTAGTCCAGAAGTTTTGTGATCTTCATAGCTGAATTTAATTCCAAATGTCTTAATTAATTGAATTTTAATTGCTGTAGCTAATATTAGATTATTAGACCAGTAAATTAATGCTACCATTCTTCTAAATATATCATTTCTACATAGCCCTTCTCTCCTGCAACATCTCTCTTCCAAAATACATGGCCCCCACACCACCCCCCTACCGCCCACCACTACCACCCCAAATAAAACCCCACTTTCCCACTGGGGTAAATGAGGAAAAGTGCCAAATATTATTCAACTTTATTTTTAAACTTTTTACCTCTCACCAATTACTATTCTTGGCTTCTGAGTTAGAGGAAATGATCGAGAATTGTCACACCAAATCCTGCCACTACTAACAACCTAAACAGCACAGAATTTTCTGGGTTTCTTTCCGACAACTGCAGGATAGTACAAGTGATTTGGAAAGTTATATCGTAACATTGATGATGGTGAACAGATCAAAATGTTGCAGCCCTAAAGCATGGAAGTCACTGTGAGAAATGTCAGTGTTTGACACCTCGATGTGTGCGTATATTTCTTGAAGTGAGTGTACCTTTTTAAAAAGGAGAAAGTGAGGTCTGCAGATGCTGGAGCAAGGGAGTCGCGGAGGGAGTGGTCTCTACGGAAAGCTGATAGGGGAGGGGAGGGAAATATATCCTTGGTGCTGGGGTCTGTTTGGAGGTTTCTACCTTTTTAAAAACCTGATGCCATTTCCAGTAAAATAGCAGACAAAACAATCTCATCCAATTACATCAAGCAGTTATTCTCTTAATATCATGCAGACTGTCTGAGACTGAAAATCCTGATGATGAATACAGCCTCTCAGCATTGCACACATAATACATCGATCCAAAAAGTCTGCTATAGCATGGTTCTGGTGTCTTCCCCTTAATTAGGAAAACCATGTAATATGTCTGCTTTATAAATACACTTTACAGTTAAATCTTTTGTATGTGGTTCTTAAAGATACCCACATGGTCAATTGTATTTGATTTAATAATATTTAATTTGAATATGGAAACATAATTAGATAAAGGTTAGCTTCAATTTTCTACTGAGGATTGTTAAGGTTCATTGAGGAGGATAGATCAAAGATATTCTAATACTATTGTGATATATTAAATTCAACCAGCTAAACTAGCAAAGAATTTTTGTTTTATTATCAGCAGGACAGAGTGACGTTGTTTATCAAAAATCAAGGAATGATACAGCACAAAGTTTATTCCATCCATCCTTTGGCTCTTTGTCAACCAATATAAATATTGGCAGCACAGTGGGTTCAATTCCTGCCTTGGGTGACTGTCTGTGTGGAGTTTGTCCATTCTCCCTGTGTCTGCATGTGTTTTCTCTGGGTGCTCTGGTTTCCTCCCACAATCCAAAGATGTGCAGGTTAGGTGAATTGGCTGTGCTATATTGTCCAAAGTGTTAGGTGCATTTGTAGGAGGAATGGGTCTGGGTGGGTTACTCTTTGGGGGGTTTGTGTGGATTTGTTGGGCTGAAGGGCTTGTTTCCATACCATAGGGAATCTAATTTAATCAGCTCCAATCCATTGCTCTTTAGAGCCCATAAGTTTTCTTTTCTCTTCAAGTATTCATTTTGTTTGAATGTTAATATTACATTTGTTTCCACCCTTTTCTTTGTCAATGTACTTTAGCTCACAACTCACCAACAAAATGTTTCCACGTATAGCCTCTGATTTTAACAAAATCCTTAAATCTATGACCTTTGGTTACTGATTAGAGCCCCCACTATACATTTTTAAATGGTATACAGAGGAATTTCTGATGTATGTAAATCTTTGAAAATTAAACTTTAAAATTGCATTGACTCTTCTGCCAGTTTACCTTTAATTATTCAATTGAAACACTTCCTGAATTTTTGAACAGCCCTACCAAATCTTATTTTCACCTCTACATTGGGGAGACAAAATGCAGACTGAGCAATTGCTTTACAGAACACTTATGTTCAGTCTGCAAAATTTACCCCACTTGCCTGCCACCTCAACACTTCACTATGTCCCCAGGACAACATTTCTGGCTCTGGGTGCAGTGTTCCAGTGAGGCTCAGTGGAAGCTGGAAAAACAGCATCTCATTTTCCACTTGAGGACCGTGTAGCGTTGAGGGCTCAATATCGGGTTCAATAACTTTAGACCTTGAATTTCTTCTTCCGTGTCCTTTACCCACCCACACCCTAGGTCCTGTCATGATATAGGCTGCTTTCAGCACAGCCAACCAATTTTCATCTACTCATAGTCCCTATCATCAGCTTTCCTTTTTTCCTGGCATACTATCATCCATCCCTTTGTCTGCCTATCATTCTCTCTCTCCTTGGGTTCAGTCACCACCTCTCACTCCTTTTCCTTCCCTGCCATTCAGCCCCTGCCTTCAGCATACATTGTTTCTGAAGAAGGGTCATTGTACTCAAAACGTTAACTCTGTTTTCTTTCCACAGATGCAATCAAACTATTTTCTCTGGCAATTACTTTCAGATTTCTAGCATCGACAGATCTTTATTTTGTTTTATATTACTCCTTCTCATCTTATTAGCCCCAAGTAGAACACAACAGTTTCTCCAGTTTCTCTCGACAACAGAAGTACCTCACTCCTGCTTCACGAGTGGTATTTTTCTTCTGTGCCTACTCCAGATTCTGGCATCATTCCAAAAGTGTGCTGTCCACAATTTAACTGAGTCCTCTAGCTCATACTTCTCCAGTGTTTCTTGAGTATTTTGTATAACTTTCTCTCGTTTGATCCTAGTCTTCCAGCAAGAAGGTCAAGGCTCACTTATGTTCAACATATCCATTCACCTTCAAAAGTTTGCAAACACCAGAAATTGTCAGTTATTTGCAACCCTTTTAAAATTGTGTCATTCATATTACTTTCCTCATTCATCCCACCAAAATATACTGTTTCACAATATCTTGCACTTTTTTATTCATTCATGGGAGGACGGCGCCACTAGCTGGGCTAGCATTTATTGCCCTTCCCAATCGCCCAAAGGACAGATTAAAGTCAACAAATTTGCTGTGAGTCCGCAGTCACATGTAGGCAAGACCAGGTAAGGATGTCAGTTTCCTTTCCTCAAGGACGTTATTGAACCAGAAGGGTTTTTTTCAACAATCGACATTGGATTGATAGCAATCATTCGAGTCTTAATTCCAGATTTTTATTGAATTCAAATTCCACTACCTGCCATCGCAGGAATCGAACTGACTCTCCACAACATTACCTGGGTCTCTGGATTAACACTCCAGCAATAATACCTCTCACCCCATCACCTCTCTAGCAAACCTCATCTGCCATGTGTTGTACCAGACGTTATTTTTGTCTTTCTGAAGTCCACCGTTACTCTCTTCACTGTTTACTGTGGCATGTATTTTCAGATGACCAGCTAGACATTTCTGCAGTGGTGATGGGAGTCAGATATCAGGACCCTGCATACTCGGATGGAATTACTTAGGAATCTAAAGATTCCAAAAGGCAATTCCCTTCCATCTAACATTTATTTAAATGGGAGAATTCAGAGGGCTTCGCTGCAGTTAATAGTTACTCAGGAAACAGATTATTAAAAAGCTAGTCTCACTCCTCAGGAACTGACCTCCAATTTACCATTGTCATTGTCATCAATCGCTAATGAGTATGATTATCCATTCAGGACATTTCGTGTCACTGCTCATGGGTTCTGTGGGTCTTTGTGTGATGGAGGAGCCTGATCCTAGAACCACATCAGTGATATTTAACAGGATTCTTTGGGAGTGGAATTGGTCATTGGCCTGGACATTGCTGACATTCCTTTTGCCTGTTCCATTTCCATACTTCCTCTTACCAATGGTTGATGTCGAAGAATTGGGTCTGTTTGTACAACAGGTTCCTCCAAGTCAGTTTCTACTGAATGATGGCACCTACACATTGACCTCCATGATGTATTTCTTAAGGGAAGCCTACAGAGAGTCTTTGAAATGCATCCTTTGTCCTCCTCTCATTCGAGTGCCGTCATTGAGCTGGGCGAAGATTAGTTGCCTTGGTAGTCAGATCTCAGATATCCTCAGCATGTTGCCAGTCCAGCGGAGTTGATTTTGGATGATCACGGCCTTGATGCTGATACTATTGGCTGATGATGTTAATATGCCTGTCCTCCCAGCTGATGTGGAGAATCCTTCTCAAACAGCATTGATGGTACTTCTCAAGGATCTTGTGGTGATGTCTATGCTTAATTCAAATTTCATAGCCTTATAGAAAAGTTGGAAGGATGACTGCCTGATACACAAGGATCTTGGTATCAGCACAGATGTCATGGTCATCAAAGACTCTCATCCTGAGGCATCCAAAGCCAGTGCTGTCAGATTGGATGCAATGTTGAATCTCTGCATCGATGTCAGCCTTAGATGAAAGGTAACTTCCCAGGTAGGGGAAATACTCAACATTTGGGGGGGATTTCTCAATTGATCTTAATGGAGGGATGGACTGGAACTTGACAAGGGACAGTTTGACAAAGAATTTAAGACTTCTTGAGGTTAAAGCTGAGACCAATTCTTCGGTATGCTTCCACGAAGGTGTTAAACGAGGCTTGAAGATTCTCTTCGGATAAAGCAGAGATGACGTTTTCATCATCAAATAAGCAAGGTCAGTGTCATTTTATTCTTGGATTTCAACCAGAGGTTGAACGGTTTCCCTCCATCCTGTACATAACTTAATGCACACGACTGCAACTATATCCACCTGGACCCTGATCAGACAGCCAAACCCTGGCACAGCCACCACTCAATTCCCTGGGGTTCCAGTATCCCATTCCCCCAGCACCCAATCCCTACAGTGCCACCAAGACTCCACATTATTCCTACCACTGGATACAACATCCCCTCCCTGGGACCCAATAACTGCTCCCTTTCCCTCCCTACACCAGACCTGACACCACATCTCTATCCCTGCGATCTTCCCCAGACTGCCTCCCCACTGGAGCCTGACATCTCCCCCCTACCCTGAAACCTCATGCCCATCCTCTGCTCTTGAAATCCAGTGATGTCCCTCCTTCTCAAGGCTCAACACTCACTTATGCCCTGAAGGACTCAACATCACCCCACCCTCCTCTGGCATCAGATCCAGCATTCACCCTGAGCCTGGCAACTCCCCTTCCCAGGCTTGCCATGACACCTCCACTCCTGATGCATACTTATCTGACACTCTTTTCACCTTGTGCAATGACACCCTGCCCATCAGGCACCCTGGCATTCTAACCACCTGGCATCCTACTTACAAGTAACCTTACCAAACTGATGACGATTGCCGCCCCTTGGAAAAACCTGGCCCAAAATTTTCAAAATCTTTTGCACCGATTAAATTATACACAATTACCTTTTTATCTGGTATCCCTGTCTTTGTCTTTTTTTTTCTTATCTATGCCTTCTATTATTAACATCGATGGTGTGGTATGCTGACTTATCCCTCTGTTCACTGATTTTGTTTTGTAAAAAAAATACAAGTGACGACAAATTACTATTCTATTCTATTCTATTCTACCCACCTAGTATCCATACCTTACACTTATTTTACATAATTACTCTTTCACAGAAGCTGTCAGAGTAGCTGTCTGTGATGCTGGATATTTAAATCGCAGAATACAGAAATTACTGTGATGAAAACGGGGGCAAGATTTGCTTTCCCTGACTATCCTGCATGAGGAGGACACAGTTGGATTGAACGTATGCTCTGCATTTCTGCAGGATATATGATAGAAAGATCTGCTCAAAATGTGGAACTCTTTCTTAATGTTAAATATTAGGAGTGAAGCGCGAATCTCACTTTGATTGTCACCCCTTGCAAAATTTGGCCCAGTCTTTCCAAGATTTGTAGCATTGGCAAACTTTCAACTTATGCCCAGTCGCCCAAGTCAAGATTCCTGATTTATAGCATACTACACTCTACTTTCTGTCCTTGAGCCAATTTTCTATCCATGCTGCTTTTGTCCCATTCATTCCTATTGATTTTTATTTTGCTAACAAGTCTATTATGTAGTTTTGTCAAAAAGCATTTGAAAACTTTGTAAAACACATGAATTGCAATACCCTCCACAATCTGTTTGGTTCCTTCAGCAAATAACTTGATCAAGTTAGCCTTCAACAACACTTGTTGATGTTCATTCATAAGCCTATACGTTTCCCAATGTCAATGAATTTTACCTTGGTTTACTTATTCAATCTGAATAAAAAAATTAATAGCAATGAGTTACCAGCCAGGTTTACTGACTTATAGGTGAGGAAGATCATCCCTCACCACAATTCATCCTGGTGTAAGATCCATTTGGTAGATTTGCTGCCATCATTACCTTTCATCGTCAGTGTCAATACAACCTACTTATCTGTTGGGTTGAGGACAACCAGTCTAACAAGAAAAGGTTCTTGATTGAAACAAGGTATAGTTTATTGCAAAATAGAAATTAGATACAAAGTATGATATATATTGTTACTGAGATTATGAGGAAGAGCTCAAAATTAGATCTTACTCCTTCAGGATACTGAGCTGCTCTATCACTCATGTCCATGTGACATCATCTTTCTTACTCCACAGGGCTTAAAGTACTCCTCAGTTTAAACATTTTCAGACTACTACAGCTTAATATATCTAAAGGCTGCCAAACTTTCTTCCCATGCCCCCATCCCCATTACTGGCATTATCCAATTAAGTTTTTAATTACATTTGTCATCACCACAACTTCACTCAGGTCTCTGAATTCACAAATTCATACAGCAGGATGTGTCAATATTCTCTCAGATTATGCTTTTTTTGGACTTGAAAGAGTTCTTTCTCTGGTTTAAAGACTGTCTTCTTTGGTTCTCTCCTTGATACTGCGAGGTCCATAAGCCCCTTTAATGTGATGACCTTTTATCTCTGGAATCTTTGGAAGGTTGAGGAAAAGACATGCACCCTTACTCTAAAGAGAGAATTCTTAATTGTGAAGCACTTTTTCAATAATCTGACAGCCTTATTTGGTAAAGTTGATGTAGCATATCGCTGATTTTGAGTACTGAACCTCCTCCACCATGTTGTTGCAGTTTGCAGGCTGTAAACAGAGCTTCTTCAAACATGGTATACCGTCTGATAACATAGACACAGTTGTCCCTTCAGTCAGCTTAACATCAGTGAGGTGTCCATTAACATAAATAATCTTTTGCAAAAACGTTACATCTGTATTAACTATTTTCCCAGGAATATTTCTGACTTTTCTTTGATTGTTGGCTGAACCACTTCATTAACTTCCTTGTGCCCTACTTAACCACATTTTATGGAAGTGATCTATTGTTTTATAGATTAAGTACGCCTTTTATGCTTCACGGGGCTGAAATTGCTTTATATTATCTTTCCTTCTCTCTGACTTCTTATACTTATCTTTAAGCTTTTCCTAGCTTAAAAAAGTGAATTGATTCTGTTGATCTGTGATAAAGTTCATATTCTCCGTATAAATCTGTGAAGCTTCCAGGCTTCTGCTTCACTAATCATATGAATAACTTTCTCAGGAGTCAAATCTTCAAATCTACTGTTGACTATGATCATTCTGACAAAGACTCATCAGATATTCCAGCAATAATTCAGTCTCTTATGAATTATAACTTTAAAGCTCCACAGTCTCATTATTCCACTAATTTGTCAAAATCACTAATGAAATTATTTATGGATTCCTCTGAATGCTGAACTGTTTCTATGAAATCTTATCCTTTTATGAATTGTTTTTGTTCTAAAGGTTGAAGTACTTACCAAACATTCACAAAACTCAATCAAAAATATCTATTGCTTCTTTAATCCCATGACAAGCTACAATATCACGAGCTATAGTCTACCTGAAGACAAAAGCATATTTACATAATCAGCTTCTGACTTCGTAATTAGTTTGGAAGCAGTTCTGTATCTAAAGTTTTCTATAAGATGTCAAATTCTGTATTTTGTTTGGCTGATTTTCGATATTAAAACTTTCCAGCAATGTTATTTCTGCTTCCCTGTGTCTCAAATATGATTATTTATGTTCTTTGCTTTATGTGCTCTTTTAATTCTGCATTAAGAGAACTGGTATTGCGTATTATTGTACTTCAGATTCTCCTGAGCTGGTACGGTAAAGACAGAGGATTCCAAACTTTGAGAGCAAATTGGAGGGCTTCCACCTTCTGTGAGTAAGTGGATTATCTGTGCTTTTTGCAACTAAAATGGACAAAACTATTGGGTCTTCTCTCAATGAATCCTGCTAATTAAGGCATTAAAAGAAATCTCTGTTTCCTTAAAGGCTTCACTAAGCAATACCATAGCCTGCAGCTTAAATAACAATTCCTGTTCTCTGAATGGTTTTGGTTAATGAATCCTGCTCTTCACAGATCTATCAGATAATCCTATTCCTTTGGACATTTTTCCTAAATGATTCCCATTCTCTTTGGTGCCATGAATAATCTCTATTGCTTTATGTATTTTTTCCTGAATTATCAACACAGTGTGTGGTGTAAACAAATGCTTCTTGTCACTACCACAGTTTAAATAATGGTTCTTCTGCCCTTTCTACAGACTCAATTATCTCCTAACTTTTAGCTTCCATATGACTTTGACTGCTTTGACTGTCAATTTGCTCCTTCACTGCTTTAATGGTTGTGAAGAGTTTGAGACCTTGTTTTAAACATTTTCTTTGGTCCTCTATTTCCCTGACAGTAGTCGTTGGTGCTGTGTTGGCTAACATGCTCTGTGGTGTTATTTTAGCTTTTGTAACATGAACACTGTGATGGAGGCCCTCCTGAGTACATATAAGAAGATTTATTCACAAAATAATTATATACATTATCATTATTTTAATCAATTTACAAGGACACATTATGACATAATTCTGGGTCAGGTGAGGCCTGAACCCTGATCTTCTTGGTAGATGTAGGAATGTTTCCACAGCATTACTAGACCACTTACTATGCACATTATATAGATAAAATTCTATGTACATTATCACTGGAAATGTGTTGCTGGAAAAGCGCAGCAGGTCAGGCCGCATCCAGGGAACAGGAGAATCGACGTTTCGGGCATAAGCCCTTCTTCAGGAATGAGGAAAGTTTGTCCAGCGGGCTAAGATAAAAGGTAGGGAGGAGGGACTTGGGGGAGGGGCGTCGGAAATGTGATAGGTGGAAAGAGGTCAAGGTGAGGGTGAAAGGTCAGACTGGGGTGGGG
>NC_057724.1:18261045-18303190 GCF_004010195.1 Chiloscyllium plagiosum
AGGTAGCTGTGTGAGTCGGTCGGTTTGTAGTAGATGTCCGTGTTGATTCGGTCGCCTGAGATAGAAATAGTAAGGTCGAGGAAGGGGAGGGAGGAATCTGAGACTGTCCAGGTGAATTTGAGGTCGGGGTGGAAGGTGTTGGTGAAGTGGATGAACTGTTCAACCTCCTCGTGGGAGCACGAGGCGGCGCCGATACAGTCATCGATGTAGCGGAGGAAAAGGTGGGGTGTGGGGCCAGTGTAGTTGCGGAAGATGGATTGTTCCACATATCCTACGAAGAGGCAGGCATAGCTGGGGCCCATGCGGGTGCCCATGGCTACTCCTTTCGTTTGGAGGAAGTGGGAGGATTGGAAAGAGATTTGCACTTTTCCAGCAACACATTTCCAGCTCTGATCTCCAGCATCTGCAGACCTCACTTTCTCCTATGTACATTAGCACTCCATCAGAGACATCAATATGATCTGGGTTAAATCTCTTAACAGACTATTTGCTGTTCTAATGGCTTACATAACACAGCAACAGTTATTAAAGTTGGATTTAATACCTTTTTATTTGAATATCACATAGTATTAAGCTACATGGGTATTATTACTCTGTTCTATTAATCATTTGCTTGCTTGTTCAAAGAAACATAATACTACAACATCCCCCTCTTTCCAATAAAAGAGGAATTAGTATCTGGATACAGGTCAAAAATAACAGAGATATATTTACCCATAACATCTTTACACACTGAAATAATATTTTGGTGGAAGTTTAATGCAACCAGATCAGATTCTTGCGCAGTTATCAGGATATGGTCACACAATTTCAAGTTGCTGTGTGTTGTCCGCTATGTTAAATTGCTGTGAACTACTTTAACTTGCAGTGAGTTCTGTCTTATGTTACTGTTGGATGCCTTGTTGTCTAGTGTTAACACAATGCTTTCATTATAAGAACCATCATCATAGATTACCTGTGGACTGTCATGTGCAATTTGAATGTGTTTCCATTCCATCTGAGAAAACTTTCACTGTTCTTAGCAACATATGATGATCTGGGTGGACTTATCAAATTTTCTCAGTTCTCTTCCACAACCCCAAGTGTTGGTGGTATTATCTCATAACATGAGAGTATGTCTTGGGTGGGGCTGAGACAATTGTTTAGAGGTAACTTAAGCAAAGCTTGGCTGTTAACTGTCAATCACCATTAATTGGCACATTCTGCATGGCAACACCTCTAATAATCAGAGGTCAACCAATTCATACTCTCTTCATATGCAGTATAAATATTAGTTTTTCCCTCAAATTTAAATTTTATAAATTGATCTGATAAGTTCAAGACAAAAGACTCTACAAAACAGTCTTTTTAGCAATTCTCAAGTTCTACATTGCCAAATGACTATTTACTGGCATTATTTACTATTGTAAATGCTATTGTAGAGTCAAAAGCTTGAAGGTGTTGCTGTCCTGTAACAATGGCCTTGAACTTCCATTCATTTCCACCCACATGTTAATTGTATAACCTGTAGATTTGTCTAACTATGGTTTTCAAGTGATTGACATTTTAAAAATCACTAATTCCACAAATCTTTTAGCCAGTTATACCTCATTGAAGTCACATGTTGCACCTTTGCACCAGCATCTGCCCGCAAATAGTTCAGTTGTTTCAATCAACTAATGACTACGCAAAATTAATTTGAAACTATGGATCTTAAAGTATACATTAACTTGGTCTTGATCCTCTAGGAGCTTAAAGATTTTTCAGGGTCTTTCAGGTCCTTAGTAGAGAAATTTGAGAAATTAACCTTTCTCGAACCTTTGTTTCTTAGAACAATGAAGAGTTTGACCCCTTTTTTGGTTAGGCAGAAATGGGTACTGCAGATGCCAGAGGTTAGAGTGATGCTGGAAAAACACAGCAGGTCAGGCAGCATCCAAGGAGCAGGAAAATCGACGTTTCAGGCTAAACCCTTCATCAGGAATGGGCTCCTGATGAAGGGCTTTTGCCCGAAATGTTGATTTTCCCCTTTCTTTTTTACTCAACCAGTTTTTGATCAATGAAGTCAGGTTTCACCCTTGGTTAGAATAATTAGAACTCTGCTAGGAGTTCATTAACTTAAAATACAAGTTGAGAATTTTATTCTCCATTCTGGCATCCATACAATATGCTTGCTGCATCTTTCTTATATTTGCTGGAATCAGCTCAGAACTATTGCTATGCTGCACTGTACTCATTAGCATTAGCATTGTGGCAGTACCACTGCTGTGGGAGATAACAAAAGCATTGATGCATTAGGTAAAATATCCTTTTGCAGGGAAACTTACACCAGTATCTAGATAAGGTTTGACTTTAGTTGCATATTTATCCAACTTCATTGTAGGGGAATATACTTAACAGTTTATTAATACCAGTCATCATACTTTCCCATATTCTAAAATTGTTCTAATATAAATTGCTTTCACAATCAAACAGTGGAAATGCTGCTACTGCTATTTGTACCTACACTTGCCAGGACACCAGCTCTCCTGGTATGTCATGCACATCGGCCTTCCACCGTATTCACACATCACACACTGTCAAATGTCTGCAACTACTCTGTAATATCCACCAGCCAAATACATCCAGGTCAATCCTCCTCCAGCTGTCCTCCTCTTTCCCCTCTAGAAGTGATCTTTGTAGGTATTTTAGTTCTGAACAAACGACTGAAATGCTGACATTTCCTTTTCTTATTGTTACTTTGTAAATGTTGTTTCTGGTTTTGCAATTTCTAGTACCTTTTCATTTGTCTTATAGTCTGTAAATGGACTTTTAGTACATCCACATTTTAAAAGCTATTGTCCAAGTTTCTGTCAGACAAGAAGATAGAATCTATCATCAAACGAGCTTACTTTCCTTTATACCACCTTGTTTTTTTACCCTGTTTTTAACATATTATTTTCACAAAATTATTTTTAGTGATCTCAATCCTTCTAACTTCTGTATCACAGCTGCCACCATCTGTTATCATTTGGCCTAAATGGACAAACTTATCTACTTGTTCCAGAATGACAGCATTTACTTCAATCTTCAAAAATTTCTTCTGATGTAATCCTGCTAGCTACCTTTGTTTTGTCTGTTTGCTGTCAGTATTTAATCCATCTGCAAAACTACAAGATTTACACAAGATCTATGATATTTTGTATCGTCTCTGAGAAATCATCGGTGTCATCAGCATATCACAATTTTGTAATGTCCTTGCCTCAAATCTTTACCCTGGAAATGCATTTAATTATCTTAATACATGTTCTGTCTACAGATTGAATAATTTTGGTGACAGCACACAGTCTCTTCATATTCCTTGCTTCACTTGAAACATATTTGATGTGCGTCTTCCAGACTGATGCTCACTGTTTGATCCCAGTACGGCTCAGGACAAATCTCATCTTTACTGGCAATGGCCTATTTCATTAACACATCAATTAACTTCTGGTGATAAACATGATTGAACACTTTTTCATCATCTAAGAGGCATATGTAACTGTTCTTGCTTTTTTCTAAGTATGCCGCAGAATCATAAAATCCACATAGCGTGGAAGCAGGCCATTCGGCCCCATTGAGTTTTAAGATTTATAGAAAATAATGTGATCTAAAATAATTGTACTCCAACTTTCTAAGATAACAACACCAAGGCACAGGAGCCCAGCCAGGCAATTCAGCTGATGAAGAATGCTGCCCAATTTAATCTGATCACGGCTGATCATCTACTTCACTGCTCTTTCCCACATTATTCCTACATCCCTTTATGTCATTGATATCAACTTCAAACATACACAAAGATTGAGTTTTGCAGTCCTTTAGGATAAAGATTCACGCTGTAAAAATGATCACCTAATTTCATTCAAATGTTGCTTTGCCCTTATTTATAAATTGGGGCATTTGGTTCTAGACTCCCCAACTAGAGGAAATAGCTGACCTACATGAATGCTGGCTTTCACTTTCAGTATTTAATAGATTTAAATGAGATCGTCTATAATTCTTCAAAACTCTTGAGATGATGGGCCCAATTAGCCCAATCTGTCTTCACAGGTCAGTTCCACCACCCTGGGAGCAAGTTTGATGAATCTTTGTCACATTCCCTCAAAGGCAAAAACATTTTATTTGAGCTAAAGAGAACAAACATAGTACAATACACCAGGTTTTTCGAACCAGGTTTCTATACAATGGAAACAAGACTTCATTACACCTGTGCCCAAATCTTCTTGCAATAAATGCTAACATAACATTAGCCTTGCTAACTGCATGTTACCCTTCAGTGACTTGGTGACCAGGACATCCTGGACTATTTGTGCATCTACACCTTCTTACTGTTTAAGAAATACTCCTCATAACCTCACATTTCCAAAATGATATTCCATCTGTCATGTTCTTTCTCATTCACTAAGTTTGACAAATCCTTTTGAACCATTTGGAATCTTTTCCATAGTGCACATTCCTATCTAACTTTGTGTCATCCATCAAATTGGAAATATTTGGTCCCCTCATCCAAATCACTGATATTGATGAACTGAAGCCCAAGTTGTGATCCTTGGACTGTCCCACCAGTCACATTCTGCCAAAGTGAGAATGTCCTGTTCAATCCTATTTGCTGTTTTCTGCCTGCGAGCTATCCTTAATCCATATCAGAATGGTATCTCATATTCCACATCCTTTAATTTGCTAACCAAGCTCTTGTAATTGACTTTATCAAAAGTCTTCTGTAAATCCAAATATACCACGTTCACCAACTCCCCTTTAGTAACTCAGATAGCAATGTCCAAGAATTCCGACAGGATCATCAAATGTAAATTTCTATTCACAAATCTATGCTGACCGTGCCCAATTAGATCATTATTATCCAAGTGTCCACTTATCACATCATTTACAATAGATTCTAACATTTCCCTCCCACTAATGTTAGGCTAACATTTCTTTCTGATTTGTTTCACTCCATTCCTAAATAGTGGAGCAGCATTTTCTACACTCCAATCTTCAGGAACTATTTCTGAATCTAGAGAGTTTTGGAAGGTGATCAACTACGCATGCACTATATTCTCTGCTGTGTCTTTTAACACTTTGGGATGTAGAATATGAGGACATGGGGATTTAGAAACCTTCAGTCTCATTAATTTATTCCAAACAAACCTTATGGATACCAATTTCCTTCATTTCTCATTCTCCGTAATCTTTCAATGGCAGCAGGGCTGCGAATTGTTGGTGACAGAAAGATTCTTTCTTCCCATTGCTGGGGAAATGTCTGTCTCTGCTGCTGTCATCAATAATTTCTAGCAATAATTAAAGATCTAGAGCATTAATTGACTGGACCCAGGACTTATCTCCTTCACTCAGCTCGACGTTCCACCTGAGAAAAGGCACAATAGGGCCGTAGTTGCTGGCTTCATTTCATCAATTACTGAACTGTGTGTAGGCTGAAGATGGTGTTTGTCAAGATTATTATTCTGCCACAATAAATCACTCTCACATCAACCAGAGCCTTCATATCTATGAGTGTCACAGAAAATTGCTCTGTAAATACCATTCCTTCTGAGGATAGATTTTTACCTATAGACCCGGGCAGATACTCACACTTTGATATGTCAACTCAGTTGGATTCACACTCAGAATCTCACAGTTTACAAATGAGCATGAGTAGATGCCAGCAGCCCAGACAGCTGAGGAGAGAGTGTGGCAGGGGGTGCAATTCTGTCAAAGTTCCACTCAGTGAGACATAGATGATGAGTACTGTTGCTTCTCTCATTCTCTCTCTCTCACACACACACCCCACACAAGGATACAAGAATCTATTCCCTTCCTTGTATTAAAAAACTCATATATATATTTGTTCCACGTGTATGACACCTTTCCCATGCAATCATTCTGAAATATTTAATGACAAACAAAAATGAAAAAATCAATTTTAATCCACTCTTCATAAATTACTTTTCTAAATGCTTTTAGAAACAATCTGTGTTAATTGTATATTCATTTATCATCTTTTGCCTTTACACTATATTTATTTTCTGCATTTGCCCATCTTCTCATTTTACTGACAGGACACTGTTAGTCATTGGCTTGGTGACCCATGAATTAAACCACCATTAGTTGCCTTTCCTTGAGAGGGCAATTCAATGTTTCAGTAGGGCTCTGGCATCCTTACCTTTGTTCAGCACCTAATAGCTATCATGTTGGTATTATATGTATTTTTCCATGAGCATGTAGCCTCATCCATGTGAACAATAAAGCAAATCATAAAATAAATCACACAAAAAGTAATTCTGCATAGTCTCTAATTTTCAGTCTCCAGAATTTCCAGAATCTCGCATCCAAATAAGCCAATTTTAAGGATAGAGTCTTTACTTGTCACTTGGTCCAACATGTTCACTTTCTGCTTATATGACATTAACATGAAATGCAAAACAAGAGGAGTGAGCACTGAGTATGATTTTGGTTTTATGGAGTTTGTTTCATTGCATGGATCATGTAATTTACATATGCTGCTATTTTCACTTTTGTCACTTTACGTGTCACCATTTCAGCTCAGCAATTTTTATTTACAATCGCAACATTTCAACACTAAAGCATGCTCACCATACAGCTCCTTTGCTGCAACAGTCGAGTCTCACATTCACATTTTTCTTTTAGTGCAGAAAGGTTTTGCCGCCCTCCCTCCAGGTGTACCAAGTAGCTCACAATGCTTTTTTGCCATTTGCTGGCCAGGTGCGTTATTTGGCATTTCCTTTCCATTTTTTGATGCCATTCGCCATAGAGAAACATCTGTCAATGTTTCCCCAAATGAAGGTTGTCAACACACTCAGGATCATAACAGCAAATTTGAATTCACTTAATTGATGTCAAAGCATTTTCCACAAAAAACGCCTGCTCCTGCTATTAATCAATCAACCTCCCAACATTTATACCTGTTTAGTGGTCTGTTAGCTGCCAGGAAAGCAGAATGGTCATTATTGCAGATAAGCTGCTTTTTTTTTATTACAGCTAATGAAATGACATTTTTAGTAATTCTGTTGCAAAATGTACATCCTGCATTTTTATTAGTCTGTAGTAAATTACAAATAAAATTAACAAGTTACTGGATGTACTATAAGTTCTGCATTACAAGCTGCAGCTGCTGAGGCTGTAGTGACATTGTTATAACCTACTATCTGCTAGAACACCAACAATTATATTTTTATGGCACCTTTTATTGTAGCAAACATCCCAGGTTGTCCCGCAGAAATGTTACCAATCAAATTTTGACAGCAAACCTGATGAAGGGATACTAGTGCAGATGTTCAACAGATTGGCCAAAGAGATAGGTTTTAAAGAGGATCTTAAGGGAAGAGATTGGGTTGAGAGATGCAGAGTTTCAGGAAGGATGTTCCAGAAAGGGTTCTGTACAACTCCATGCACATCTTCCAGTCGATAAGTGATGAAAATAGAACTTGGTCCATAGGCCAGACCGTTTGGAGGAGAGACATCTCAGAGGATTGGAGGGTCAGAACTTACAGAGATCAAGACCTTGGAAAGGTGACATGATGGGGTTTGAAAACAGAAGTGTCTGTGTAAGGCAAGAAATGTGAACAAACAACTTACATCACAAGACGAATCAATGGAATCACAGAAGTCATCATCTTGCAACCTTTTCTGTGTTGGTATCAGCTCTTCAGCTGTACTGATCTAATTTAATCCAACCAAGTTTCTCTGTCCATTCCTTGCATTATATTCCACAGTGATGTCTGAATGTAAATCATATGCAAGTGCCTTCTGAGCAGCAAGATGGGCGAACTCACTTGTTCACTTGTCTCCAATTTTCCTCCCTAAGCATCTCGATGGAGAGGGCGGGTTGGGGGGGGGAGGGACAGGGACTCATTAACACTTACAGAAAACTGAGAGCACTGGATAAAGAGGATGTGGAGAAGATCTTTCCACTAGGAGGATAGACCAGTGCACAACCTTTATAACTGAGATAAGGAGGAATTTCTTTGGCTAAAAGGTGGTTAAACTGTGGAAGTCATTAATACAGAGGGCTGTGGAGGCCTAGTCACTAAGTGTATTTAAGAGAGAGGTTTTTGATTAATAATTGGATCAAGGGTTACAGAGAGAAGGCAGGAGAATGTGATTGAGTAACATATTCGCCATGATAAAACAATACAGCAGACTCAGTGCGCTGAATGGCCTAATTCTGTTCCATGATCTTATGGCCTTATGGCCACAAGTCTTCCCCAAATACATCCTCACATTATTCAACTTGTCTTGAAATGAAAATGGCATCAGTGATGCTAATTCTGCATGGGAATCTGAACTGACATTCATCGATTTTCATTATATCCATTAGTTCACTGCATACAACCTTCTAAGATCTATACAATACTGCAAATAAATTAATTGTAAAGTATGTATTTTTGTTTTAACATTTTGTCATATAATTTGAACAAAATGGTAAACAATTTTAAGACATTTATTGGTATTCTGGAGCTCGATTTTTGAAAGGATCCTCATTGGTTTCTAACTTGACAGCTATAAGCTTTATCTTACAAATGGTCATGAGAACTCTCAAAACCTGTGTGTTCATTTTTGCCCTACACTTCGCTCATTGTGTTAAGGTGAGTTTTAACATGAGTTTTGACTCCTTATGTAAACAGAAACAACTACTTACCAATTCTGGGCACATTTTACAGGCAGCAGGATAGGCTGCTGCTCTTTGTGGAACAGCCTTGTGTTTATGTGTGCACTGCTGAATTCTGCAGCGTTGAACTAGACAGCTGACATCTTGACATTTAAAGTGGCATCAACATTTTCTGCAACATCCCCTACTGCTATCTCCCAGTAGTCAACCTCTGTCTGGTGTTAAAACCAACAGATAACAACTTGCATGTGAGTAACTATCTGTTTCCACAGTACCTGCACCAAAGTCTTTTTTAAAAAACATTGCCATGACAACATGCTGCTGAACACTGAAGATCATAAGCAGAAGTAGAATACTGAAACTGCTGTTGCAAACACTGACAATGGAGATCAATGTAATATACAAGTTCATGAGGCTCAACCAGTTTTTTTCTTTAATATGTTGATGCACAAGAAGCCAGATTCTTGACAGAAAAGAGTATTATCGAGTGGATTGTTAAGATTCATCTACTGATACTACTTTGACTAATGGTGCCATTTCCTTCATTGCAATATCAAAGGTAAACCTGTCCAGTACATTTTACAAGCAGTGAGCTACGGATGCAACTTGCCTCAGCAGTTTCCCCTATACTTAGAGCACTATATCAAGGTGAATTTTAGCATGAATGTTGACTGCGTCCCTTCATTGCATCCCCCCACCCCCCTGAATTAACAGAAACAGCTATTTATCAATTCTGGATGCAGTTCATGGACAACGGTTGTTTTTTTGAGGTGCAACCTCATGTTTTTGTGCTTCTCGCTAAATTCAGAGGACTTAGGTCAGAGAATGGAGCAAGGAACTCAATGTGACCAATTCATACAACACCCAATTTTTACCAGGATACCATCTAAAATTATTTTTGTCAAGCATTCAAGCTAAAGTTCCAGACTGTAAAATGTGCAATGTCACTAGTGCATTATCCATATTGGCAATCTTTATTTTATTTTTAATTCACAGGATGAGGGCATCGTTGGCTGTACCAGTGTCTACTGTCCAGCCCTAATTGTCCTGAGCAGCTTCCATCCCTAAAAAGGACACTAGTAAACCATATGGGTTTTTCAACAAGTGTTTCATGGTCATCAGTAGACTCTTAATTACTGTTTTTTATTGAATTCAAATTCTATCATATGGTGTGACAGGAGTTGAACCTGGGTCCCCAGAGCATTACCTGGCTGTCCAGATTAACAGTTCAGCAATAATATCACTAGCCCATCAACTGGTATCAATCTACTTTACCTGCCGCCACATGTAAAGAAAAAGTTGTATTTGGGTAACTCTTTTCATGACCACTGGACATCTCAAACTGCTTTATAGTCACCAAAATACTTTTTAAAACAATTCACTGTTGTAATCCAGGAAATGCAGATAATTTTGTGTACAGCAAATTTCCATAAAGAGTGATGTAATAACGACCAGATGATCTTTTCGGTGATGTTGAATGAGGGCTAAGTATTGGCTGGAACACCTAGAGATAATTACCCTACTCTTCTTTAAGATAGTGCAGTGCAACCTGACAAGGTAAATGGGACCTTAGTTTAAAACCTCATCAAAAGCTTGCAATATCGACTGGACAATACCCCCTCAGTACAATGTTGAAGTACCAGCCTTACCTTTTTGGCTTAAGTCCAAGCATTGGACGTGAATACAAAGCTTTGTGACACAGAGTTGAGAGTGCTCCTAACCCAGTTTCAACTGGTGGAATGTTCTCATTCTTTTCCCAATAAATTGTGGTGCAAGTTGGCATGTCAGTTACCACGAGTATCACCAATTGCGAATGCTGGCAATTTTCATCTTTGATTTGATTCGATTGCATTTGATTTATTATTGTCACATGTACCCAGTACAGTGAAAAGTTTTGTTTTACATGCAACCCGGCAGATCATGTGATACAAAGTGCATGGAGTATTAAAACAGAGCGAGGAATACAATGTTACAGCTGCTGAGAAGGTGAATAAAAAGTCAGATCAACATTAAATTTAAAATTTGAGAGATCCATTCAGAAATCTAAAGCAGCGGAGAAGAAGTTGCTTTTGAATTTGTTGGATCATATGTTTAAGCTTTTGTATCTTCTGCCCAATGGAAGAGGTTGGAAGAGATTATAACTGGGGTAGGAGAGGTCTTTGATGATGTTGGCTGCCTTCCTGAGGCAGCAAGTACAGATGGAGTCAATGGATGGAAGGTTGGCTTGCATGATGGACTGGGCTGTGTTCACAATCTCTGTAGTTTGAGCTGAAGTCGATCTGCAACTTATTGTTTGTATCATGATTTAGTTGCATGACCCTCAAACCTACTACTCCACCTAACATGATTGTCTTATGAAAAGATAATAGATTGGTTGTAGGGTTGCACTAATAGCCTGCTGGGATTCTAATGGTCCCACACCTTAATGAGCTCTGCATTATGGTGCACTGCATGAGAGTTAGTCATATCTGAGTTTATGAACAGTGATCATTTGGCTGTATTTGGGTAATTGAGCTACATTCCTACTGTTAGTTATTATGGATGCCACACAATATTTTTGTGTGAGAAATCTTCATGAAACAACTCACTGTGGTAGCACAACCAAAAAGAGCATAAAACAAATCTAAAACTTATGCTCTGAAGATGACAATACATTCAAAGTAATATCAGGCACAGCAGCAGAGATACAATGAATGCTTTAAGGTCACAACATAAATATGCTTTTATACAGAATAAAACAAGATGAATTACTGATTTTCCCCAATGCAATATGTTCCATTTATTCTTCAACATTTTCTAGTTCTGCTTGTGTTCCATGCAATGCTTCCTTCAGATGCAATTAGCTTAATTATTTTCCATTTGTGTGACTTCTGCAGTGTTATGAAGACAAGTTTTGAAACTGAAAAGGCAGAACTTGAATATTGCTGAAAAGAAAGCCACATTTCTGAAGTTTATCATCTTGCACATATCATATCAACCAAGGATACCAAATTTGACTATGGCAATACTAGAGCTGATCAAAATCTACTTTCCAACCATTCCTGCTGTTTCAATTTTACATCCTTGCATTTCTCTTGATGAGTACAAGACAAATAAAAGCTTTGGCCATTTGTCTAACTTTTCAGCAGCACTCAAGGGAATCTTTACAATATCAAGTCAGTCTTCTCTAGAGTGTAATATTTTTGTAATCGGTCATTTTGATATGACCGGTTTCTACCCTCACCCATGAATTTGTTACAACTGCATGCAGCCATCCCAATGCTTTCCTGGTCAGTCTCCCACTTTGCACCCAACGTTCCCTCTAACATGGATCACAACTTTGACTTCCAGTTCAGGAAGCAACTGCTGCCAAGGATCTGCACAGATGAAAACTAAATCAGAGGGAACACTGCTTGCTCATAGACTTGAGATCAAACTGCACTACCCGTTTCCTAGTCAAACAAAGTTCTGTTCACATAACATCTCAGTGCTCATTTATCTGCGAAATTACAGATTTTCATCTTTCTTAAAGAAAATACATAGAGTCATAGTGATGTACAGCACAAAAACAGACTCTTCAGCCCAACTCATCCATGCCAACCAGATATCCTAAATATATCTAGTCCCACTTGCCAGCACCGGCCCATATCCCTCCAAACCTTTCCTATTCATATACCCATCCAGATGCCTTTTAAATGTTGTAATTGTAGTAGCCTCCACCACTTCCTCTGAACGCTCATTCCTTACAGGTACTCTGAGTGAAAACATTGTGCCTTAGGTCTCTTTTATATCTTTCCCCTCTCACCCTAAACCTATGCCCTCCATCCCAGGGAAAAGACCTTGTCTATTTACCCTATCCATGCCCCTCATGATTTTATAAACCTCTCAGGTCACCCCTCAACCTCTGAGGCTCCAGGGAAAAAAGCCCCAGCCTGTTCAGCCTTTCCGTATAGCTCAAACCCTCCAACCATGGCAACATCCTTGTAAATCTTTTCTGAACCTTTTCAAGTTTCACAACATCCTTCTTATAGTAGGGAGACCAGAATTGCACACAGTATTCCAATAATTGCCTAACCAATGTCCTGTATAACCGCAACATGACCTCAGAATTCTGACACTCAATGCACAGATCAATTAAGGCAAGCATACCAAATGCCTTCTTCACTATCCTATCTATCTGTGACTTCACTTTCAGGGGAACTATGAACCTGCACAGAAGAAATCACCAAAACATTAGTTAAAGTCACACAAAATTCTGCATTCTAATGAAGTGAAAGAACAAAATTTCACTTACTCAATCAACAGCAATCAAAGAGCCTAATTGTAATTGGGAAGGAGTACGGAGTATGATTCCTAAAACTGTAGAATCCAACGCTCCAGTTATGGAAACAAAATTTGAGTTATTCACTCTGCATAAAAAACATGGAACAGATCATGGGTTGTTGAACCAACTGTAGCAGTTATAATTCTGCAGTAAAAATGGAATTTATTGTACGCAGCAATCACTTCAGTGAGAACTGCTGTGTAAAATAGCTGATGCTGGAAATTTGAATTTTAAGATATACAATGAGTCAGAAAGGAGGGCAGTCTGTAACAACAAATGTGGTTGTTACTAATGACGTGAATTTTTCACATCTGACTTTGCATTCAAATAATATTTGTGCAAAAATTAAATAATCAAGAATGAAGCCAATATCCTGTTTGAACTTTTTATGGGGTATGTAAGCAGAAATCACAAAGCTATAATGTGTACCCCTGTCCATCAATCAAAATTAACTTGTCTTTTCCTTACAGTTGAAGGGGTATAAATTGCATAAATACATTTGCAATGAAGTTGCTTTCAGAGGTATTATGAATGTGGAATGCTGTCAATAAAAAAAGTTTGCACATTTTGCATTACAGCATGCAATATATCTAGAAAAAGAAAAAGCATTGCCTCTGTTTTGTCATTTTGACAAGCAATCAAAATACAACTCACTAATATAAAGTGAAAATACTATTTGTTAAGAATATCTGAATACACTGTTGACTATAATTTGAAGAATGAAATAACTAAGAGTTTATGTCTTCAGTGTTGCAAAAATGTACTTGACAATCAGGTTTACCAATGTAAATTTAGACCAATGTTATATAAACTACTATGTTTTAAATAATACTCGTAGATGATCTTCAGATTCTGATTACATATGGTCATTCATTTTAGAATAAATCTTCAGTTAACCATCAAGCCTTGCAATCCTTAGGAGCAATTTAGCTAGGCTTTCTGTATTTCTAGAATAGTCAGTGTTTTCTGAGATACGACTCATCCACCATCAGTGTCTTTGCTTTCATATGCCAACTTTAGATAACACAGCCGTAAACCATTTTTGTGGAATCTTGTTGACATTTACTTTGAGACTATCATGCTTGAAAGGATTCAGTGAAGTGTTATGTAGTCTTTGTTCTTAGTTTTTTTTTAATTTCTCCTGATGAATTGCCCATTTGGTTGAAAACCCATTGCTGATAATCATCATATCAGATGTACTTAGCTGTCAACAACTATCCAATGATTTGATAGCCAAGCATGTGTTATACAGTTTACACATTTCATGTGTACTCAGTGTTCATTTATAATCTCATAGCCCAGTGAAGAGAGATTTGAATAATAGAACACTGTCTCCAAAACAAATAAAATATCCTTTTAGCTCACTTTTAGAATGATATATAATGCAGTATTTCAATAGGGTCTTCCTCTTACTTGTCACCTGGCTGCACGATTTGGCACAATCTGCAGGTGCTACAATATTACAGCTAGTACTCTACTCTGAATCATTTATAATAATATGAACGAGAGAAATTCAGAGCAGGCCATCCCCATATGGCTTATTGATATTGATTCCTTCACGTTTGTTTCTACTGTCTTCATTCATCTCTCTTTTTTGCTGTATTCTTGTCTGTGATTGTATTCCACGACCTCCTCACCCTTCTTCTGGGTAAATGCTTTCATTCATTTTCCCTCTTACAAGCAGTTATCTCATTCCTGTCTCCACCATCACAATCATCGGCTTTCTACAACATCCATTATGAAAGGACATGCTTATTTATCCACTTCCATTCCCAAGTTCCCAATCGCTTCCCATTCTCTTTTGAAGCAATCTGGCACTTTCTAATCCAATTCCCAGATTCTGCCTACTCCCCCCTCAATAGTCCAAACTCTGCTTCACTTTATTATCCCTCTTTCAGGCCTTCCCCCTTATTTCCTTTCTGGATGTCACTTTTTACTCTGAACAAGCACAAATCTTTTAAGGTGGCCAAGAAGCCTGTTAAAACAAACATCAGAATCCTTGGCTTTATAAATAGAGAAAAGCTATTCTAAAGTTTCATAAATCACTGCAGTGGGCCCTGCTGGAGCATTCTGTTCAGTCCTTCACATTAAACCTTATGAAAGGCATCAATGCCTTAGAGGGAATCAAAAAAAGATTACTAGAATAGTATCAGAGATAGAAGACTTTACTTGTTCGAAGAGACTCAAGACTGAAATTGTTCTCCTCAGAGCCCAAAGAGGTGAAGGAGAGATTTAATACTGATGCCTCAAAGGGTGTTGAGTAAATAATTGAAGTGGAAAAATATACAGGGTGTTGTATCATTTAATAGGCCTGAAAGGCATAATGCTGAAGACAGCATTAAACATCACCCAATCTAATAATGTCATGAGGATTTGGGTGAGATAAGGCAGAACATGTAAGGTTAAAACTTATATCCAGAGGTCTCCTCATAGACTTAGTGACAATGTCTAACCTGCTAATGTAATTTGTACTAGATTATTATCATGAATAAACGACATCTTGGTTAAAAATCTCTTCACATGAAGATTTACTGGTGGTTTTCCTCTACCACTGTAAGACAAACAGGTTCTTTGACACCATCAGGATAGTGGATGGAAGCAAATGATTGCAAGCACAAGCTGGTAGTGATTGGGATCGCAGCACATGCAACACACTGCAATGGGAATAAGGCAGCAAAATGGGATTTGAATGAACCAACTAAATTCTTTCAATTACTTAATCTCTTATGCAAACAAATATTCTGTTCAAGAAGTTAATTTCTTTTCAAACTAACTTTTAAATCCAGAGCTACACATCAAAGATTTAATAACAGTCTGCGGCAACCAATCAAACTGTGAATTTCCCCCAATGTAGTAATAGCAATTTGTGCAGTCACAAATCACTAATACTACAATAATAGCTCTCAAGCATATGTCAACAGACAGTTCACAAATTTTTAAGTAGATTCAACAGACTGTTGCATTTTAATTTGTGGGGTTGAAGACGGGAAACACCTTGACAATTTAACTGTTATAATGGCTGAGTCTCTTTTTGTCATTGTTAGGTGTCAGTTGTATTGTTTTGGAGGCTCAGTGAGATTTCTCACCATTTCTTACCAAATATGCTCATTAACTACCTACCCCACCGTTATTATGTTCCTTTTGTTGACTCTATCCCAAAGCAAGCACTTGCTGTAGCTGGAACAAACCCCAGACCCACAGCCATTCAATCTATCATTGAACTCATTAGAGTCAAGTATTATTCTTATGTTACTTATGACACACAATGTTTCCCTACTCCCATAGCATTCTTGAAAATTCCACACATAATGGACCATTTTGGCCAGCATTCACCTCCTTTTAAAATATTGCTGCTGGTTTCTGCAGTGGAGATGCCAATGTGAGTTCAATGGCATAGTACCAATGGCATGGCATGTTCAGTCTGTGTGAATTACATGTATGTGTAGAAAAACTTGCAGGTGAAATGTAGGCACAGTTTGTAGATGTATGCTTCACGTATTTGCCTCTTCAATGTCATAGAATCATAGAGTCATCGAGATGTACAGCATAGAAACAGACCCTTCGGTCCAATCTGCTATGCTGACCAGATATCCCAACCCAATCTAGTCCCACCTGCCAGCACCCGGCCCATATCCCTCCAAACCCTTCCTATTCATATACTCATCCAAATGCCTTTTAAATGTTGCAATTGTACCAGCCTCTACCACTTCCTCTGGCAGCTCATTCCATACGCATACCCTCCTCTGCATGAAACGTTTCCCCTTAGGTCCCTTTTATATCATTCCCCTCTCACCCTAAACCTATGCCCTCTAGTTCTGGACTCCCCCACCCCAGGGAAAAGACATTGTCTATTTATTCTATCCATGCTCCTCATAAATTTGTAAACCTCTATAAAGTCACCCGTCAGCCTCCGACGCTCCAGGGAAAACAGTCCCAGCCTGTTCAGCCTCTCCCGAAAGCTCAAATCCTCCAACCCTGGCAACATCCTTGTAAATCTTTTCTGAACCCTTTCAAGTTTCACAACATCTTTCCAATAGGAAGGAGACCAGGATTGCACACAATATTCCAACAGTGGCCTAACCAATGTCCTGTACAAGCTGCAAGAAGATCTTCCAACTCGATACTCTGGCCAATAAAAGAAAGCATACCAAACACCTTCTTCACTATCTTATCTACCTGCGACTCCACTTTCAAGGAACTATGAACCTGCACTCCAAGGTCACTTTGCTCAGCAATACTCTCTCAGACTTTAACATTAAGTGTATAAGTCCTGCTAAGATTTGCTTTCCCAAAATGCAGCACCTAGCATTTATCTGAATTAAACTCCATCTGCCACTTCTCGGCCCATTGGCCCATCTGATCAAGATCCTGTTGTAATCTGAGGTAACCTTCTTCACTGTTCACTACACCTCCAATTTTGGTGTCATCTGCAAACTTCTAACTGTACCTCTTATGCTCACATCCAAATCATTTATGTAAATGACAAAAAGTAGTAGACCCAGCACCGATCCTTGTGGCACTCCACTGGTCACAGAACTCCAATCTGCAAAACAACCCTCCAGCACTACTCTCTGTCTTTTACCTTTGAGTCAGTTCTGTATCCAAATGGCTAACCAGTCTCCCATGGGGAACCTTGTCTAACACCTTACTGAAGTCCGTATAGATCGCATCTACCACTCTGCTCTCATCAATCCTCTTTGTTACTTCTTCAAAAAACTCAATCAAGTTTGTGGAGACATGATTTCCCACGCACAAAGCCATGTTGACTATCCCTAATCAGTCTTTGCCTTTCCAAAATACATGTACATCTTGTGTCTCAGGAATCCCTCCAACAACTTGCCCAACACCGACGTCAGGCTTACTGGTCTATAGTTCCCTAGTTTGTCCTTACCACTTTCCTTAAACAGTGGTACCACGTTAGCCAACCTCCAGCCTTCCAGCACCTCACCTGTGACTACCGATGATACAAAAATCTCAGCAAGATGCCCAGCAATAATTTCTCTTGCTTCCCACAAAGTTCTATGGTACACCTGATTAGGTAATGGGGATTTATCCACCTTTATGCATTTTAAGACATCCAGCACTTCCTCCCCTGTAATATGGACGTTTTGCAAGGTGCCACCATTTATTTCCCCACAGTCTATATCTTCCATATCCTTTTCCACAGTAAATACTGATGCAAAATATTTATTTCGTATCTCCCTCATTTTCTGCGGCTCCACACAAAGGCCGCCTTGCTGAAATTTGAGGGGCCCTATTCTCTCCATAGTTATCCTTTTTACCTTAATGTATTTATAAAAACCCTTTGGCATCTCCTTAAACTCTATTTGCCAAAGCTATTGCATGTCTCCTTTTTGCCCTCCTGATTTTCTTCTTAAGTATACTCCTACTTCCTTCATACTCTTCTAAGGATTCCCTCGATCTATCCTGTCTATACCTTACATATGCTTCCTTTTTTTTTAACCAAACCCTCAATTTCTTTAGTCATCCAGCATTCCCTATACTTACCAGCCTTTACTTTCACCCTGACAGGAATATACTTTCTCTGGATTCTCATTATCTTATTTCTGAAGGCTTCCCATTTTCTAGCCATCCCTTTACCTGCGAACATCTGCCCCCAATCAGCTTTTGAAAGTTTTTACCTAATACCATCAAAATTGGCCTTTCCCCAATTTAGAACTTCAACTTTTAGATCTGGTCTATCCTTTTCCATCACTATTTTAAATCTAATAGAATTATGGTCACTGGCCCCAAAGTGCTCCCCCACTGACATCTCAGTCACCTGCCCTGCCTTATTTCCCAAGAGTAGGTCAAGTTTTGCACCTTCTCCAGTAGGTACATTCACATACTGAATCAGAAAATGTTCTTGTATGCACTTAACATATTCCTCTCCATCTAAACCCTTAACACTATGGCAGTCCCAGTCTATGTTCAAAAAGTTAAAATCCCCTACCATAACCACCCTATTATTCTTACAGATAGCTGAGATCTCCTTACAAGTTTGTTTTTCAATTTCCCTCTGACTATTAGGGGGTCTATTAGACAATCGCAATAAGGTGATTATCCCTTTCTTATTTCTCGTTTCCACCCAAATAACTTCCCTGGATGTATTTCCGGGAATATCCTCCCTCAGCACAGCTGTAATGCTATCCCTTATCAAAAATGCCACTCCCTCTCCTCTCTTGCTTCCCTTTCTGTCTTTCCTTTCGCATTTGTATCCTGGAATATTAAGCTGCCAGTCCTGCCCATCTCTAAGCCATGTTTCTGTAATTGCTATGATATCCTAGTCCCATGTTCCCAACCATGCCCTGAGTTCATCTGCCTTCCCTGTTAGGCCCCTTGTGTTGAAATAAGTGCAGTTTAATTTATTAGTCCTACCTTGTCCCTGCCTGCCCTGACTGTTTGACTCACTTCTGTTTTCAACTGTACCAGTCTCAGATTGATCTCTTTCCTCACTATCTCCTTGGGTACCCCCCCACCCCCACCCCCACCTTACTAGTTTAAATCCTCCCGAGCAGCTCGAGCAAATCTTCCTGCCAGTATATTAGTCCCCTTCCAATTTTGGTGCAAACCAAC
Organism: Chiloscyllium plagiosum; assembly: GCF_004010195.1. Lineage (NCBI taxonomy): Eukaryota > Metazoa > Chordata > Chondrichthyes > Orectolobiformes > Hemiscylliidae > Chiloscyllium > Chiloscyllium plagiosum. The sequence continues at coordinate 18,280,542 of NC_057724.1, forward strand.
CTTCTTGTACAGATCACTTCTACCCCAAAAGAGATTCCAATGGTCCAAAAATGTTAATCCTTCTCCCATACACCAGCTCCTCAGCCATGCGTTCATCTGCTCTATCCTTCTATTCCTGCCCTCACTAGTTCATAGTACTGGGAGTAATCCAGGTATTACTACTCTCGAAGACCTCCTTTTTAAATTCCTGCCTAACTCTGTCATCTCCATTCAGAATCTCAACCTTTTCCCTTCCTATGTTGTTGGTTCCAATGTGGACAATGACCTCCTGCTGGCCCCTTGAGAACATTCTGCACCGTTTCTGAGATATCCTTGATCCTGGCAGCAGGAAACAACACACCATTCTGATTTTTCACTGCTGGCCACAGAAATGTCTGTCTGTACCTTGGACTAGAGAATCCTCTAACACAAATGATCTCTTGGAACCCAACATACCCCTCGTTGCATTAGAGTCAGTCTTAATACCAGAAACTTGACTGTTCGTACTACGTTCCCCTGAGAATCCATCACCCCCTACATTTTCCAAAACAGCATACTTGTTTGAAATGGGTATAGCCATAGAAGGTACCTGCACTAGCTGCCTACCACTCTTACCTTACCTGGAGTTAACCCATCTATGTGACTGCGTCTGAGACTTTCCCCCCTTCCTATAACTGCCATCCATCATATACTGTTGCTCTTGCAAATTCCTCATTGCTTCTAACTGTCTCTCCGACCAATCCATTCGATCTGATAAGATGCGCAACCAACAGCATTTATTGTAGATATAATCCGCAGTAACCCTTAAACTCTCTTTAAACTCCCACATCCGACAAGAAGCGCATATCATTCTACTAAAGGCCATTTTTTTCTCCTTCAGAATCTATAGACCCAGAAAATTACACCGTCTTATTCCTCTACAAAATACTGCCCCAGGTTAAATTGATAGTTATGGCTTATATTTTAAGGTTAATCAAGAGACATATCTTAAAAACAGATAATCAAAAAAGAACCCACTCTACTCACTACTGCAGACTTTCTGTGGGTCCCACTTAAAAACAATACATTTAGCTGCTTCTGTGCTGTGAACTTCGTCCAAAGTTCCTCCAAGATTAGTTGTGAATTTCACTGTTTGTTAATTTTCCCAGACGTACTCCAGTGTCCAGCGATACCTGAATTCAAACAGCAAAGGCAGTAACTGTGCAGGTTCACTGCTGTGTCAGTTTCTTTTTCTCTCTCTTCTGCACTGACCTCACCATGTGCTTCCTTTGGCTGTGCTTCTCCCTTTTAAAACTGCTGTTGTTTTGACTTTTTTTCTTTCCAAAGTTCCAAAACAATGCAACAGCATATAAAACAGTAATTGCTGCTCCTGGAATTCGAGGAAATCATCTCCAACACATAAAATACCTCAATAAAGGAGCAGCTGTTAATGTCTTAACATCCAGCAACTGTTAATCCTGTGCTTTCGTTCATCAATTGACACTGGGTTTGCCCAACCTGGGTAGATCTCAGCCATTTTCCCCTTGCTTAGCGGGAAACCCACCTTGCTATTTGGCAAAAGCATAAAATACATACTGTGGTATTCCTGACATTGAAATAGGCCTCAATTCTTGTTGTCTTCTCATCAGATTCTTCCATGAATCTCACCAGGCCCTTTTAAGATTCCACCCAATGGGTTTATCCACCATTTGTATGCACAGTCATTTTTTGCTTGTAACAATCCAAAAGGGCACCTTACTTGACCTCTCTTCAAGGGTAGTTCGAATCACGCAAAGGACACCTCATTCTAGATTAGTGGTGCTGGAAGAGCACAGCAGTTCAGGCAACATCCAAGGAGCAGATTTCGCTGCTACCTGAACTGCTGTGCTCTTCCAGCACCACTAATCCAGAATCTGGTTTCCTGCATCTGCAGTCATTGTTTTTACCAAAGGACATCTCATGTCTCCCAAAGGGGCACCTGGATCTGTCTAAAATGATCTGTTCCCTATCTATAAAAGGTGTCTCTACCTCTCCAACTTTTGCAACTTTTGACATTTTGTAGAAGTGTTTAAAACTAAGTCATGTTTTGCCGATCCCATAATGGAAATGGCACCTAATTGAAGGAAGCTGCAGTTTTACATGCACACCAGCCTCAGTGATCCAATAAACTACAGCAACAATGGGTGGGGTGCTGTGGTTGGTTCAAGATATCTGGAATTGGGGCTCTGGCGTTATTTTGGCTAATTCAGATATCCCTTCCATCCCCACAAAAATTCAGCCTTATATTTGCCACTGATGTGTTTCTTGTCTCAACTATTTGTATTTATAGTGTAACACAGAAATGTTTAGTCCAGCAACAATAGCATTTTTCATTTAACGGCAAAGTATTTCTCTTCTTTCATGAAGTATCATTGATATAATTTATTCATGTTTCTTTCCTGACTTCAGAAATTTGAAATCAGGCTTTGCAGTAAAGGAGCTTAATTTGACATCTAATTGCTGTTGAACTAGACTGGTTTCAGTGTCAGAAAAATCAAGCTCTGCTCTTGCAGAATAAACATTTATTTTTTCTGTTGCCTTTCGAGTGTCTTGGATTGCTGTCCAACATAATGGCTGTGAATACAAATCATTGTATTGTGTTACCGCCAATAAACCAAACCTTGGAATCCTTTGAGCATGATAGCAAACAAGGTTGCACTATAAAAGCCAAGGCTGTCACAGAGAAACAACTGTTCAAAGGGATTGCAGTATTCTGGAAGTCTGCTGAGTATTTCTGAATGTCTTCACAGATCTTGTAGGCGGATTGATAAAAGTGGGCACCTGTGATGCTACAACATAAGGAGAGATAAAATGGAGAGATAAAGCCTTTTCAATCCTATCATATTCTTCAAAAAATAAATCTTATTCATAAAGGCAATAGAAGAGTCTGTTATTTTACACACAGTGAACATTCAAACCGTGCAAATAATATCATATTTATACTCTGTATTCAAGTGACTAAGTCAATGAATCCCAATTATTGTAATATCAATAGTTATTGTTCAGAGATCTACTGTTTATATACGACTATTTTCACTCTTTTTTATTATTTATATTTTTCCTTTAAAAAAGGAGAGTAGATTGGAAATTGGTTCTTATTGTGCCTGTTAGGCTGTCTGATCTGCATCTATATTTGGGGTCTGTTGTATCATTGTAAGTGACTTTCCTGGCATCTCTGCATTCTTGAGATGGGCAATATATGAGACAATGTCTAAAACCTGTTTGAGATTCATTGCAATAATCAAATGCACAGAGCTTTACTCAGTTCACCATACCTGTGCTGGCTCTTTGAATGAAGGAGAGAACAAAAGAAAGACTTGCACTTTCATGATCTGAGAACATCCCAAAACACTTAACAGCCAATTAAGTATTCGAAATATAGGAAATGGAGCAACTAATTGACACGCAGCAAAGTCTCACAAACAGCAATGCAATAACAATCAAATTATCTGCTTTTCAGTGATGTTGATTGAGAGATAAACATTGGTGAGGACTCCAGGAAAAACTGCCTGCACTTCTTCAAAATAGCGTCACATAGGTTTTTTTGCACAGGACAGGAGGTTTAACATCTCATCTGAAAGATGACATACAGCAGGGGTGCTGCACTCATCACTAGAATTTCAGCAAAGATTTTATGCTTAAGTGCTGGATGTTCCTGTCTCTACGCAGAGCAAACTAGTATCAGGTAGACAAGCACTGGGGTCATTCTCCACTGCTGGCTATTTTGCCTTGAGGGGCTATGTTGCTGGGCCATATTGGAATCCCCTCCAGCCATTATTGGATGACATGATTGGCCTTCCCAAGATCTCTAAGTCCACATTCACTACTGATCCATACAACCCTGCACAAGAGAAGTCACTGCTCTTGCACCTGTGAATCGCCATGAGGATGGATACTCTGTTACGACTGGAGATCAATCAGCTAACAGCTGAGATATAACTAAACTTAACAGAGCCATGGACTACTATAGTCACAGTGCCTGAAACCACAGCACCTCAAGAAACTGCCAGATGGTCACACATCTTCTGCTGCGTATCCAAGTACGAGTAAGAAATGGAGATTTCTGAGGCTCCTTCTTATTGTGAATGTCCTCCTCTCATCATGGTGTCTGCCCACATATCCTTCTGACACAACTTCCTGCCTGTTAATGCTGTCCTCCACTGTCATTGAATGAAAAACTGTGCATGGAAGCAGCAATGTACAAATACTTCTACTGCTGTCTGATAGACAGTCTGATATGACGATGCTGAGTCTAAAGTGTGGTGCTGGAAAAGCACAGCCAGTCAGGCAACATCCAAGGAGCAGGAGAATTGACCTTTCGGGCACAAGCCCAAATGTTGATTCTTCTGTACCTCGGATGCTGCCTGATCAGCTGTGCTTTTCCAGCACCATACTCTTGACTCTTATCTCCAGCATCTGCAGTCCTCACTTTCTCCTGATACGATAATGCTCCCTCTTCCTGTTGTCCAAAGTGCTGCTTGGCTCAGGATGGAACTGTAACTGCTGAGATGTGTGAGATGTCTTTTGAACCAGATCAGACTCCCTCAAAAAATAATAAAAAGGTAGCCTAGGCCTTAACTTTTTTTCTTATTTTAAAGATAAATGCCAGATGCAATTTGAATGGTCAAACTACTCAACATTAAGGAAAACACAATTTATTTAAACACTGAAGTTACAATACAACAAAAGAAAGCAGAACTTGGAAAAACTTTACTCCACTGGAAAACATAACAGAATAATAGAGATAGTAACTATTATTAACTGTTCAAATATAGTAGCATCCCATAAACACACCCTTAGCAAAAGACAAATGTTTTTTAAAAATTGGTCAGTTGGACCAAAGAGTCTGTTTCCATGCTTCCCACCTCTATGATTCTATGATGCACATGCAATCCAGCAGCCAAGGAAGAGAACCCCCAGCTTTTGATCTAATCAGGAGGGGGAGAAATAGCTTCCACTTCTTCAAGATCTCAACAGCAACTGCTGCTGAAAGCAAAAAACTGAAAACCTCTGATCCTGTCGGTGGGAGCTTGACCACACCCATTCAGGCTGCTTCTATTGTTCAAGCTTTCAAAGAAAAAAAACACCCATGGCTTCACAAGTTATTTATCTTTTCATTGATACTCTGCATCTGTCCCCAAGTCTCTCTCTAAATGAAGCCAGGACAAAACACATCTCTTAAAGCTACAGCATCATTACAGATGAATAATAAAAGATTTGTAATGAACGAATTTATCATCCTCCCTGACATTTTTGAATATTGCATCCACTACCTGGCATCCTGTTAGTCTGGGCTCCTAGTGCCACTTGTCCATTGTCCAAAGGTATTCACCTCCAAACACAAAATGCCGTGATGCTCCAAGATCTGCCACCTTGGTAAATATTATTCCCAAGAATCTCTCCTTTGTGCACCTGGGAAGGGGAGTTCACTGTCGCGAAACATTCCCTCAATGGCAACTGGGAAATTTCATGGTCCTCTTCTCCATGACTGATGTTGATTGGAGCACTGGGGTCGCAGCCTGGCTTTCTCCATTTCTTGTGCATTTTGCCCCACTTTCCCTGAATTATTAAGACTCTATGATAGAGAGGAGATGGATGGGGATGTAGCAGTACTGGTTCCCTAAGATTCCAGTCATTACACCTGACCTAATGTAACTACAGAATGAAAGTATGATGGACAGGCATGAACATTTAGGAGAAAGTGAGGACTGCAGTTAGAACATTTAAGTGGCAGGATCATGACAATGAGACATTGCCCTACTCTTGATTCTTGCCTCAAAGGGGAAAGTCTGTGATCTGAGGCAAATATCAACTAATTGAACATGCTGCCATGTGACAATTATACCCATAATAATATTCAGGCCTACATAATTGTCTTTCCTCATTTAAGTTTATCTTTGCATGGATGACTTTACTTGGTTTGTAGTGACACATACCATTCTATTCTCATGACAGCTCAAGGGCAATTTGGATGGGCAATAAATGCTGGCCCAGCCACCAATGCCCACATTTCATGAATGAACTTAAAAACTAAGGGTCATGGTAGAGAAGGGGGATGCCAATTGTGCATTTGGCAGAAAGGAAACTGCAAGAGTGAAGAGGGAAATCAGGGCTACAAGCTGGGTAGAGAGATGAAGGAGCCTACAAGAGGATTGTGTGGAGAGAAACAGCCTGTCATAGGGAAAAAAATAATGTTAAACATGATAACCAAGGTATACAAACCTAACAGGGATTGAAGGAAACTTCAAACCACTGAGGGAATTAATTCCTCACAAACTAATGTGGAATTATATTCTAATGTTATGTAAATTCGTAAGCTGCTATACTTAGAAACAAAATTGGGACTCTGACATTGAACAAGTAAAATTGTCACAGTTCCAAAGGACTGAACTCTCATTAGAGGGAGACAAGGGGTTGATGTTTTAACCTGAGGACCACCATATCTCAGGGGACACCTGTAGTAACCTCAACTGGTGTGGGAATTGAACCCATACTGCTGGCATCACTCTACAACACAAACCAACTATCCAGCCAACTGAGCTAACCAATTTCCAACAAGCATTTGCTTAATTAAAGTCAGAGTCATACAGCAAGGTAACAGACCCTTTGATCTAACCAGTCCATGCCAAATGCAATCCCAAATTAAGCTAGTCCCACCTACCTGCACTTGCCCCATATCCCTACAAACATTTCTTATTCATGTACTTATCCAAATGTCTTTTAAATGTTGTAAACTGTACCCACGTTCACTACTTCCTCTGGAAGTTCATTCCACACATGAACGACTCTGTAAAAAAGTTGCCCTTCATGTCTTTTTTAAATCTTACCCTATCACCTTAAAAATATACTTCCTAGCCTTGAAATTCTGTTTCCTGAGGGAAAAGTTGCATGACATTCCCCTTATCTATACCCTTATAATTTTATAAAGCTTTATTAGGTCACCCCTCAACCTCCTACGTTCCAGTGAAAAATGTCTTAGCCTGTCAAGCCTCTCCATTCTGGAAAATCTATTCCGAACCCTCTCCAGGTTAATAATATCCTTCCTATAACAGGGTGACCAGAACTGGACACAGTACTCCAGAAGAGGCATTATTCTTAGATCTCAATCTCAGATTTAAATCTAAGATGCAGTATAAAAATGTAGTAAGGTTAGTGGAGGTGATGGTGCAAACTCACTTTTAGCAACAATATAACTATTACTGATCACCATAAAAAGCTCAACTAGCTCACTGATGCCCTTTGGGAAAAGAAATTTGCTGACTTCACCTGGATCGGTCCATATGTGACTCCAGATTCTTAGCAATGTGGTTGACCTGAACGGTCTTCTGGGCAATTCTGGATGGGTAACAAAATGCTGACCTAGCACATGACAGTCATCACATACAAGGAAACAAAATTAAAACTGCATAGTTAAAATGTTCCAGCTTTTTGTATATGTGATGGATGCAAATTAGCTGTGACCTTACCTGTCTGTGTAAGGTTTTTATTTTGTATGCAGGAGCTATGTGCAAGTTTGTAAAACTTATGCTTGCTGTCTTGTACCAATTTAAATACTGTGCACTCTGGAAATGATTGCTTCCCTTGTTTATTGTGACTTTAAATTTAATGGAGAGTTAACTGATATTCTGTTCTAGCACAAATCCGAATCCCTCATACGTCAACACAGATCCAGGAATAATTGCTCCTGTGTGACTGTATCACCTATTAAGCAGGTTAGTGAGAGTAAAAAGAAGCCCTCAAAAACTAAAAACGTAACTCATAAAATTCAACAAAATAGCCCTGAAGAACATTTCAAGAGGAGGTCTCCAAAATAAATTATTTCGAGCCTTGCCTAGGCTCTATCTATTCTTCTTAAGTCACAAAGTCTATGAGTGGAGAGAAGGAGCTATACTCTAGCTTTGGAAGGGGATGTATCTGTATTGGTTCCCTAAGATTCCAGTTAATTATACCTGACCTAATGTAATTATACTTATTGCTGTCAGGCAATAAATCTCCCTGTTATCCAAGAATCATGTCCCTAATATGGTGTAATCTTTTAGAATTCACACGGTAGGCCAAAGACAAAGCCATGACAAAGGAGGCAGCCAACTATCTCAAACAATATTTATTCAATACAGACTGGTAGGGGCAGCAAATACCACAGAGGTACCAGGAGTAATCATTTGGGAAATAGAAAAATCCTAATCATGACTTTGATGGCCAAATAGTCCACAACCTTATAATGCCAGAAGAGGAAAACTGATACCAAAAAAAAGTCAGCAAATCTTTTCGACTTAACATTGAAACAGCTTTCATTGACTTCTGTTTATTGAGGTGTTAAAATTATTCATGTATTTTAGTTCACAATTCCTTCCCATTTTAAGCAGTTATGAATTCTTATTTCACTTGAAGGCCATTTTTGATATTTTCTTTGTATAGTTTCAGGAATGTTTTTCTAATTAGGTTTTAGGAACTGTTAACAAGTCAATTCAGCATACGTAAGAAGTCTTAGCCTTTTCAGATACAGTTTGGACAAGTCACAAATGCATGAGTATCCCTTGATAATCTTTTGTAGTATACCTTACAATTAGGATCGAAAAGTCAGTCATCTTTATGTGCTGTTTAGATTCAATAAACCAGAGATAATATGCCACCTGGTTTTAGTTAACTGATCCTTTATGATTTCTCACTACATTTGAAAAGCTTCTCTTGCAGAATGAAACCATTGTTTGACAAAAGCAATAAAAAGGAGACTATTTATATAGTTTAACAGCATTTGCTGAGCTATCCTTTCTGCTGTAGTGGTTTATTTTTGTTTGCAGAGTTTTAAAAGCTATACCATAAATTGAAATAATATTTTGCAAAAGAACTTAAACTGCTATGCATGAGCAAAAGCAAAGAGCTGCACCAACAAAAGGGAAAAAAAAGAAATAATGGTTGAAAACTTTCTTGCCAACTGCACGTTGTTTCTCGACTATCAATTTTGCCAACAGCTTAGATTTGCAGCTGCCCTTATTCATTGGAGATTGAAAGTAGAAACTATGGGAGCTCATTTGTTTTCCTTCTTAAATGGATTATAATAAATTCTCTTGCACTGTGTCTCCAAAAGGCAATCTTCTTTGGATTCAACACACAGTAGGGATGCACAGTGATGCGGTTGACTGCAGGGTATGTTGGAGAAAGAAGCCAAAACTGTTCAAGTACCCGAGTTTTGTTTTGAATAATTGGGGGATGGGAGGAGTTGATCATCTTTTTATAAGATGATGGAGATCTGTAAAATGACTGTAATAGTTCCCTGCAAAACTCTGCAGATTATGGTGCTCACAACCCTGATGAACGTTGTTGGAAATGAAAGCTTTGTCACATGGCATAAGCCTCTTGGTCACGTCAGTGCATAACCCTACTAACATGAAGGGTGGTAAATCACTCCTCCAACATTCAGAGTGCTCTGACTTTAACTCCTGGAATCCATTGGATGGCCCCAGCAAATAAGCAACTGGAGATCTGTTAGACACAGTTGTGCATGGCTGACTAGAGATGTGCAAGATGTCCACTAAAGCATTTTGGGAGAAGCAAACAAGGCTAACCATAGAATCCTTAGAGTGTGGAAGTAGGCCATTAAGCCTATCAAGTCCCTGTCAACCCTCTGAAGAGCATCCCAGCCAGATCTATCCCCTTACCCTATCTCTATATTTCCCATGGCTAATCTACCTAACCTGCACATCTCTGGACTGTGGGAAAAAACTGGAGAACCAGGGGAAATCCATGCAGACACAGATAGTCTCCCAAGGGTGGAATCAAACCTGGGTCCCTGGTCCTGTGAGGCAGCAATACTAACCACTGAGCCACTGTGCTGCTTTCATTGACCTCCACAGCCACTGGCAAAGCACATCCATCTGGATTGGCAGGCAGCGGATCCAGTTGAGGAGGCTGCTGAGATCAGCCTCGTGAGAAAAGCATGGCTGCCAGCACAATACACATCCTAGATAATGCAATGCTTTCCAGAGATGCCCAGAAAACTCACTCAAGGACTGGTTAAGACTTCTCCTATGCAGACCTGTTCTGCTCTAACCGGCCAACTGGTTGTTTTTCCTAATCATTCTGATTGTTCCTTCTCTTTTTTCCTCATTATTTATCCAAAATGCTGGAGTAAAAATGGGATCCATGATAACCTGTGAGCATTTATGCAGCACAACTAAGACCAAATAAAAGCAATTTAGAATTTCAGATTTACCTTGAAAATCCATAAGACAAGGCAACAGATTATAATCGAATGAAACATACCAAGCCTTCAGTAGCCAGGAGAAATCAATCTCCCAGGTTTTATGTACTGAGTTCAGAATTGAGAAGGACATTCTTTATTGCAAGGTAAAAACACATCAGGATTCGAGTAAGATTGTAGGACCTTGATTTATGTGAATCCTTGAGGAAACTTTATTTTTATCCATTCGTGGATACAGAATTTACTGTCCGAGCCACCATTTATTAGCCATTCTTAATTGCCCTCAATAAGATAGTGATGAGTTGCCATCTTGTACCCCTGCACTCCATTTGATATCGGCACAGGCACAATGTCAGGGTTGGGATGGAGGCAGGAAAGAGAGTTCCAGGATCTTGACTCATGACAGTGAAGGCAGGGTGATATATTTCCAAGTCAGCATATTGACAAGCTTCAAGAGGAACTTGCAGATGGTGGTGTCCCCATGTATAGCTACCCTTGCCCTTCTAGATGGAAATAGACATGGGTTGGGAAGATGCTGTCTTGGAGGACAAAATGGCTTCAGGGACATTTTACTTCAGGGGAAAGTTTGGTTTAGGAACCATGAAATGGCTCTGCATGGATATGAGGCATATTTGGTGTAAGGTCAGTTCCAGTGATGTATAAAGTTCAGGTAGATACGACCGTCCAGTACAATCATGTGGACCATACAAAAGGTGTAAACTCACAAACAGTGCAGGAACAAAACATGCCCAGAGCTTCAACTGTCTTTCTGATTGTTCCAGAACCCATGGATTCTCCCTCTCTATCAACCATTGAAGAGATCTCAGAATCTGAGACAGGTACACTGGGTGTTGCTGCCTTAATGTCTTTGCCACCTGTAGAGGAAAATGTATTTCTTCAGAGATGTTCTGGGCACAAGAGGCGAACTCCTGGGTATTACAAGGCGCCTGTATCATAGGCGAAGTTGAAGGAACCTGGCCTGTTGCTAAAATGCCCCAGGAGGAGCTACTAAAAAACAATTGGCCTATGTCCTTGGACTCAGAGGGGGTGGCACAAAATAATTATAATGAGGTCAGCCAGGTGGACACCATAGAATAGGAGTTCCCTGACTGGACCAGATTAACAGCCCCAATCAGGGAGCCCTGGCTGTCAGATGTAAACAATAATGTCAGAGGTTCTGTTCACACTGAAAGCTGGCTCTGAGAGAGCTGGATCAGTGTCAAAGACTCTCCATGTGTAAATAAAGAGAGACTTGGTGATGGGATATCAGCAACTGTCTGAGTTATTTCACAAAGAACAAAGGAACTTAAGAGAATCCTGAACTAACCCCTAAGGTTAAAATGTAGGTTCAGTTGGCAGTTCGGAAGGCAAATGCAATTCATTTCAAGAGGGCAAGAACACAAGAGCAGAAAGGCTGTATAAAGCTGTGGTCAGGCCATATGTGGAATATTGAGACCAGTTTTGGGCCTCCTATCTAAGGAAGGATGAGGTTTTGGAGGGAGTCCAGAGGAGGTTTACAGGCATGATCCCATGGCTGAACTCGATAGAGTTTAGAAGGATAGAAGGAAATATCATTGAAACCTACAGAAATAGAGAGACTTGGACTGAGTGGATGCAGAGAACATGTTTCCAATAGTTGGAGAGACTAGGACCCAAGGGCACAGTGAAGAAATGATCCTTTAGAACTGAGATGAAGAGGAATTTCTTTTGCCAGAGGGTGGTGAACCTGTGGAACTCATTGCCACAGAAAGCTGTGGAGGCCAAGTCACTGAATGCAGTTTGGACAAAATAGATAGATTCTTGATTAGTAAAGGGATCAAAGACTACAGGGAGAGTAGGGTTGAGAAACATACCTGCCACAATCAAATGATGGAGCAGACACGATGGGCTGAATGGCCTAATTCTGCTCATATTTCCTTTGCTCTTTTTTGAGTCTGAAGAATATTCCTTGATATCATGGGTGGCCACTCTGAAATCACCTCTAACATTCAGCTTTTTTGCACATGTTTGCTCCCAGTTTGGAAGCCAAATAGACCTGTGAGAACCAAACTGGACAGTAGTGACCAGATTCTTGATGAGTAATTGCCATTTGATACGACTATCTGCTAACCTTTCAATCAGTCTGTTGATGATTGAGAGTTGGCAGAAGGGACAGTAGTTAGCTGGATTAGATTTGTCCTATTTTTTGTGGACAGCAGGTACCCCGTCAATTTCCAAACTTATCAGGTAGTTACCAGTGTAGCAGTTAAACTGGAAGACCTTGCCTCAAAGCATGGCTTGCTCTGGAATGCATTTTTTTACATGATAGTTGAGATGCTGCCTGGACTCATGGTCTCTGCTGTAACAAGTGTACTCAGCCCAAAGTAACACCATTTGGAGGGAACCTAATGCACTGAAATTTGATATTTTGTAATACTGGAAACCTCAAGAGCAAGATGAGATGGATTGTCCACTTAAAACACTGGCTAAAGATGGTTGCAAATGCTTGAACCTTGTCTTTTGTACTCAGATCCTGGTCTCCTATTTCACTGAGCTTCCATTTCCCATTAATGTTCTAAACTGTTCGACACTGAATGTGTAGGATTTTGATCTTATTCATTGGCTCTGGAATCAGGAAACTCATACATGCTGAACAATGGAAGTGGTATGTTATGTAGCTGCCTGTTGTGGCTTCACCAAACCCAGATGTATCTCTGACTTGCGGATTGATGAGATGAGGTCAAGTATGTTTTACATAATTGCTCTGCTAATTTTGACACTGGTCACTAAGCATTAGTGAGGAAGGCTTCATAATAATGAATTAGCTAGGTATATTTTTGTAATGCCTAAATCTGATTCCAATGGGTTGCCTGGTTTTAATTTTAATATACTTTGTTACGGCAGTCTGATACAACGGAGTAGCTTGCCGGCGTTTCTTTTGGAGACCAAAAATAGAGCTGTCCACTTTGCTGTGGGTCTGGAGTCATGGATAAGCCTGGCAAGGTTACGGTGGCAGGATTTGTTCCCTAAAGGATATTAATGAGCCAGAAGAGGTTTTAACAACAATCCAGTAGATGGATAATCACCATTACAAAAATACTTAATCTTCTCGATTATTAGTTCAGTAACATAGCATTCTGATGTTGTTCCCATGCAGAGTCTTGTGATGTTTTATTACATTAAGTGCAATACATAAATGTAAAATGTTGATTACTCCGAGGGCTGCCAAGATGCATAGCCTGAAGCCATAGGAGCCACATATCAATTAGATTCCTGTTGCCATTAATTTACATTATTTCAAGTTGTTATTTCCAACTGATTTTTATGTTCTGATTTTTAGCTTCTGCAAAACTGAAGCAGGGGGAATGGCAGAACCTTTTCCAGAAATCAAGCCTCAGGCAATTGAATAAAGCCTCGCCCCACTTAACCAAGGCAGTTGAAAATTGATTCAATTCTCTTTGGCTTCATGGGTTGAGATATCTGGATTCATGAGGTAGGATCACAACGTTGAGTTAGACATAACCTCTTGAGGTTTCAGCATAAGTGTACCCCACCCACCATAACATTTTCACCATTGATTGAGTGACATATCGATCTGCTTGATCAAGCTGAACATTACTAGACTCTATTTATTGTAAGTATTCCAACTGTCAAACATTCTTTTTAATCATAATCTTGCCATTTTTTCTAGCTAGTTTTTTTTTAAACAAAAATGTTCATTCTCATATGAGGAATCTGGGAGGACTGAGTGAAAAACAGGAATTCCAGTCATTAGCTCTTTTAGGGAGAACTGACCATTAGCGCAGTTAGGAAAACAAATGTCATGGCTTGGGATGTTGTCTGACTGTCATCTATCAGTATTGAAAATATGACACTTGAGGCAGTTGATGGTTTCAGATATTTTGGCTCTACTATCATCTGTGATCTGTCACTTGATGCTGACACTAACACATGCCTTGCCAAGACTGTGGCTGTTAATGTCCAAGCTGAGTAAGAATGTATGAAACAACCTGACCGAGAACATAAAAGTGTGAGTTGACTCAATCTACAGCCTCAGCACACTCCATGTGTAGTAATGAAGCCGAGACAACAATCAACAGGAGAAAAAGTTGAGTAATTTCCACTTTTGCAGAATAAGATGTCCAATTCTGAGTTCCTGAAATGTGCTAATTCCTTGAGCATATACTCCTTGTAAAACCCACAAGACCTGTGCTGGATTAATGATTTTCATTCGATGAATGACAGTTGTATGTACAAAGAGAGTGAACTCTCATCCTATACACGGATGAAAAAAACCACCATTTCGACTGGGACAACACATTTATCCTGAGACAGGCTAAGCAAAGCCATGCCAGAGAATTCCTAGAGGCCTGGCACTCCAACCACAACGCCATAAACAAACACATAGATCTAGATGCCATCTATCAACCCCTCAGAAAACAAACAGGAAATGACATCACCACAAACCCCAGGAACCCCATCCAGGAGAGAGATATAAATAGAAAGCAGGAGATATTAGCTTCGCTTCACTTGGAGGTCGCCACTGATGATGTTACCTAGCCAGGTAATGAAACATCTGGATATCAAACCTGTCGCTCAGCGAGCAAACCCAGACCCTAAACCTCAACCTGAGCTACAAACCTTCACAAACCTTGCAGAGTGAACTGGCCATTTGCTCACAGGCCTCTTGGATGTCCATACCTCTGGTACAAGAACAGCAACTGAGATAAAAACAACTTGGTGGACATTATTTGGAGATGCCGGTGTTGGACTGGGGTGTACAAAATTACAAATCACACAACACCAGGTTATAGTCCAGCAGGTTTAATTGGAAGCACATTGGTTTCGGAGTATCACTCCTTCATCAGGTGATAGTGGAGGGCTCAATCCTAACACACAGAACTTATAGCAAAAATTTACAGTGTGATGTAACTGAAATTATACATTGAAAAATTGATTGTCTGTTAAGCCTTTCATCTGTTAGAATATAGTGATAGTTTCACTTCTTTCATGTGTAAATCACAAAACCTTTCTTTTAAAAAGTTGCATTCTCGGGTTAGCTGTTAACAATGGGTGATAGCTAGACAATATGTTGAAGGTGTTGGCCCCCTGTGTTCTCTGTCTATGCCATGATGTTTAGATTGATTCGAATCTAAACAGTGAGATAACAGAGTTTTATATAAATTCATGCAGTTTTTGAGCTCAGAGTTCTACATAAATTCATGCAGTTTTTGAGCTCAGAGTTCTACATAAATTCATGCAGTTTTTGAGCTCAGAGTTCTACATAAATTCATGCAGTTTTTGAGCTCAGAGTTCTACATAAATTCATGCAGTTTTTGAGCTCAGAGTTCTACATAAATTCATGCAGTTTTTGAGCTCAGAGTTCTACATAAATTCATGCAGTTTTTGAGCTCAGAGTTCTACATAAATTCATGCAGTTTTTGAGCTCAGAGTTCTACATAAATTCATGCAGTTTTTGAGCTCAGAGTTCTACATAAATTCATGCAGTTTTTGAGCTCAGAGTTCTACATAAATTCATGCAAAGGTTTTGTGATTTACACATGAAAGAAGTGAAACTATCACTATATTCTAACAGATGAAAGGCTTAACAGACAATCAATTTTTCAATGTATAATTTCAGTTACATCACACTGTAAATTTTTGCTATAAATTCTGTGTGTTAGGATTGAGCCCTCCACTATCACCTGATGAAGGAGCGACGCTCCGAAAGCTAGTGTGCTTCCAATTAAACCTGTTCGACTATAACACTTCTCTCTGTTACTGCACACTCACTCACTCAATCTCTGTCACTGTTTCTACATCCCTCCAAGGCTCATGTTTTACCATGCTCACTTGTTGTCAATTTCTCAGCCCCTCACACCATGAACCCTGCATGACCTCTGTGCTGCCTCTACTCACTTGTTGTTGTGTGATTTGTAACTTGGTGGACATTGGCACTGACAACTGGGAAAGAGTCGCTGATGGCTGTGACCTCTGGAGGCTGACTGTTCAGAGGGGCAGGAAAACAGACAAGCAGGAAAATATAGATCAGTTGGTCAAGAAGAGGACCCAAAGAATAGACAGGCCACTGCACTTTCTCACCCACTGTATTCCTGACCTTCCGCAAACACAGGAGACACTATCATGTCAGAGTCAGACTCCTGACCAGTGCATTGTAGGGGCTGGCCACCATGATGTGAACCATTGTCTCATGAGATAATTGGCTGCTAACACAAATAAACCAAAGGTGATAACACAACTGTTAACATTTTTTTCCCCCCTGAGTCCCCTTTGATCTTTCTCCTGGGTTCCTTGCAGCAGTGTCCAGAGCATAATCTTTAATTCCTGAAAATTTCAGGGCAATCCTTAATTGTTAGATGAACTCTATAAACAGTGGACCAATTTAAAAATCACAATACACAAGATTATAGTCCAACAGGTTTATTTGGAAACTACCTGATGAATGAGCAGCGCTCCTGAAAGCTAGTATTTCCAATTAGACCTGTTGGACTATAACCTGGTGTTGTGTGATTTTTAAAAGTTGTCCACCCCAGTCGAATACTGGCACCTCCTCACCATGTCTATAAATGGTGAAAGAAGTAATTTCTACTTACATGGCACTTCTTAAACAGCAAGATGTTTCAAAGTGTTTCACATGCAACAAATTACTTCTGAAATGTAGTCACTGCTAGTGGTTTGCAAACACAACAGGCAGCTTTATATTGGAAGTTAAAACAGAAAGTGTTCAAGACAATGACTCAGCAGGTTTGGCAGCACCTGTAGCCAGTAAAACAGAATTAATATTTCAAGTCCAATGGGTCTTCTACAGAATGTTAACTCTGCTTCTCTCCCTCCAGTGATGATGTCAGACTCGTTGGGCTCAATGTTACACATTTTCTTTGGATAGATGAAAGTTGTGCGGAGTTTTTTTTAAGAGGATTTCTGCCACAGGATCTTATGAGATTTCTTACCACAACTTACCAACCTGGCCCCATTGATGACCAACACCACCTCTATGGCATCCCTCATGTCCAATTCCAGTCCCATCTTGCCCCACTGCCATTGCTGGAAGAACTCCCCACTCAACAGACATCCTCTCCTCTGCTGCCATCTTTAAAAGGTCATTGTGTACCCAGAGAAGCACTAACATTCTGAAGCCACAGGCACATCTACAGTCACAGTAAAGATGTTAGAGAAGTCAAGTTGTGGTGCAAAGGAGGAGATGTCATCTTCCCATAAGACCAGCAGAGGACACCATGCCACTAGACCCTGGCACCCCTGTCCAAAGTCGCCACTCAGATCATTGCAATCTCCACAGTGTGAAAGGATGGTTGGCTCTGCCACCAGAAGGTTAGTGGCCTTCTCTGTTCACCCAGAGTAAGTTTCACTCTCTTCTCTCTGTTACTGCACACTCACTCACTCAATCTCTGTCACTGTTTCTACATCCCTCCAAGGCTCATGTTTTACCATGCTCACTTGTTGTCAATTTCCCAGCCCCTCACACCACGAACCCTGCATGGCCTCTGTGCTGCCTCTACTCACTTGCCTGGAACACCTCACCATCTTCCCCTCATCTGCACTGGCACTGGCAATCATTGACACCCACTTTGAACTCACTCAATCCTTCATTTTTTGCCCTTCTAGGAGAAGACAGCACCCAACAGAGCTGACAGCTGTAAGGGCAGCCAACATTATGCTCCTTAGCCCTACGAAGGGAAAAACTTGACCGTTGCAGGAGAAGATCAAGAGTATGCCTACGAGCTTGCCATGCCCTCCACATGTCACCAACCAAGTCAGTACCACTCTACATCCACTGCAACTCTCATATTAACCCCACTATCAGTCTTCTTCATTGCACACCATGTCTAACTGCCTCCACACCTTCTCTCTTTTGCCTTGCACAGTCCTGGCATTCAGAGGGCTGTCGTAAACCAGGCGCCTGCTCAGTCCCAGGCAGGAGAGAACCTTATGGCGTTGGTAGTCAGGAATTTGGTCTACATGCACAAGGCGTAACAGGAGTAATGGATAAGTAAGTGGGACACAATGGCTCTTATTACTCAGAGGCTGCAGGAGGCTGCAGAGGCTACTGTGCTGTGGGGAGTCAGGACAAACCTTCTCTCAGAGTGTTCTCAGTTTTTGGGACTCTTCCCCAGAGAGAAGTGCAGGCAGGTTCAGTGAATATCATTGAGGCAGAGATCGATAAATTGCTAACTACTGAGGGAGTCAAAAGATATTCAGGGATAGGCAGAAAAGTGATGTTGAAGAAATAATCAGAACAACCACAATCTTATTAAACAAAGAAGCAGGCACAGAGGAGCCAAATAACCTATTGCTGTTCCTAATTTGGATGTTTGTGTCAAACATTCAGAACAAGAATAGTGTAGAAAGGAGCTTTATTGTAATAGTCTTCCCTATTTTTGGAAACCTCAATGCTGTTTATTTCAAATGACTAGATTGTAAAGTATTAGAGGAAATTGTCTTCTTTGGGCCGGAAGCTTAAAAGGGATAATTTGCAGAGTAAAGTAATTGGACAAATGAGTGATCTTAATGAATGAATTTGAGAGTTATGACCAAGCAACAATCACAGAAATATTTCCGAGTCTCACCCAAGTGTTCATTACAGTAAATGATGCATTTAATTTCAGTGTGAGCTAATTATTGTCTGAAGAGTAATATGTGAACATGAAGATGTAATAATATTAGCAGGAATTTTACTTAAATGTATAAAATATTTAGTAAATCTGTGAGGCAAACAACTAATCACCAATGTCTAATATATAATAGATTTCATAACATTCACAGAAATAGTTTTAAGCTTCGAGAAACCTTACAGCATTCAATAAACATAATGCAAGAATGGTGTTTTCCAAGGATAAAGTAAGAGATAGTGTTAAATTCAAGGGACACGGGTATTTAAATATACATTATGTTAAAATTTATGTAGGTCTAATTAACTAAGTTCAAAAATGCATTGAAACGCTAAACAAACTGACAAGAATTGAGATGGTACAGATTAGAACTGTTTGTAATCATTTGTTCTGAATAGCTCATTGACGTTATTTTTCTTCATCTTGTAAGAGCAAAGGGAAGACTGCCTTATTCATTTATCACTGCCTTCAGCAGTGATAGTTGCGCTTGTCTTCCACAGTGCAGCCTCTTCACCAAAAAGAAAATATTTTTGTGACAACGTTAGCCTGGGTTTTGATATCTTAACTGAGCCTGAATTAGCAGCCCACAACACAACCTGCCCAGTGTTCATCAATAGAAGGGAAAATGTGTTCTGGTGTATAGTGGGCAGCAACTTTGTTATTGTCTGATTTCACCTTTACCTGGAGGTAAAATGATGCATTTTGGGTCTCTCTCAGTCTCATTGCACCAGTGCTACTGGGGAAATATTTTGTGCTTCACACAGGAAAAGGAAGGTCAGTTGTTAGTATGGATTTTCTCATGAACCTCCCAACAACTAGCACAAGAGTAATAGTGTCAAAATTGGCAAACTCCTGGGATTTTGACACTAATAACTTCCGTCGCCAGGAGAGTTTGGTGGAACATTGTGAAAGGAGGGATGAGGAAGCATTTTCAAAAGCAGGGGCAAAAATAATGTTAAATCTCTTTGATATATTCCAGCTTTGAAGTGAAGTTGCAATTATATTTATGAAGGACGGCACGGTGGTGTAGGCAGCACGGTGGCACTGCTGCCTAACAGCGCCAGAGACCCGAATTCAATTCCCGCCTCAGGCAACTGTCTGTGTGGAGTTTGCACATTCTCCCCATGTCTGTGTGAGTTTCCTCCGGGTGCTCCGGTTTCCTCCCACAGTCCAAAAATGTGCAGGTTAGGTGAATTGGCCGTGCTAAAATGCCTATATTGTTAGGTGAAGGGGTAAATGTAGGGGAATGGGTCTGGGTGGGTTGCTCTTCGGAGGGTCGGTGTGGACTTGTTGAGCCAAAGGGCCTGTTTCCATGCTGTAAGTAATCTAATCTAATCTAAAAAAAAGTAAACGTTTAAATATAATTACAATACAGACATAAGCTACACAATTTACTAAGTGATTTGAATATTGACTGCCGTGAGTCCAATATTATTTGCCCCACATTAAGAGAAGAAGCTCCTTAAGTCAGGATATCACCATAGGTGCTGTGAAAACAAGAGAAAGTAGAAGTGCCCATTGCTCCCAACCATCTTTATACCTCTCTATTGGTCTGACAGGATCCAATAACCCAAAGTGTTTCTGAGACTGCCTAAATATTTCATGGCACTGGTTCCCTCCCATTCAGATTGTTGACCTGGATGAGAGTAGCTGCTTGTGTTTCAACAGAAGGCAAATCCCAGTTACCAAGGATTGTAAGCTAGGAAGTAAACATTGCCTGAGTGAGGAAGTCAACACTTTCATACAAGACTCAGCAATGCCATTGGTTCAGTCATATTTCTGGGGAGAGGGAGCAAGAGAGTTAAGATGAAGTGAGGCAATGTGAGATGAGGTGAGAATGAAAAAAACTGCTTTCACATAGCAACATATTATAATCTGAAATGCACTGTCGAACGAGATTCATTAGTAACACTCAGCAAGGGAGTGAAAACACTTGGTCAGCTCTTTCAAACACACAGATATGATGGAGTGAATGCCACTCTTCACTGTGGTGGACTGAACTGTATTGCCTGGAAGGGTAGGACTATATGACCATAAGAAATAGGAGCAGGTGAAGGCCATTCGGTCCCACAAGCCTACTTTGCCATTCAATCTGGTTATGATTAATTCTGACATCCCTCACATCCACTTTCCTGCATTTTCCCCATAACCCTTGATTCTCCTGCAGATCAAGAATCTATCTCAGCCTTAAATATGCAAAAGAAATCTATCCCACAGTTTTCTGTGCAAAGAGTGCCTATGACTCACAACCCTTAGACAACAAATTCCTCCTGGAATTCTGCATTTCACTCTTTATTCAGAAACTATGCCCTCTGGTCCAAGACTCTCCCATGAGGGGAAGCAACCTCTCTACACTTACCCTGTCAAGCCCCTTAAAAGTCCTATGTGTTTCCAAGAGATCATCTCTCATCTTCTAAACTCCAGTGAGTAGAGTTCCAATCAGTTTGGTGTTTGCTCATAAGATAATCACTGCACACTGGGGATCACCCTAGTGAAGGAGAAAGTGAGGTCTGCAGATGCTGGAGATCAAAGTTGAAACTTTATTGCTGGAACAGCACAGCAGGTCAGGCAGCATCCAGGGAACAGGAGATTCGACGTTTCGGGCACATTCCTGAAGAAGGGCCTGTGCCCGAAACGTCGAATCTCCATCACCCTAGTGAACCTTCACTGACCTGTCTCTAATGAAATAACATGTTTCCTCAAACGAGGGAACCAAAACTGCTCACAGTGTTCCAAATGTGGTCTCACAAGCACCTTGTACAGTTGCAGTAAGACTTCCTTACACTTTTACCTCAATCCCCTTGAAATAAGGGCCAATATTCCATTAGTCTTCCTGATCATCTGCTGCACCTGTGTGCTAGCATTCAGTACTTCATACACAAGTATTCCCAAGAGCTTTTAATTTGTTGCATTCTACATTTTTTTTGTCCTTTTAAATAATGTTTTTTTTTGTTGTCTCAAAATGATCAACTTCCCATATTCCCACATTATACTCCATTTGCCAACTTTTTGCCCACTCACTTAACTTAGTAATACCTCTCTGAAAACTGTTTGTATCCTTTTCCCAACCTGCCTAGTAATCGCGGTGGGAAACCTCACAAATCTTTGAAAAGGTAACTGGATGAGCACTTGAAGTTATGTGGCGATGGACCTAATGCTGGAAAATGGACTTTGAAAGTAGATTTATCATAGTTTTGATGGTACAGAATGGATGGAGCAAAGGCCCTCTTCTGTACTGTATGACTCAATTAACCTACAAAGCCTGAACAGTGAGAATCAGCCAAATTGCAAGTCATGTCCAGAAATCTAAAAGATCTTACTATCTCTGACATGTGATGATGAAATCCACATCATATAGTCTTGTGGGCTTTTGTTGCAGTGAATGATGCCTGATCATGCATCGTATTACCTGCTTACTATGCATCTAGTAAAGCTCATGGAATACAGGGAGAACTAGCCATTTACATACAGAAATGGCTCAAAGATAGAAGACAGAGGGTGGTGGTGGAGGGTTGTTTTTAAGATTGGAGGCCTCTGATCAGTGGAGTGCCACAAGGGTCAGTGCTGGGTCCTCTACTTTTCGTCATTTATATAAATGATTTGGATGCGAGCATAAGAGGTACAGTTAGTAAGTTTGCAGATGACACCAAAATTGGAGGTGTAGTGGGCAGCGAAGAGGGTTACCTCAGATTACAACAGGATCTTGATCAGATGGACCAATGGGCTGAGAAGTAGCAAATGGAGTTTAATTTGGATAAATGCGAGGTGCTGCATTTTGGGAAAGCAAATCTTAGCAGGACTTATATACTTAATGGTAAGGTCCT
>NC_057724.1:18303254-18308449 GCF_004010195.1 Chiloscyllium plagiosum
TATAGGGAGAGGCTGAACAGGCTGGGGCTGTTTTCCCTGGAGCGTTGGAGGCTGAGGGATGACCTTATAAAGGTTTACAAAATTATGAGGGGCATGGATAGGATAAATAGACAAAGTCTTTTCCCTGGGGTGGAGGAGTCCAGAACTGGAAGGCATAGGTTAGGGTGAAAGGGGAAAGATATAAAAGAGACCTAAGAGACAACTTTTTCACGCAGAGGGTGGTACGTGTATGGAATGAGCTGCCAGAGGAAGTGGTGGAGGCTGGTACAATTGCAACATTTAAAAGGCATTTGGATGGGTATATGAATAGGAAGGGTTTGGAGGGATATGGGCTAGGTTCTAGCAAGTGGGACTAGATTGGTTGGCATGGACGGGTTGGACCGAATGGTCTGTTTCCAAGCTTTACATCTCTATGACTATGACTATGACACATGAAATCCATTTAAAAAAATACAATTGGCTTTAATGTGATCTAAGTTGCTCATAAGAGAAGACTTAACCATTTTTAAGCTTCAAAATGCAAAATCTGGAGGCAACGTAAATAGGTTTCATCAGGAGAAACTTTTTCTAAACTGAGTGAGCGATCAGAATGTGAAAGTTGATGCCATGTGGAATGAGGCAATTATAGTGATGTATTAAAGGGGAAGCCTGATAATCATAGGGGAGCGGGAAAGTGTTCAATAAAGTAAGGTGGGAGGAGAAACAGGTGGAGCATAAAGTTAGCCTAAATGGGTTCTTTTTATTATAAATTCTAAGCAGTTCAATGTAATGAAAGAAATTGCTAATATTAGGATTGCAAATCTTTAATCTAAGATAATCCATTGATTTCCTGAAGCTCCAAGTTAATTTATATGGTTTTCCTAATTCCTGGTAGTTACAGGCAATAACTATAAATGAAAATGCAACATTCTAGCAAAGAAATTGAAAGCATTATAACACTAATTTTTAAAAAATGCTCTCAGCTTGTATTCGTTGATGATGGAAAATATTCAATGTGTTCTTGCCATTTTACTTCAAACTGTATGAACCATGACATAAAGTAAAGATCTGCTGATCTGGAAATCTGAAAACAGAAACAGAAATTGCTGGAGAAACTCAGCTGGTGAACATCTGCCGAGGTAAAGCAGAGCAGTCCAGGGTTGAAGGATTCACTAGACTCGAAAAGTTAACTCTGCTTTCTCTGCAGTTGCTGCCTGACCTGCTGAGTTTCTCCAGTAGGTGCTGAAGAAATCATATATCGGCACAAGATCAGGTTGTTTTTCTTGTGATACTTAAGTTGCAAGTTTACTCATTGCAAAGAGAGGTAGTCCTATCACAAATATCAATTTAAAAAGAAGACAGCTGCAAAGAATTACCATTAATGTAATGGAATACATATCTTCCATCAAAAGAAAGTTAAAAAGTGTGAATGAATTTTAAAGCTTCTTGCAGTAAATCCTTTTTTTTTCGGATGACATTGCAAGGCTTTCCAAAAAGGCTCAATGGTATTTTAATTGTAACCTGTGAAAGTTTGCATGGATTACTCCTTATTAACCTGTGATAGTGGATGAACCCCAGTGTTAATAGCTTCGTTATATCAGATAAGAGCCAAACACATACAATTGCGAACAAGGCAATTACAAAGTCATTAAATATGGCATAGAAAATTTGGGAGACCTGGGGAATTTGTGATAGACAAATAAATCATTTTATAGGCTGTTTTATTGACTGATATATTGATTGGTGACACAAGCCCCAAGGTATAACATCAAATTCAATGAGGGTGATTGCCAAGATCTCTCCTTTCCACCTTCCCTCTCGTTAAACTCAATGTCTCCCTAGGCCTTTGTCCCTAACTTCAAAAGCAGCAGATACACACTGGTAGACAGTATTGAATGTGAAACTATATTTGTCTGATATCATTTGGCTTATTAAGTTGTGCCCTGCTGCTTCATGCACAGCGGATCCACTGTACTTTTATGCGCATGTTGCTCTAAGTCTCAATAAATTGTTGTAGCTGTATTTAATCCAGATCCTTTATAACACGTAAGTGGAGATCAGACCATGCCTTGAAGCTGTTTTTATATTGCACTGATACAGTTAGACTTGCCAAACATGAAATGTATGCAGGCAGCTACAAAGCAATTGTAAAACTAATAGTTCTGCTAATACCAGAAGCCCAGGAAGGGCCTTTTAGCAAGTTGGATTCAACAGGTTCCAATTATGTGACATTTGGCCCGTAGTGAATTTCAGGAAATTCTCCCTAAAGAATGCCAATAGCACTGACGCAAGCCATAAATCCTGCTTGTTTTTTGAGATGAAGATGATCATGTTGATCACCTATGGTGTTTGGCAGGTTTCCAGTGAGTAGATATTCATCTGATTAGGTCAATCTGCGCTTGGAAAGTTCTGCTGCAAATAAAACAGGATAGCAAAGAGGTTTGGGCAAGTTGTTGGTTTGGGATTTTCTGTTCTTGTGTACTTCCTCCCTGCCTCTAATGTTCACTTACCTTTGAAGGATGCCATACCATTTTTCATTTTCATCGAGGGCCAAAGGGCTTGTACTGCGCTGTAACATTCTATGTTCCATGTTCTATTTGGTTGTACCTTTCTGGATGAGCTCCTCCCAACACTTGAAGTCAATATCAGAATTCAGAAGTGAATTTCCTTGTGGTGTCACCTTTAACTGTCGTCAGTGTGCAAACCAGATTCAAGCTCTTTGCTTTACATTGTGCTATTAGTCAATACTGCTACCTCCACATTGAGATACTGTTGTGGAGCACCTTAGGCTGTGGGTTTCTGTACATAAGCTGTCCCTGAGGCTGCTTGCTTATTCGCAAATATAGGAACAATTCTATATTCTTTTCTGTACGTGGGAGTTTATCAAATGCAGCTGTCTAGTGTTAAGTCTAAGACTCACGTGGTCATTCGAGACTAACATTTTCTCTCTTACTGTTGTCAGTCATATAATCAGTTACATCATTTTAATTTATATTAATGTTATTACAAAATATTTGCCCACAACTTTGTTTCTACATTGCTCCTGTAGTTTAAGTTTACTTTTACATGTTTACATAGACTTTGAAAGCATTAACATCATTATTACCACGATTAGTACTATTGTCCACTACTTAAGTCTTCCCTACTGTCAAAGTCTGATTTTTTTAAATAGAGTCTCTACAACATGGAAGCAGGCCCTTTGGCCCAACAAGTCCACACCAACCCTCCGAAAAGTAACTCACTCAGACCCACTCCCCTATATTTGCCCCGATTAATGCACCTAACCTAAGCATCCCTGCATACTATGGACAATTTAGCATGGCCAATTCACCTAACCTGCACGTCTTTGGACTATGGGAGGAAACCAGAACATTTGGAGGAAACTCACGCAGACACGGGGAGAATGTACAAACTCCGCACAGTCACCCAAGGCTGAAATTGAATTCGGGTCCCTGGCGCTGTGAGGCAGCAGTGCTAACCACTAAACCACCGTGCCACCAATATCACAGGCGATTATCTGGACCTCCGACTGGATGTCCTCAAACTGGTTTGTTCTGAGTTCAGCATAGAATGACTGTGTTGTACTGTGTCTGGAAGTGTCGTACCACACTGTGCACACTCTAATGAAGTGTAGGTATGGTTGTCCTGCATGACAAGCTATGGATTCAGGTTGCTTGTCCCTTAACCAGGCTTGTTATGCTGGCTTTAAGGTTTACAAAGCCATCATCCTATGCCTAATTATTTGACCATCTTGTGGGCTAGTTAGGTGACATTTCACACGCATTTCTAAAACTGGTACATCTGTTTTTAATTCCTCCCCATTTACAATTCTGTAGGCAAGTACCAATTATTCAATGGTGTTTCTCAAAAACTAAGTGAAGCAGATTCCCAGTCTGGATTCTTATGCATCAATGACATGACAGGTCTTTCCTGGTTTCTCTGTCATTTCATTCGACTAAGAATGGAGTAGAAAATTTGCCACATAATTGATGTATGCCTTCAATGTGACTTCCTAAAATCCTTGTTGATGATTAGAAGTCAATTATCCAATATCAATATCTCGAAGATCCTTACCCATACTCTGATCATTAAGGTGGTAAAAACAATGACTGCAGATGCTGGAAACCAGATTCTGGATTAGTGGTGCTGGGCAGAGAGCCTGAAGGGTGGAGAGATAAATGAGAGGATGGTGGGGGTGGGGAGAAAGTAGCATAGAGTACAATAGGTGAGTGGGGGAGGGGATGAAGGTGATAAGTCGGGGACGGGGGAAGGGTGGTAAAAAAGAAAGGCAGGTAGGACAAGTCCGGACAAGTCACGGAGACAGTGCTGAGCTGGAAGTTTGGAACTGGGGTGAGGTGGGGGAAGGGGAAATGAGGAAACTGTTGAAGTCCACATTGATGCCCTGGGGTTGAAGTTTTCCGATACGGAAGATGAGGCCTTCTTCCTCCAGGCGTCTGGTGGTGAGCGAGCGGCGGTGAAGGAGGCCTAGGACCTCCATGTCCTCGGCAGAGTGGGAGGGAGAGTTGAAATGTGACTCAGAACTGCCCGCTGGGCAATTAGTAATGGGTAATGAATTCAGGCTCTACCAGTGATACCCTCAACCCATGAATGAGTACTGAAAAAAGGTGAGCGAGCGGCGGTGAAGGAGGCCTAGGACCTCCATGTCCTCGGCAGAGTGGGAGGGAGAGTTGAAATGTGACTCAGAACTGCCCACTGGGCAATTAGTAATGGGTAATGAATTCAGGCCCTGCCAGTGATATCCTCAACCCATGAATGAGTACTGAAAAAAAACCTTGACTCCTGCACTCTCTACCTGACATATGCTTCCCTCTTACCCATGACCAGACATTCAATTTCTCCAGTCCTCCAGCATTCCTTACACCTATCAGTCTTACCCTTCACCCTAACAGGAGCAGACTGTCTCTGTGATTTTAACATCTCCTTTTTTGAAGGCTTCCCTCTTCTCAGCTGGCCCCGTAACTGCGAATATCTGTTCCAATCCAGTTTGGAAGTTCTTGCTAATATCATCAAAATTGGCCTTCCTCCGATTTAGAGCGTTACCTTTTAGTCCCAGTTCATCCTTTTCCATCTCTAGTTTAAATTGCCCGTAGTGTTAGGTGCATTAGTCAGGGGGAAATGGGTCTGGGTGGGTTACTCTTAGTGGGCGGCACGGTGGCACAGTGGTTAGCACTGTTGCCTCACAGTGCCAGAGACCC
>NC_057724.1:18310477-18313852 GCF_004010195.1 Chiloscyllium plagiosum
GCAGTCAGGTTTGTGGATTTTGGGCAGGAGGTAGAAACGGGCGGTGCAGGGTTGTGGGACTATGAGGTTGGAGGCGGTGGATGGGAGATCCCATGAGGTGATGAGCTTATGGATGGTCTGGGAGATGATGGTTTGGTGGTGGGAGGTGGGGTCAAGGTCAAGGGAGCAGTAGGAGAAGGTGTCCGCGAGCTGGTGTTTAGCCTCAGCAGTGTAAAGATCGGTGCGCCAAACTACTACCACGCCTCCCTTGTCTGCCAGTTTGATAGTGAGGTTGGGGTTGGAACGGAGGGAGTGGAGGGCTGCGCGTTCCGAGGGTGAGAGGTTGGAGTGGGTGAGAGGGGTGGAGAGGTTGAGGCAGTTAATGTCGAGGCGGCAGTTGGCTATGAAGAGATCGAGGGCAGGTAAGAGGCCAGCACGGGGGTCCAGGTGGATGGGGTGTATTGGAGGCGGGAGAAGGGGTCGTCAGCGGGTGGGCGAGAATCCTGGTTGAAGAAGTAGGCGTGGAGGCGAAGGCGGCGGAAGAATTGTTCTGCCAACCCCAACCTCACTATCAAACCGGCAGACAAGGGAGGCGCGGTAGTAGTTTGGCACACCGATCTTTACACCGCTGAGGCTAAACGCCAGCTCGCGGACACCTCCTCTTACTGCCCCCTTGACCATGACCCCACCTCAGCATCCTGTTCCTTGGATGCTGCCAGACCTGCTGTGCTTTTCCAGCAACATATTTTCAGCTCTGATCTCCAGCATCTGCAGTCCTCACTTTCTCTTCAATATATCCTCAATTCAACTTTGGTGTAAATTCAAAGAACTTTGTTGCTCGCCATTTCTCAGGCCTTTCAAGAAATCTTTAAGTGTCTGGTACAAACAGGAAACTTTAAATGGTGAGTAATTCATGCTGAAAAAGATAATGAATAACAAAATGTTGCAACTAAGGTCAGGGATCACCATAGTAGCTCATAAATACTGTGATGCTTAGCTAGAAAAAGACAAAACTAACAAGGCTAAGAAATAATGTGGAGGAGCCGGTGTTGGACTGGGGTGGACAAAGTTAAAAAAAAAATCACACAAGAGTCCAATTGGCTAATTTGGAAACATTAGCTTTCGGTATTGGAAAACTAAGAAAGAAACTCTTAATCTAGGAGCAGAGAGCTTCAGAAATCACAAACTCAATCACGTAAAGCAAATAAGCATTTGCGCAAATTAAAATAAATGAACAATTCAGGACTAGTGTGGATTTTGTTTTTATTTTGGAGACTCCATCACACCTGTGAGAAACAAAACACTAATCACATTAGGAAGCCACGACCACAGCATTGCCAGGAAGATTTAATTTCAGACATGAACCAAATGATACAGAAGATTAGACAGGCTGGAGAAGGTAAGACTTGTGTCATCGATTAACTTCTAAACTGTAGATCAAGTCAGAAGCTGAACAAATAAATGTACTTCTGTACACAATTGAGAACACTGCAGATGATGTATTTTTTCATCAAGGGGTAAAGAAAAGCAACAGGCACAATTGAAGACGTACTGAAAGTATTTGGCAATTCTTTCTATCCCAAAACTAATGATGTTCTCGAAAGAAGAGTCTTGCATCCAAAGATATCCACAAGTGGTTTAATTATAATCATTACTGATGAATCTTTACCAAATTTATTATGCTTAAAAGATGATTTGTCCTGAGAGAAAGCCTTTCCACTGTGAGTGAAACAGAGGTCCTGAAGCAACATAGATAAATCCTAAAGCTAGAGATCAAACTGCACTAGGGATTTTTGGAGCTCATTCAATTCTTAAGGTATAGAGACAAAAAACCTCACAAGGGTGAGTCAGTGCATTGGTTAGGTCTGATGCTAAAACTCCTTGCCAATATGGTGGAGGAAAAAAAACCTCACAGGTGTGAACAGTTCTCAGTTATCAAATCCAAATGTTTTATTTTTTATAAAACAATGCATCACTTTCAGGTAAAATGCCAAAGTAGGACACAGCCACAGAAAGATTAAAATCAAAGAACTAGCCAAACAGAGTTAAATGGAGTAGAACAGTCTCAAATAGCAATCAAACCCAATGCTTTCCTTGGGGAAATTGGTAACCCAGGTCAAACCTGACAACCTAACATTTATGTCAATGGCATTATCATAAGTTTTAAATTCAGTTCAGGAATAAGCATCACAAATTATCAACTAATAAGCCTTAGTTTACAAAACATTGCTTATAACCATTGGAAGTTCAATTACAAGTTGCAGGGAATATCATACTTAACAGAAAAGATATCTTACAAGCAATTGTCCAATATTTAGGACTCCAAAGGCTGGATAATCTATCCTAAGCTCAAAACTCCAAAGTATTTATCAGCCTTTTGTTTTGTTTTAATTCCAAAGCGAGTTAAAATTTAAAGGAGGACTGCTGCAGAATAGTGTGGTTTTAAATTTGAAGATTGTCTGGCAACATTCTGGGAATCCAAAGAAATATTGCATTTATAAATTATCATGGACACTTTAAACAGAGAGAGACTTAACAAGAAGAACTACAAGGGTCTATCTTTCCCCTCGCAGAAGAAAGTCACCTTTTCCAGATATGTCTATTTTAAACTCCAGGAATGTTGTCACAAAGCTGGTCCCTTTTTTCTAAAAGCTGTTCCTTTTCTCAAGGATACTGTGTCCTTGTTGTTTTTTTCAGAGGTGTCATAAAACCCTCACAGCACTGAAGTGACTAGTTTGGTACAGAGATGAAAAAGGATTTTGAGAAGCCTTTTGTTTATATGTAAACAGATGAGACTTCAGGCCAAAGTGGTCATGTTTTAGAAGTGACCTGTATAATGAAAGGGAAATGTCAGCTCTCTAGCTGAGCAGTTCAGTCCAGAAATAGTTAGGAGTTCAGCGGTATGGAAACAGGCTGGCAGACTCTCTCTGTCTTTCTGCCCTTCTAACTTCAACCTGTAAGTATTTGTTCCATTTTTACTGTTTTTAAGGAGGTTTGCTTATTGGGACTGTTGTATATATTCGGAATGACATAATTAACTCTAGTTTGGATACAGAGTTCTGAAGGTGTTCTTTATTCTGTTCTTTCTGTTTCATTGTGTAACTTTGTGAATAAGTTTCTGTGTGTTTTAAAACCTGGTAGTCAACCTCACTAACTTACTCCAGGTAACTTTCACTGTACTCTTACTGAAACAAATTGCAAAGTTATGGTCTGGGCTGCCTGCTTAAGAATGTTTTGAGTGATCTGGCCTAGTCCATAACAATGCACAAAGACAAGGAGTAAAAAAACAAGATCTAACTCTACTGAGTAGACTATTGGGATTAAATGCTTTCATATAGGCGGCACGGTGGCACAGTGGTTAGCACTGCTGCCTCACAGCGCCAGAGACCCGGGTTC